>NC_046368.1:26249657-26561691 GCF_011125445.2 Fundulus heteroclitus | reverse complement strand
CCAGTTTGGTTTTGTCATCCATCCATCCATCCATCCATCCATCCATCCATCCATCCATCCATCCATCCATCCATCCATCCATCCATCCATCCATCCATCCATCCATCCATCCATCCATCCATCCATCCATCCATCCATCCATTTTGTAACACGTCCATCCCTTGTGGGATCGCGAGGGGTGCTGGTGTCTATCTCCAGCTGTCAATGGCCGAGAGGCGGGGTACACCCTGGACAGGTCGCCAGTCTATAGCATGGTTTTGTCATGGTTGGTTAATTCCTATCAAACAGAGATTTGCTTGTGTTGATCAAGAACAACTTCAAAAATTCACTTGAAGTGTTGTTGTTTTTCTTTTGGTCTTCCAGATTGCTCATTCTAACCAGGATTACCCTTCAAGCCAAAGGTCCACCAGTACCTTGCCCCACATCTAGCATGGGCATGCGCAGTCTTCTGGGATGCCTCCTTCTCATTACTTTGATTGGCACGTCAAATGCTGGGTTTGTCAAAAAAATCCTGCGCCACAGAAGACAGACTCTCTCCCCCCCTACAGAACACAATGTCACTGTTCCCAGTGCAGGGCACCCTGTGATTTTCAGCCACGTTTATAACATCAATGTTCCTGCAAGTTCCTTGTGCTCGGTGGACCTGGAGGCACCAGAGGGCACACACCTCCATTCCAAAGACATAGCGGCCATGCCTCCAGGCCAACATGTCACCGAACATACTCTCAATGGAGAAAACCAGATCGTGTTCACCCATCGTATCAACATACCTCGGCAGGCCTGCGGTTGCACCGATGACTTCCCAGGCCTGAAGGACCTTATGAGCCGGCTGGAGATGCTTGAAGGAGAACTTTCAGCTTTGAGGGATCAATGCAGCAGTGAACAGCTTACAGGTAGGTCTGTCCGCCAGCAAAGAAATACAATCCTGTATTTATTCAATATTCATGCAGAAAAGAGTTTTGCTATAATACCAATTAATCCCCTGAGTCTCCCTCAGTATGAGTTACATCTGTTGCATTCATCTATTTGGAGTGAGTGCGTGGGATTTTATTTTGGGAGTTTAGCTTTTTTCTGACAAAGTACATCCCAAAATCTCATGAATTCCCTTTTAATAAACTTTGTGGTGAAATGCTGTGTCAACATGATGAGGTACTCTACAAAACATCAACTTTGTGAACTTTTTTCCCCCCCCTCTCTCTTAGGTGAGTTAGGAACAAAACCATATTGCAATGGCCATGGAAAATACAGCCCTGAAACCTGTGGCTGCATATGCGATCCTGGCTGGAGGGGGACCCAATTGCACTGAGGGCGAGTGTCCCGCAGGCTGCCAGGACCACGGCCGCTGTGTGGACGGAAAATGTGAGTGCGACAAAGGCTTCACTGGAGAAGACTGTGCCCTCAAGACCTGCCCTACGGACTGCGGAGTCCATGGCCAGTGTGTGGGAGGCGACTGTGTCTGTTCGGACGGTTTCTTTGGTGAAGACTGCTCTCAAAGCCGGTGCCTAAACAACTGCCTGGGCCGTGGCCACTGTTATGATGGAGACTGTTGTGTGTGAAGAACCTTGGACTGGCTCTGACTAGCTCAGAACTCATCTGTCCCAACGACTGCTACGACCGCGGACGCTGTGTGAATGGTACCTGCTACTGTGACGAAGGCTTTAGCGGGAGTGATTGCGGAGAACAATCTTGCCCCAATAACTGCCACGGCAACGGCTTCTGCATTGATGGCAAATGTAGTTGCACTGCTGGGTACAGTGGCAGAGACTGCTCTCAGCTCACCTGCCTGAAGGACTGTACGGCAGAGGAACGTGCTTCAATGGGATGTTGCATCTGCGACTCGGGGTATCAGGGTGAGGACTGCAGCCAGCTTGCTTGTCCGAATACCTGCAACAACAGAGGCCAATGCATCAACGGGAGGGTGCTCTTGTGACGTCGGCTTCCACGGAGACGACTGCTCCGAGCTTTCTTGCCCAAACCAACTGTCTGCTGAAGGGGCGCTGTGTTAAGGGCAGTGTGTCTGCGACGAGGCTTCGCTGGTGAAGACTGCAGCATACGCACCTGCCCGTTCAAACTGCTATGGCCGTGGAGAGTGCATTGAAGGACGCTGTGTGTGCCACATAGGCTTCGGGGGCGAGGACTGCGGTCGGCTGGAGCTTGCCCGCACGACTGCAAGAAACCAAGGCCGGTGCGTTGACGGGCAGTGTGTTTGTGACGAAGGGTTCAGCGGGGAAGACTGCAGCCAGAAAGCTTGTCCCAATGATTGTCTGGCACGGGGCCACTGTCTCGACGGAAAGTGCTTCTGTAAGGAGGGCTACAAGGGAGACGACTGCTCTGTGCTCGCGTGTCCAGAAAACTGCAACACACAGGGGCCGCTGCGTCAACGGGAGGTGCACGTGTGAGAGCGGATACGAAGGGGAGAGCTGTGCAGATCTGAGCTGCGTCAACAACTGTCAGGACAAAGGCCGCTGTGTGAATGGTCAGTGTTTCTGTGATGAGGGGTACATTGGAGAGGACTGCTCTGAAGGTAAGAAGCTCCCTGTATCAAATATACACAGAAAGATTTGGCCGTTAAGTTTCTGAGAGTTTCCATCTGTTAATTTAAAGTACTATAAAAGTAAAATCAGGGTGAGGTCATTTCTTTCTATTCAAAGTCACTACCCACTAATCCTGAGAGAAAGAATTTTGGTGAATATAAAAGTGGCTTTTGGTTTGTGTGCTGAAGTTGTATGCTCTGGATAAGTTCATTTTTGGCTATTTTTCACACCACAGCCAGATGTAGTCCGAAAGTTTGCAATACTGCCACATGGACATTCATCGACTGAAGGCTTGAGAAACTACATGAAAACACAACCTCTACATCGTTTTTTCTTTCTTGTTTTCAGTGTCTCCTCCGAAGGACCTGGCCGTCGGCGAGGTCAGCACAGACACTGTGGACTTGTCCTGGAACAATGAAATGCTGGTCACTGAGTACCTCGTCACGTACGTCCCCACCAGTCCAGGCGGTCTCCTCATGGAGTTCACCGTTCCCGGAGATAAAACTGCTGCCACCGTTAAAGAGCTGGAACCTGGCATTGAGTACCTGATCAGCGTCTACGCTGTGCTGAGCAACAAGAGGAGCATTCCAGTCAGTGCTAGAGTGGCTACACGTACGTCACAATTTTCTCTTGATTAGCAGACCGAGATTTACCTTTGGCCAAAAAAAATAAATAACTATTGTCCTCCATCTTGGCAGATCTCCCACAACCAGAAGGTTTGAAATTCAAATCAGTGAGAGAAACCTCTATAGAGGTTGTGTGGGACCAGCTGGACATTTCCTTTGACAGCTGGGAGATTTATTTCCGCAACACGGTTAGTATATCCGACACTTCTATTAAGACTTTCCTTCCTGTCTCATAGCCATCATGGAAAAAGTGAGAGGCGATAAATTGTGCCAGCTTTTTTTCTTCAAACTTCAGCATAAAAGATTTATTTCAGCGCCAACCATTAAATTTATTTGATATTAAAGCCTTCTCACTGAGGGCAAATCAGGCTGTCAGGGAGCTAAACCCGCTACAAGGAATCTGAGGCAGACATGCTTTGAAAGGAAATGACTGTGCCGTGCTGATAAGTGAGATCCCTTTGATTTTCTATCCTTTCTAACTTTTACTCGTCTTTAAATAGACTGTACTTTTTCTGACCTTTATGTTTCTTCTGCTGCCTTGCTGTCACATGCTTTATTGGATGTGAGGCCTAGAAATCAGTTCCAGCCCTTTTTACTTTGGCTGATTGGTAAAGATTGATGCAGCTCCAAATAAAAACACAAAAGGCGGAACATTGTGACACCTCTAAGTTACCAGAATCAGATAATACAACATGATTCTAGTTTAGGTGTCAAGCATTTCTTTAATAAACTAATTTCTGCCATACTATAAAAACCACACCAAAAAACAGTAATAATCCTTCTGTCACACACAAAAGACATTTTCCTTAAGACCAAACGGTATGTTGTAGGCATCGGTTGGTAAACTCTGATGTGATAACAAATATGGTCCAGGTAGTTACAGTGTTATCTCATTACTCATTAACTTGTAACATCTATTTGTAGTTATTCTGGTCTTGACGCACTAATAACAAACACTAGAGGAAGCAGTCCTTTAAAAAGTGTTTGAAAAAACAGCTGATCTGAAGCCCTAAACAAAAATGTAAAGCCATTACTAACAGAAATTAAATAAAACCCTTTTATAAAATGTAATATTTGGAGGCGTTACCCTAATTATGTGCTATTTCTGCTTTCTAACCTAAGAGTGGGAACCTGAATAATTGATGGAGGCCAAGCTTGCTGTTTAGGTTGCTAGCCTGCAGGAGGCTACTGATAGACATGCTAAATTTGGTAGCTTATTGTAAATGTTTTATGTTACTGTTGTACTTTTCTAATGGTAAAAAAATCCCACTACCACTACAACATTTTTTAAGGAAAAGATTCAGAAAGTGTCCCCTCCTTTGTCCATCAAACACAGCTTACTGACAGCTTGGAGCAACAGAGGAGGGATGGAGGTGTTAATTTAAAGTAAAGGTGTTAATTTAAATTTAAGATAATCCTGCCTTATCTTTTTTATCAAAAACACGTTAAATCATAATGTCGTGATAGAAAATGTAGGTTCCTTTGAGAGTTCTTAAAATGGCAGTATACCTTTGGTTAAGAGACATTTTGTTTAGCCTGTGTCAAAGAGTTACTGGCCATGACCCAAAAATAGCATTTAAACATGAAATAGTTTGGACTAATTTAAATAAGAAGATATGAAGCATCATTATTCTCTGCGAAAAATACCATTAAAACTTTGATTATTTTCACTAATACAGGGAGTAAATAAAAATCACAGCTGTACAGTAGCGCTGTCTAAAGGTATCAGTGAAGGAAAAGGCCACAGAAGGCTAATTTAGTACAAAAATGTTGACTTTAGTTTGAAAATGCATATCTGTAATAAACAAAGTGAGAAAAAACCAGAAAGTCTTGGCAATGTCAGTGGCAATTCTTAACAATGGAAAATAAGTGTAATAAATAAAAAGAGACACATTTTGTGGGTTGTCAGGTTGAATGTCTCAAATTATTCAATAACATCCAAATAAAATGACAAAATCATATCCATATATTATTGCTATAATACAATGGGTTCTCCCTGATTTTTTGTCCACATGTATCTAGATATCTGGGAAAACAAATACATTTCTAAGCTTTTTGTCCTTTAATTTACATCACTAAAAATTATTTCTGTAAACTCTGATCAAAGTGGAGATTTGAGAACTTGCCATTGTTGTGTTTATGTGTATAAATGGCACAATGGAGTTTTACAGTATGCGAGAAATAATGTGGTGCTGACATCACATGTGCAACCATTGCTATTGACTTGACCGTGCAGTGCAGGAAAAGTGAATGTTATCAGAGAGGTCCTGATTTTTCTGTTGGTTCAGATGATTTTTGCTTGTTTGTTTTTACAAGCCCAGCTGGTCTAATACATTGAGGTGAAAGGGAGAGATAGCTGTTTTTTTGGGAGATAATAATTTCAATATGGACCCAGCTACATGTGTATAAGGCCTTAGATATCCTCTGAATTGGCCCTTTAAAAAATGCAAACAAAATGTATGGATGCCAACTCATTTGAATCTATAGCATACAAAGCTACCTCTGAAAAGATTCACCTAACCCCAGAGCTGGATTTAGTTCCTAGTTTTATTACAGTTTTTTTTTTATTGCTTTGACCTTTTTGAAGAAACTGGCAACCTCTCAGTTTTCATCATCACCATCTCAGCAGAGCAAAAGACACCTCTTGCAAATGAGTTAACCCATTCTCATTGGTTTGACACATTCTCCTCGCCCTTTTGTAAAACAGTTAACGCAGATGTCATTCATGCAGTCCAAACTCCATTGCTTTAGCTGTGGTAGCAAAACAGAAACTATATGTTCCAAGCTCTTAGAAACTTCTTGATCAGAATGAAATCACTGAAGCACCTGATTGACACTTCTTTACACAATTTTTCAATATGCAATCAGTCTGCAGGTTTTACATAAAAGGTGCCATGCTGTGTGTTGTTCTTTGCAAGCATGGATGGTCTAAGGCAGATGAGAGTCAGAGTAAGAGGTAGACGGGTCAGGGGAAGAGGAGTCCGAGGAAGAGGAGTCCGTGTGTGAGGTGGCAGTGTAGCTGGAAGGGCTCAAGTTACAGATGAAATTCGGGCAACTGTGATTGATCATGTGGTAAATCATGGCCTTTCACTTAGAGGGGCGGGACAAAGAGTCCAACCTGTTCTCAATAGAAACACGGTTGCATCCATTGTAAGAGTTTTTCAATGGGAGAGCAGGTATTGCTGCTATACAGTATATACATCTCTATCTATTCCTATAGAGGAATTCTTCAGTGCATGGAGATGGAAAGTATATGATCACCGCCCCTATGAGCAGATGCCCTTGCTCAATGCAATGACTGCTGCTGCCCATGATATAGATGCAGAGGCATGTCAAGGATGGATAAGGGATGCAAGAAGATTTTTCCCTAGGTGCATCACAAGGGAAAATATTGAGTGTGATGAAGATGAGGCCATGTAGACTATTCGTCAAGAGAGAAGAGACTAGAAGAGACAGACAGCTCTAGTATCTTCTGTTGGAATATTTCATTTGTAGCCACAATCTGAAGAAAAAGAATGAATAATCAATGAAATTTGGATCACAGCATATCTGATTCTGGATCCATTCTTTGCAAGAAGGCAAATTTGACTACAAATGACATGTAAACTGCGTACAGTCTTTGGCTACAATGAACCAGCAATGCTGCACTGATTCACATTGTGCGTGGTATTTTGTATTCTGTTGCCCCTTGTGTAATGGGTGATTGGAAGGGCTCAAACTTTTGTGTGCAAGCTGTGTTGTTTGAGGGCAAAATTTGCTTTTGGTTAATATTTTAAATGTTTTGGCAGAGTTAGAGCCTTTTGCAAACAAAATGTGTCATTTTGACCATTGGTGCCACTGTTTAAGCCTCTGTGTTAACTGTTTTGAAAAATGCGGATATTGAGTCAGCTGCATCAGAGCAATCAGTAAAAACTGTACACTCAAGTTATGAGAAACAATTATGTTTCTCATAATTGGGAAAACTCGTCTCCTAAGAAGTTTAATTAATGACCTGCTGATTTAAAAATTGATGTGTCTCAGCAGAAAGAAGAAAACGGAAAGGTTGTTAATACCCTTCCGCGGTCCCAAAACGAGTTTCTTCAGTCGGGGCTTGGACCGGGACAGGAGTATGAGGTCTCTATCAACGTCCTAAAGAACAACACTAGAGGGCCCCAGACATCCAGAACAGTCACCACAAGTAAGTTTCAGGATTTCAAGCAAAGATCAGGATTAAGATCCTCATGAGTGTAAAATGTAATCAATCAGAGAAAATAGGATTATAAATGGCTCCCAGGCAAAGTTTCAAGTGACTGGCTTTCTTCAAAGACTGATAAATAAATAAATAATTATACGTTGCTGAGTGAAATTCCTAATAATGAGAAGAGTTACAACAGGAAATCCCTGCTGGTTCAAATTAGTTTGCAACTCTAAATCATAGCTGTGATTTTTTTTCTCTTTAAATCTTGCCTTTAGCTTCTTTCCCCTGGTTAGTGACATTTTTTATTGCTCAAATACCTTATACTCAATGTTATGAAATCCTTCCAAGAATCTTATGCAATTGTTGCAGCCTGCCTGGCCAAATATCTTCAGTAGTGTGTCTGGCAAAGTCATTTAGTTTTCAGGTCTGCGGTAAGGGAACCCCCTAGATTTCTGGACCCCCACATTTTATTAGCGATATCATTTATTTAGGTAGGTTGAAACTTGGCACAACTCCCAGAAATGACTGATCAAAGCTCAAAGCTTTCATAACGTCAGCCTCCCAGAGGTTCTTTTGGGACTGGATCTAGAAATATGAAGGACAGAGGTCTCCTCCAGATGTTAACACAGGAGATTTAGCAGGTAGCAAACCTAAGGCCAGAACAAAGGGGAATAATGCTGTAATCTTAACAGCATTTCCTGTTTTGATCAAATTTGTTCCTACCTCTGGCAGAAAGTAATGTAAATTATCAGCCATTTAGTTTCCTCTAACTCTTCTTGAAAATTTCTTTTGACAAAGTACACAACAGCTTTTAAAAATTTGGCTAATTTTTTCTTTGGCTTCCTAAGACATCAAGTTGAATTTTCTCTTCAGTATTTCCTGAACCTTCTGTTCTGTTCCCTGATCTTCTGCCTCAGAGATTGACGGCCCCAGGCAGGTGGAGGTGAAAGACGTTACGGACTCCTCGGCTCTGATCAGCTGGAATCTGCCAGTGGCTCCGGTGGACGGGGTCACCCTGATTTACGTGCCCAGCTCCGACCCTTCAGATGAAACCACAGAGGACATTTCCCCAGCAGACAAACAATACAACATGGACGCTCTGAGACCAGACACGGAGTACACTGTGTCCATCATCTCAAAGCGCGGAGAGGCAACCAGTGACCCCATCACCACCACGTTTGCTACAGGTGCGAGTTTAATAACCACATTTTATTTTATGCTACATACCATTCAGAGCCAGTGTATTGGATTGGGGTCCTTTACAAGCCATTTCAAAGGACCCTGACAAAGCTTCAAATCTGATACTTGTTTTTGGGTTAGCACCAGCCGTAGAGCTTGCTGAGGTTGTGCGCATTTTTAAAAATCCTGATTTATTTTCGGGTATGTGACTCATAAGACTATCTCGTGCATATTGCTTTGTTAGACCAATGATTCTTAGTTTTCACTAACAATGCTCCACCTGCTTTGGCTCCACGCTTGTCCAGACGTTTTGAATTGAGAAAGCCTCCTGGATGGGAAGCGAAACGTCTTCAGCTTCAGAATAGTAGTCCAGTTGTTTTATTTTTTTAACCTTTTTTTTTCTTGATTGATCATGACCTGGATGACTGAGAATCTTCACCAACATTATAGTTATACTTTCCACATCTTTGATCAAACAATCGTGTGACGTATCGATGGCAAATAATTAGTGACAAACGCAACACATTACAGAAGTAATGAAGCAAAATGTATTTATTAAATGTATTTTCATTCTAATTTTTATGTTAATAACCACTCACTGAGAGAAGTTTTAGGCAACCCAAAGGAAGATTCCTATTGGAATGAAATTCAGCACAAACACACAGACCAGTGAGAAGTTGTAACTATTTGACTTGCAAGTGGCCGTCATTCCTATAGAACTGGCCACAGAGGGGGAAAGTGAGGAGTAAAAGTGTTACAGGCAGTGACTGTAGCATCCAACGGTCAGTCAAAGCAGTGAGCGAGGGCCAGCAGACTCAGAGGATGCCTTGTTGAAGTGTTAGACACATGGGTGGGACACTTAACTTTCCTTTTAGTGTGGTTCATCAGCAACTGCTTAAAAAAAAACAAGATAATGCTTTCAAAACTTGGACACTAAGATGACCTTCATGGACTATGATACATTTATATTCATTTTCACTCTGTTCATCGGAGAAAAGCAAAGCATCAGCATGAAACGGCTGTTTTATGATTCCCCCTCCCAGCACTGGATGCCCCCACAGACGCACAGGCTGTGTCCCAAACCGATGACAGCATCACTCTGGAGTGGACCAACAGTCAAGCTGATGTCGGCAGCTATCGGGTGAAATACAGCCCCATCTCTGGTTCCAGTCACGGCGAGAGAGTCTTCCCGCGAGGCTCTGGACGCACCACGCAGGCTACCATCACTGGTCAGTATGGAAAGAAGGGGCGTATTGTGTGACACCCAGAGTTCCAGTTCTCTCACCATACGGCCATTTACCCTCCATCTGTGGTGTACTGCAGGGCTGAAGCCGGGGACAGAGTACGGGCTGGGAGTGACAGCCGTGAAGAACGAGAGGGAGAGCCTCCCTGCTACCACAAACGCAGCAACTGGTGAGAGAAGCAGCCTCACAGCTGTCCAAACACTCCTCCCTCATCATTACACAGAATGTTCTGTTGGTACAAGCCGAGATAAAACTTTTGTAAGGGCCAATTATTCATGTGTGTGTGTCGAGAACGCCAGGAAACGTGTCAGACACGACGTGTTTTGTTTTTATCTGAGCGGCTTCGTGTGCCTCCTATCAGACCTCGACCCCCCCAGAGATTTCAGAGAGGTCGGGTCCACGGAGACGTCTCTCACCGTCAGCTGGCAGAAACCTCAGGCTAAGGTCAGCGGCTACAGACTGGCGTACATGTCCAGCGATGGCCGGGCTGAAGAGGTGAAGATCCCGGCTCCTGCATCCACATACGTCCTGTCCGACCTGACTCCCGGTATGAGCTACGCCATGACTTTGGCCGCGGAGAGGGGGCAGAGAAGGAGCAGACCCATCTCCCTCTCAGCATCTACAGGTGGGTGGGCGACAGTTCGGCGTTTTTTCCAAAAACACACGCCGTCATGATTTACAGGCAGAATGGGATCACTTAGGTTAGATTTAGTCGGTTGCACGGTTAAAAATAGCACAAGGCTGGTCTATAGGTGCAGTTTCTTGAAACACACAACCTTTGAAGAGAGGGGAAAAGTGTAGTCAAACATGCATTGTAAAAAAAATAAAAATAAAATAAAAAACGGTTTTGAAATATTTAATATTTTGAGAAATGTACAAACAGGAGAGCAGAAACAATTTGTTAATGAACTGGTGAAATTGTTGTAAATGAAGCTCCAACGTGCCTTGCAAAAGTATTTTGCACTCTTTTTTTTTATCTCAGCGTTATTAAGGGGATTTTATGTCATAGACCAAAACAGTGCAGAGCATGATGGTCAAATGGATGAGAAAATGACACCTGCAGCTCCTCCTACTGTTTGTCTGATTAATGTTCCCCTCTCCCATGAACACTTGCATTGGTGTCATACGATTTCCCTTTTTGGATGATAGACTAAACACTCCTCTTCCACATCTAAACTATACCCTAGCCTTGTGTTGTTCTGTTACACAAAATCCCAGTAAAACGCATTGATGTTTGTGGTTGTAACACAACAATATGTGAAAAAGACTGAGGGGTGTGAACACTTGTGCAAAGCATTGCATTGTGGAGCAGCGCAAAACAGTTTAAATCTAAAACCATAAAAAATGTAATGTTATATTGATACGTGATACTCCATCCATCCATCCACATACATACATACATACATACATACATACATACATACATACATACATACATACATACATACATACATACATACATACATACATACATACATACAGACGTACATACATACATACATACATACAGACGTACATACATACATACATACATACATACATACATACATACATACATACAGACGTACATACATACATACATACATACATACATACATACATACATACAGACGTACATACATACATACATACATACATACATACATACATACATACATGCATACATACATACATACATACATACCTACATACATACATACAGACGTACGTACATACATACATACATACATACATACATACATACATACATACATACATACATGCATACATGCATACATACATGCATACATGCATACATACATACATACATACCTACATACATACATACAGACGTACGTACATACATACATACATACATACATACATACATACATACATACATACATACATACATACATACATACATACATACATACATACATACATGCATACATACATGCATACATACATACGTACATGCAAACATCATTGAGTAGATGGACCAAAGATAAGATGTCATTCTGTCTGGATTTGTGCCTTTTTTTCCCCTTTGTAGCCACTTTCACTTTTTATTTAGCGGCCTCGGACGACCGTAAACAAAGGACTTCAACAGGCTCGGAGGACAATGTCAGTAGCTCTGTAATTTTAGAGCTGCCTGAATCGCAGATTTTTGAGACAGAGCCCGAGGACGAGCATGGAAAGCCGACTGTCTCGGGCATTGCGTCTGATGGATTTGACCCCTCTGGGAAGCTGAAAACTCACAGTGCTTCTGACGAGGTCGCTGTGCGATATGAGGACACTCAGAGAATGTGGGATGGGAGAGAGGTCCAACTCTCCGGAGATTCAAATGGGGCTAGAATCAGTGGCCTGATGCCATCCGCAGAATATGAAACTGAGTTGTTTGGAACAAAGGGTAGCCAGGTATCTTCACCAGATGAAGCTGTTGCAGTAACAGGTACAAGGTTCTGTTCAAGTGAACAAACTTTCACAGTTTCTCATTCTGACAAAAAATCCTCTGTTTCATAGAACAGCTGTCACAATAGCTTTTGCATGCATTTATAAGAACAACATATTGCATCTTTTTACTGCATCTGCTTTGACGTGTTTTTCCAAAAGGCCAAAGAACCCATCCTGGGTTTTTATTTTGTACCTTCCAGGACTTCCGTACTTATAGGAAGGATGTTGCCTTTTGAGGTTTTTGCTCTTGTAAATGCAACTATTATCCTTCCAGAAGACATTACACCTCTATCGTGCCTTGCTTAAGTATCCGTACCTCTTGAATTTCTTTCAGATTTCCATTTGTTTTACCCTCCACAAATCTGTCCTATGCTGAAAAGTGAGAAGAAGTGAAAGTTGCAGATACCCTTAAAGCAATGCAGGAGATATAGCAAGCATGTGGAAGAACATATTCTGGTTAACTCAAAACATATTCATGCGCCACAACGTTCCATCGATGCCTGATAAAACTGAGAATCAGTGGCATGGCTTGAAAATTGTTGTTCACATACTTCCATGCAATCTTCCATGCAATCTGACTGAGCTTGAGCAATTTTGCACAGAAGGAACAATTTGTCTCTGGATGCGCAGTGCTGATAGACATACCCCAAAAGACTGTTAGCCGTGATGCAATGGAAGGAGACTCTGTTGACCCGTGACGGATGATCACAGGTGCTTGCCATATTTTTAACAATTCTGGTATGCAAAGTGTACAAAAAAAGTCATTTTTGCTAAACTTTATAGTTTTCACGGTGCTGTGTGTCGATTTCTTAATAGAATTGAAAACCACTCCAGAAACCTAAATTTGTGGCTGTATGGTGACGAAATTTGAAAGAGTTCAAGGGGTGTGAATACTTTTCCAGTTCACTATACTTCCAAACTACTAGATCCATCTCTCTGCTTCCTTTCACAAAATGTCATATTTCTCTTGCAGTCAGAGGAAAAGACAGCAGACGTCATTCGCATGTAAGCAAGCCATTAAAACTGACTCTTACAGGCTTTGCTTAGAGTAGCCAGGAGTCTGAATGGTTCTGCATGCCTTCGCTAGCTGAAGAGAGCTGTGTACTTCCACTGCGGTGGACTACTCAGTACCTTCAAGAGGTTAATGGCACAAACTCAAGTGTCATTAATGGGCATGATCATTCGGCTTGGAGAAACGTCTGTGCACAATTGTTTGTTTAATTGAACTCGTTTTTCTTTTCTCTCCAAGGTCTTTTTCAGTTAGCAGCCCGCCTGGTAGGAAATTCACAATTTAACTAGCTTTTATTCACTTTAGCTCCTCCAGATGTACTTGCACTGAGCATCAAAGAAGCCCCGACAACCCCACAGTCTGCTGAGGACGAGGAGAACCTTGAACGTGTCTACAGTGTTGACAGTGACGCAAATTCTGACAATGAAGCGATGATCTCTGGGGTCGGGCCTGAAAGCTCAGGCGTGGAGCTTCTAAGCAACCTCTCGGCCAATGCCACTGCCACGAGCGTGCGCCTGATGTGGTCGGCGCCCGATGAAGCGTTCGACAGCTTTTCGGTGGAGCTTGTTGCTCTTTCGGCTGAGGCAGCGCAGCCTCACGTAACCACGTTGCCTGGAAGTTTTAGGAAGGCCAAAATAGAGGGTTTGTTGCCCTCTACGCTCTATGAAATAACGCTGCAAGGGCTGATGGAGGGGAAGCGATCGTTTCCTCTCAGAGTTGTGACCACAACAGGTACACTGACCAAATGCTATCTCTTGCCATCGGCATCATCCCAACCCGTCATCCTCATCCTAATGTTCATTTTATGTTGAGTAAGGAGCTGGATGAAGTGTTGCTTTCTTTCCACAGATGGTTCATTTCCTTACCATTGAATAGATACTGACCGCTATTGGGATCTAAAAATTAGAAAGCTTTAGATTTTATCAATGACTTTATGGTAAAATGAATGCTAAATCGCCTTGAAATATGTTTGATTAAAAAAAAACTTTAATTTAAATTCCAAGGAAAGGGTTAAAGGTACATAGCCATGTGACATACTTAGAAAAAAAAAGACCTGGTGGTTAGTCCTTTTTGAGGCCTGATAAGAATCCAGTGCCCGGGATGATGACCAGATTTAAACAGAAGAGGCGACCAGCAGTATCACAGAACTATCATAATGCCAGGTTGCTTACATAATAAATCACTTGTAAATCATGCCTGACAGAGCCTCACCCTCTGCAATGCCTAGCAGTAAAGCGACATCTCGGCATGATTGAAGACCAACCGTTATTAATTAAATACACCAATCTACAAACTTTAACGGCCTCAAATCAGAACGTTTACTCAAGTCAGTCGGTCACACTATATTCCCAGCGACATTCCAGTCTTTTTTCTCTTGGAAAAAAGACTGATATATATATATATTTATGTATGTATGTATGTATGTATGTATGTATGTATGTATGTATGTATGTATATATATATATATATATATATATATATATATATATATATATACATACATACATACATACATACATACATACATACATAAATATATATATATATATATATATATATATATATATATATATATATATATATATATATATATATATATATGTCAAATAACGTGGCTATGCACCTTTAAACTAAATCCACAACACTATGTGAAACAAGACTCAGTAATACAGTATTTATATTTTTTGTGCAGTGATTGCAAGTTGCAAGTTATATAAATAGTAACATAAATAACTTTGACTTTTAGGTAAAAACTGTTTTGGTATATTTGCGATGAATCCATCTAGCGCAACCATCCAGCTGATAATACAGCCTGTTGAATCTGGGCTTTGTGCTGCAGTTCAGTGTTTCTGCTCCATACAGAACATCCTTTGGATCAGCCTCTTCTCCTGACCAGAGTTTATAAAGTATGAGTTATACAACACAAATCAGTCCTCTGTCAAATGACACAAAGTATAACATCAGGAGCCCATGAAGGTGCACAATGTTTTAGTGTCCAGTTATCCTGACACAAATATGGCCTTTAAGGGCGAGCCATAAGTAAAAAGCCTCTAGTCTTCGTTACAAAGATCTTAGTTAGAAGGTTATGCATTTAGTTATGCAGAAGGCCGGTAAATACTGACTGTGGCGCTGTTAACATATAATTGGAAGGACAAACGAGGATTCAAATAAACGAGGGCAAAACAAAGCATAAAAAATAAAGTATTTTCTTCTTATTACGTAGAAACATCTCTGCTTCTAGTATATATCCTCCTGCTGCTATTGTATTTTGATTTTCTCTAGATGATCATGGGAGACACTTTAACTACACAGTTTATATATTTTGTCATGATTTTACTCAAAACAAATGTCTATTGTCACCAGTCTTTTTTTGAAAGCTTTTTGAAATAACAGCTTTTTATGATATAAAAATCCTTTAAAGCAGCATTTAATCAGCTGAATACAGCTTTTGTGAATCCATATTGAAGTAGTTTTGGTGGAAAATGTTGCTTTCGAAATGTAGATAGCAAGTTAATTTAATTTTTTTTTTAAATCTTTGACCAGTGGTCCCCAAACTGAACTTTAAACAATATTTTCAATAATTAATATTGTAGGTTTTTGTTTTTATTTAGACAACATACTAAAGAAAAACAACACCTTAAATATTCGTATTTCCAGTTTGTGTATCTATAGTCATGTGAAAACATCAGGACACCCTATGAAAGCCTGTAGATTTGGACATATGGATATCTAAGATCAATTTTAACCATACTGGCAAAAATTATGGAATATATATATATAAACAATAGATATTTAAGAAAAAGTACCTTTTAAAACATTCTGTAAAACATAATTCATCACTTTAAAGGGAATAAATTAGATCCCCACATTTATACCATTGTAAAATGGCTAAAATTACACACAGGAGAATCAGCTGCTTTTCATTAGAGAATTGTTACTCAGCATTTTCAGGACTTGTCTTTTTTAAACCTCAGTCTATTAGTTTGGTGTGCTCCTGCCTGTTGAAGAGCGAGTGAATACCATGAAAAGAAGATTGTAGCAGTCTATGAATCTAGTGAAGGTTATAAAGAGGTCTGAAAAGAATCAGAAATCATCCATTCTTCTGTCCAGAAAGTCACCTACAAAAGGAGACATTTAAAACAACAACCAAGCCCAGGTTTAACCGTCGCAGCAATTTCTCCTTGAGAGCAGACCAAAAGGTGACACCTGCATGCCTGTGCATTTAGAAAGAGAGAGGAAACCTTTGCTCTGTGAGAAAAACATGAAGGCCAAACCGAAGTTTGCCTGAAAAGAACGTAGCCAAACACCAGGACTGTTAGAATAATTTTCACTTTGATAGATGAGTCAAAAAATGCATTATCTGGACTCCAGAACAGAAGACGTGTTTGGCATAAACAACATCATACCAACTGTGAAGGGTCATGGTTCAGGCATGCTTTGCTGCAGAAGGACCTGGCCAGCACACCTTCACAGACGCCATTAAATCATCCATTTGTTAGAGAATGTTTGATGAAAAGGTGATACCATCTGTAAAAAGTTCAAACAGAATTGCAACCTGATAATGACCCAAACTCACCAAGGATCGGCAGTAAAATAGGTACTAGAAAACCTTGGTCAAAGCGCAGGTTTCTATCTCATAGAGATGCTGCTGGGTGATTTAAAGCATGCTGTAATTGCAATAAACCTCTCAAACATCTCACAGATAAAAGCAGCAAACCTTCCTCATAAAAACGTCAGAGACTGGTAGATGGCTACAAGAAGTGACTCAGTAAAGTTATTTCATGCTAAAGAGTGTAGCACTAGCTTTAAGGTTGTCCTAACTTTAGTTAGAATACTCATCCTTGTTGATATCTTTTATTTAATAAGTAAACCGAGCCACATTTTCATTAATTACCTGTAATCAAATCACATTCTTTTCTATAATAGGTGAACACAAGATTAGACATTCACACGTAAGCATCTCTCTTGAAGTCTTGATAATTAATGGGTGGTCCTAATTTTTTCACATGACTGTAGCTGTCTATCTGCATTTTACAACAGGATTTATAATGAAAACAACGAATGATCTTTTTTACAACCCCAACTGATCCCAATTTGATTTGTCTGTCTACCAGCGGGGCTGGAGCCAACGCTAGGGACCCTCGTCCTTTCTGACATTACATGGGACAGTTTCACAGCATCCTGGAGCCCCTCAGGGGGGGACTTTGACAGCTTTGTCATTGAGGTAACAAACATGGAGGATTTTGCAGAGAGACAGAACCTCACTCTGTCTGGAGACGCCTCGAGCCTGGTCATCTCTGGACTGAATCCCAATACCAACTACATGGTTGGCTTGTATGGGATGCATCAGGGTTCCTTCCTAGAACCCCAGTACAGTGAAGCCACAACAGGTACCTGCAGCTTACTGTGTTGCAGTCAAGTTTTCCATTATATTCTTTCTACTTCAGCCAAAGTTTTTTTTAGCACCCGAATGTTTAACCTAAATGTCCAACAGACAATGAAAAGCAAAATCTTGGCTGCATGAACCGAGTCCATCGTAACAGCCTGGTATGTGTTTCGATATAACTCTCCAACGCCAAGGCCTCAGGGCATTGGACTGCTGCATCCTAACCAGCATTTCCTGTTTCACCCCGAAGCCACAGTTTCTGTCTCGTTGAGAAAAAAAAGGAAGGCCGCTGGGTATTCAAACCGCATCGTGAAACAAAGCGAACGTTTGTCCTCTGCTCCCGCTCCAGTTACCAAAGTGCATGAAGCCCGTTCTCTTCCCCTTACCATCCTTGCATCGTGGTCAGGCCTGTCGCTGATGCGCTGCAGTGATTGCAAAAGCAAAAACCAGTAACTCACCCTCCCCCGCTCGATTTGCCTCGACGCCGTGACCATTTCATTCCATCCGTCAACCTTCATTCGGTTTGCCATTAATTAACCTTGAGCGATCATTTGCCCGTGTGTTCGGGGGCTCACGGCATGAGTGAGTATCCTTCTCAACTGGAACTCTGTGAGTTTGTGGGAGTGAAAGCGAGATAGTTGCCTGCTGTGCCAGAAGATCCAAGTAAATGTTTTCATTTTGAACCACTGGGTGGCAAATGATTAAACTTCTTTCTATTATCAACGTAAAAATGCTTAAGAAGTTTTGACCATGTGCTGCCACATTTTTTTTTTTATACCAGGTGCATGTTGGCACTAAATCGTCTACCTGCATCACTGCATGTGAAATATAGATATTGACAATAGCTGGAACATTTATTCTGCATGTTGCACAACATAAACGATGTACCGCATGATCAAGTAGTACTTTAGAGGCATTAACTCTTCCTTCTTAACTAAGAAAGAAAAACAAAATGATCCAGTTCAACTTTCAGGGCTGTCATTTTCGATGTAAGCGATGGCTTTTTAAAGTACTTATCCAGACATGAATTGATGCTAAGTATTAATCCTTTTCAAAAGAGCAAATAGGTGTATTTTATGTTCAATTTAATACGCAGCTTAACTGGTGGTGCTGAATCTTCAGTTAGCATCTGTGCAGACATATGCATGTATTTAAACATTTATTTAGCTGCTCCCGCTATCAGGTGTTACTTTTTGCTGATGGTGAGCCTTCTGTACACCTTTGTTTGCTTTTAACAACGAGTCAATAGAGGCATTTGCTAATAACACCTCAGCAGATGCAATTCTAATATATATATTTACAGAATGACTGACACATTTCTAACTGTGGTTTCTTTCTTCAGTTATTCAGCCAGTGGTTGGCAAACTGTATGTCTCAAACTTAACATCCGAAAGCTTTACGATCCACTGGAACAGCACTGAAAGGCAGTTTGATGGTTTTGTCCTGGAGATAATTGACTCAGACTGGCTCACGGAGCAAAAGGAGTATAACATATCTAATAACATATCGTCCCAGGATGTCACAGGGCTCAGGCCCAGCACTGATTACATAGCCTACCTCTATGGGAACTACAAGGGATCTCGCACAGGAGCTGTCAGTATTGTTGCATCAACAGGTACTTTAACTTTATGTTCTTAAAAATATAACAGAAAGTTTGTTATTTTCTTTTTTTTTTTGCCTTAGTATCGAAATAAAAAAAAGAACGTTTCCATGACTGTCAAAACAGCCATGCGAAAAACTAAGTACACCCTTGCTGCTTTCTTTAAGTGGGAAACGCTGCTTTTAAAACGGACTTTTAAAAATGATTAACTAATCATCTTAAAGTGTGATCACCAGTATATGGGTGAGTCATTCTGGCAGTTTGGTATTCTTGAACATACAGTAGTGTGTTATAATGCCAAAGTCAACAGAGATCAGCAATCACCTTAAAGGAGCAATAATCAAAATGTTGCCACTAGGTGTGCTCTTAAGCGCTGTATGCAAAACAACACAATTTGTGTGGCAAGCCACACCTCTCTCTACCTCCAGAATCTAAGCACCAGACTAGTTATCCGCTTCAATTTTAATTTTTTGTAAAAAAAAAAACAATGCCCTGAATGTACGCAAAGATCACGGTGGGCAGCTCACAAGCCCACTGGGCTGCATTTAACAATGCTAACTGGGTAAGCTGGGCTACTCGCCTCACAGCCTGGCCGCTACTGATCAAACTCCAACAATTCACCCACATGCCACAATTGTAGCATCACATAGAATTTCATCAATATAGTGACACAAGTCTAACAAGACTAACACCAAGAAGATAAAAAATAAATAAAAAAACAGCATTTGACTTTGTGCTGTATCACCTGAGAGGAAAAATTAGCTCCCAGTCAAACTGCAGCTGCTTCTGCTTTCGCAATGCTCTCCACCTTTGAAACGCGAGGCCATTGTTAATTCTCGTTTTGTCTCTTTCCCGACATCTTTTTTTACCAAAGACCGTTGTTTTTGTGGTAATAACAGGTCCTGCTTGTCTTCAGGTGAACATGATCTTAGACAGGAGCTGTACACATGCACATACGCGCTCGGCCGCCCTGGCTTTGTAAACAAGAGACTGGGGTGTGACGTCATAGCATAGTCCATCTAAAAAGATACCTTTAGTTCTTCACAAAAAATAAATTTTTGTGCTTTCTATCAAAAAATATAAAATTTTGCATATTGCTCCTTTAAAGAAACAATTGTTGCTGCTCTGCCCTGCATTTAAATTGTTTACTTTTAAATCACTGCTGCACCCTGTACTGTAATTTAGTTTTACTGCAATTTACCAGCTGTATGCAACAAAATTTCCTTCTGTACGCACTCTGTGCATACATAAGGACAAATAAAGTTGTCTAAGTCTAAGTCCAAGCAATGTGGGAAGGGTTATAAGGCAATTTTAGCCAATCTTTAGTCCATGATTGGACAATGAGAAAGAAAGTCCACATTTGAAAAGGATTATTCAAAAGTGGAACGTGTGATTTGCCCTAAGATCAACCTTGCAGTCCTTAGAGAAATGTACAAAAACACTTTAAAACAAAACTAAATAACCATGTCTTTGATAAGTACGTTACCAGGAGATTTTGTCTTAAAAGAATAAGGTAGCATGTCTAACGTTTGCCAGCCAACATCTCAGCAACACAGGTCTTCTTAAACAATCTTTGGTCAGGTTTGACCTTAAGTAGAGATATTAACCTTCTATTATCTGTTAAAAAGGATAATGGAGGCCGATGAATTGGGCTTGTTGTGAAACCAAAGGGGTCGGACACTGTTCCGGTTTGTTTAATTTGTGTAATCTTTTGCTAAATGGCAAAGCTAGTCTAATCAGATATAGGCTGTGTGGAGTTCTCAATGGAACAGCTCTCCCCGTGAATTAGAAACGTACATTCACTTAGTTAGCTCAAAGACACCCATATTAACACAAGCTGGAAAACAGATAAACGTCTCCATGATGATACATTCCTTCTAC
Source organism: Fundulus heteroclitus (assembly GCF_011125445.2). Lineage (NCBI taxonomy): Eukaryota > Metazoa > Chordata > Actinopteri > Cyprinodontiformes > Fundulidae > Fundulus > Fundulus heteroclitus. Next base: position 26,540,618 of record NC_046368.1, on the reverse strand, counting down.
AGACATCATGTGAGGAGACCACTCCCTTGGAGGAGTGTATCTCAGCTTAGAAAAAGAGCATGTAAAGTGTACTCTTCACTCTTTGACTGAATGGTGATGCCTGGCATGGCTTTGTTATAAAAGTCAAGGACTGTAAACCTTATGATTGCTCCGTATTAGAATAAGTGGTAAAACTAAACTCTGAAATTGAGTCATCCTTAGAGGATGTTTATGGTTGTAAGCTTCTTAGAAAAGTTAAAAGAACCTGGAAGCAGCCATGATGTTAGAATGGTACCGTGGGCACCCACACTTACAACACCAAGCTGCCATTTAGTGTAACCATGCACTCCCTTGTATATCAAAGTACTTCGAGTAAGCTTAAGACTGGGTCATCAACAGGACTATGATCCAAAAGTCTCCACCCAGTCTTCAAAAGGATGCCTGAGAAAGAAAGGTGTAAAGATGTAGCAAAGGAATATAAAGAGTACTATGCAGATTTTGAATACCAGCAATCTTCAGTGAACGGAAGCAACGTTTCAACAAAGAGAGAGGAAAAAGTTTCTATTTTCAGAGACCTTCACATAAAAACAACAAGTTCTTGCTAGAGAACTGGATTCTAAAAGAGACTGAATCATGGCGTGTGCTTAGTTTTTTTTAATGAGTGTATTGACAATCATGGTAAACAGCGATGGTATTTTACAAAAGATGTTTGCGTAGTATTTCCTTAAGTTCAGCAGTAGTTGAGTCACTTTCTTAGGCATGGCATTTTAAGACGAGGCAAGTACAAGCTTTTGATTGAATGTATACCATATTTTTTTCTCTCCCTTATAGCTGAGGAGCCCGATTTGTCCAAGCTTGTTGTTTCTAACATTACCTCAGACAGATTCTCTCTGTCATGGCGAACAAGAGAGAAGGAATTTGATAAGTTTATAGTCGAAGTCAGAGAGTCGGCTTTGCCCTCGCAGGCGATGGGGCGCGCTCTACCAGGAGACGTTCGCTCCACGGTAATGGCCGGGCTCAAAGCAAACACGAGCTACGACATAAAGCTTTATGCCAGTGAAGGTGGCAGACACAATACACAGCCTCTCCTGGCTGTAGCTACAACAGGTATCCCAGTAACACTGCATGTATCAGAAAAGCATGTGTGCTCAGGACGAAGTAACTCAAACGTCCCATTTTTCCCCTTGTTCAGAGGAGGTCCCGCAGTTGGGGACGATAGTTGCTTCTTCCGCTAGCCCCCATCACATCAGCTTGTTTTGGAACACATTGTCAGGCCACTTTGACAGCTTCGTTATCCAAGTCAGTGACTCGGAGCAGCAGTCTGATACGCTGGAGTTCAGGCTACCTGGTGAAGCCCGTAACATTACAGTCCCTAACCTGATGGATGATACGGGCTATAACGTTGAGGTGTACGGTATTTCTCATGGACGTCGCACTCCCTCTGTATTCGTCCATGCTCTCACAGGTACTGCGTGGTTTACTGATACCCCTTACTTTAAGGATCTTTTCTGAAGTTTGGTTGAATCCTAAGATGCACTAAGAGCCAAACAGGCGTCCATCAACGCCAGTGAATTATTTTCTCAGTTTCTTTCTAATAGATATTGACTTCAGGTGTCATTTACTGCCATCATGAAGGCTGAGTGAGTGTGCAAATACATATTGAATTGTGATATAGCTGTAGGTCCCACCTCTGATGGTCATCCCCTTCTAGATTGCTTTGGCCTCATAGTTTTGTCTTTTATATGGATGCTGCAGATGACACTGTTTTATATGTATACGTCTAGATGTAAATTTTAATAAAAGCCTTAAGCACTCCTTTAAAACTAAATAACACAACTGTTTTTAGTGTATAGATCAGCTATAAATATAGGAATTTGATCCTCAGGCTTTCTAGATACATAAGTATAGATACTATGTATTTGCTTTTGCAACCACTGCATACATCATACTTCCTAAATGAAATGTCATATCCCCTCCAATCAAACCCTCCCCCCTGCCTACCTTCCTTCCCAGCTCCTTTACCTAAAGTGGAAAACTTGACCATATCCAACGTAACCCCCTACGGTTTCAGAGTGTCCTGGGAAGTGAGGCAGGAGCCGCAGCCGCTGGAGGATTTATCCCCCTCTGGTGGCAGTTTTAGCCACTTTCGCATAGTGGTGACAGACTCAGGCTGGCTGTTGGAGCCTCAGGAGTTCACCGTGCCAGGAGACCAGAGTCACCTGGACATCTGGGGCCTCATCACCGGCATTGGCTATGAGGTCAAGCTAACCGGGGTGTCTGAGTCTGGCCTTCTCTCTCGGCCCCTGACTACAGTGGCTGTGACAGGTACCGCTTACAGTGCGCTGAGAGGGCCCTCGTTTCACTAAACACTTCTGTTTCTTGTTTTGCTGCAGCTGCTCTATGTGCCCATCTAAAGCAGTTAAATCTCGAGACCCAGTTAGGAGGTTTTACTGTTGTAACACGATGCGTAGATCTAGATAAATACACCCTTGGTTAAAATCTTTGGACCATGAAATGAATTCCGAGGGCTCACATTTCACACCTGTGGATTATAACGAGGTTGTAAGTATAGCTTTAATTGCAATAAGAAGAAAAAGGAATAAAAGACAAAAATAATTAATAAATGCAAATTTGAATTTGCAAAACTGCATTTAAGCTCATTTGAAAAGGATGTTCATCAGCTCACCAAAGCTGATAGGCTTCATGCCATTTTCCGTCATGCTTTCCTAATATATTAACCCCCTGATGACAAAGCAATAAAATGTTTCTGTCTATGAACATGGGTGCAGCAAAGCCTCTTGCAAAGCTTCTTTGCTGCAGACGTTAGAAACCGTAAGACAGTCATCTTAACATTTCTTAATAGATCCTAGGATGGCTGGGATAAAAAATGCAAGTGCAGCATGTAGTACAGTTTCACATGCTCTGAGCTGGAGGATCTGGTGGGATAAAGTAAAATCCTTATCCCAAATCAAGGCCCAGGGCCTTAATGATCCTGACTGCAACCAGAACACCAGAAGATGGCATCACTGCATGGAGTAATGCTCGCAGCAGCTTACTGGAAGCACTCGCATCAACCATGCCTCAACGAATAGTTAAAGTGATCAAGAACAGTCGGGCAGTTCACTAATTAGTCCTTCATTTAACACTTTTAGTCTTTTCTTTTTCTGATACCTATGTTATTTCAGTTTTTGAACAGTTTTAAAGGTCACTTTCAGTAAATGATCTGATTTATTTATTTGGTCTTTTGCTCTAATCTGAGTTCAACGTACAACCTCCTTAAAATGAACCAGTGGGAAATGTGAGCACCTGTAACTTTTTTTTACCCGTGTCGGAAGATGTTAATCAGGCGTGCACATGTTTTTAATGGTGAATCTTCACTTTCATTCTTTTCTTACCTCCAGCTCTCGTTTATGATGCAACCATGACTTTAGAGAAAACCTCACCTTGCTTTTATTCCAAGTGTATGCAGCTGCATCCTCAAAAAGAAGAGACACGGAGCTCCCTTCGGTTTCTTCTTCACTTCAAAATATGAGCGAGCATAGTTGTTTGCTTTCATATTTTGTCAGGTGTTTTCCTTCACATTGTAAATTCATGAACAAATATCAGTTGTCACAACTTAGCATCGCTCTATATGCTGTTGACCTCTGCTGCAGTTTTATAGATTAAAACCAAATTTATTTATGTGGGAAAACACTGATAAATCAACAGATGGTCTGAGCATGAAATGTCTGTTGATTTCATTTTTCAAATAAATTGTTTGTCTCATTATCCTTACAATGCACTGAATGCATCCGGTTTGGGCTTGAAGATGCATGGGGAGCTCATCTCAAACGACACACTGACATAAATAAACAACTACAAAAATTCTTCTCATTCTCTTATGTCTTTTCTGAGCCGTCCTCGGACTGATTGACACTAACGGATATTTTAGCAGGCTGGAAAATGAACCTTCTTTTTTTCCTGATATCTGATCACTGTTGCCAAAATCCACTGCTCCGCTCCTGTTTCCTTGTCTAACCAGAGGCAGAGCCAGAGGTGGAGCATCTCTTCATCTCGGACATCACAGCCGACGGTTTCCGCCTGTCGTGGACAGCCAACGAGGACCAGTTTGACAGATTTGTTATCAAAATAAGAGACAGTAAAAGATTAGCTCATCCAAAGGAGTACAAAGTGCATGGCAGTGAGAGGACAAAGGTCATAACTGGGCTCATGAGTGGCACTGAGTATGAAATTGAGCTTTATGGCCTCACAGTGGACCAGCGTTCCCAACCTATAACAGGGGTTGCTCAGACAGGTATATGAAAAATGCTGCAAAGTGTTACATTTTAGACTAACTTTCATTTCTTTCCTAGCGTGCTTTTAGTACAACGTTACAAGAATTCCACTAATCATCTCTTATTTTCTGGTTTAAGCCAAAAATGTCAAATGGAAATAGGTCTGATGGGTTCGTGATATTCTTTTCACCGTGATTCACCTTTTTCATGTTTGTGCATTTGCTTTTGCACTCTGCTAGGTCTGAGTGCTCCGAGAGGACTGCATTTCACCGAGGTGACCGACTCCACAGCTGTAGTTCACTGGTCCGTTCCACGCTCTCCAGTGGATAACTATAGAATCACCTATGTGCCCTTTGAAGGAGGTAATAGCGAAGTCAGGGTTCTTCCATTGCTCTGCTGATTAAAGGTGTTTACAGTGGTAGTTAGTGTTATTTATGCACAAATGTACAGTCAAAATGTCATCACATTGTCAGAACTAGTTCCATCACACCCATGAGTCAAAAACAAAATACCACACTCTATGGTATAGTGGACAATGTTTATCAGCTTCGAGTTCTGGGGTGATCCCTTGTTAGAGTCCATCCAAATTCGTCTATTGGGTGAGGACTCTTTAGACAAAGCAGAAGTGTATCAGCGGTTACCTTGATCAGTGCTGTCCGAATAGTGCAGTCAGTAACAAAGGAGGTATGAAAAGGAGCCTTTTTGCTTCCTTTTACGGCTAGTTTAGCTTGCAACGTCCCTTACCAGCACTATGGAGCTATAGGGAACTATCTCTGCTTGACACAATCCTCTGCTTGACATGACGCATCAGCAAAGCCCACCTCACTGAAATCCACGAAAATGACCAAGGACAAGAGAAAGAGCACTTTGTAGTTAACTTTTTTTGAAGGCAGTAGGCACGGATTTGAATCACATCATCCATGTCCTTTTCTGTCATGTAATGACACCGGAGTTAAAGGTATACTATGCAACCGGGAAGCTCTCTGAGGCTCCCCCCAGAGGGCGAAAGTAAAAGTGCACTGTCGTAAAGATGCTCAGCTGTTCTGGTTTCTCCGTCAAGCCAGGCGCAGTTGTTTTGAGCTTAGCAGACAGGCGAACGCAACGAAAAGTCGAAAAAACGGCAGTACAAACAATGACTAACACAGTGAAAGTATGAACATGCACACAGAGAGAGTAACCATTCCAATGTTACTTACAATCGCATCAGCAGAAACGCGAGGTCCGCGTCAGCCTTGCAGCCTTCTTTTTCTTTTAGCTCTTGCCATTCGGAAAAAGCTTGCCCGATGTTCACCCGTGTACGACTCCTCTCTCTGTCCAGAGCCTTTTTGCTCGTTCTTGCCTGCTCCGACAAGAGCTTTTGCTGTTTTCTCGCTGGTTCCGCCATAATAACTGCACAAATCTAGCAACAAGCATGCCTTTCACTGGGGGTGTGTAGCAGTTCTCGCCGTAAAGCAAGACCGACTCTCGCGATGCACGAGACTTCTGAGCCTGTGGGTGCGGGCCGAGGGCTCTTGCAATTGCAAGTGCGGTATTTCCCCCACAGACCACCAGGGCGGCCGAGAAAACCTTTGTTCGACCTGAAATGACTCATTTAATCATCCAAAACGGTATGGAACACATTAATTAACTAAAAAATGTTGCATAGTATGCTTTTAAAGGGTGTCTGAAATCGACACAATAGTCCAAAGCTGCTTTCCTCCCCATGATGGAGGTCTAACTGTTGACCCATGAAAGGTCAAAGAACAGGAGTTAGGAGCTATTATTAAGGGTATTCAGATGGAGCCTTAGTTTCTCTTTGCTGGCTGCACATGCTCACTTCTAGTGTTTGTGTATCCGATTAGCTTTGGTTTGAGGCGTTCATTGTAGCTCCAGTGCTCTCAACATATACTTTGAAAATGGCTAAGAGTCGCAAACTGTCTTACAAGTTTAAGAGGAAAAAAGGATGGCCTCAGAAATAAGACTGTAATGTATTTGGGAGATTTTTTTCACATGATTCCCCTGAGAAGCAGAAAAGCAGGTAAGATGGTCTAGCGCAGTTATTCAAAACTTGGTGTTTCTTACCTACATTTCCGGAAAACATGTCCACTATACCTTAAAAGCGCAAGTCACCCCAATATAAAGGAATATACCAACACATTTTGAAATACCATCAAAGTGTAGTGGGCGGTTCCAAGAGACACGACTAAAGGTTTCCACATACCGCACGGACTCCGTTCTTACTCTCTGTGGACGTTTTACCCTTCGTACTCGACCCGTTGCCTATATTTCTTGTGACTAATTCCTACAAATTCTACACTTTCTGCCAGTGGGAAAAAGTGGGGGAAGGGATGGTAAAATCTTTGATCAGCTAGTTGAAGCACCTACTGCACACATGTCAGTTTTCACAGGAAGGAACTGCGATGTTGCGCGTCCTTGCTGCTGCATGCTTGGAGCAGCTCAGTGTATCAAACTCTGTGTCACATATAAAACAGTTTGATGTGAAGACTTCTTGCCGTTGAGCAGTTTATAGTGGGACACCAAGTGTGGGGATGAGCGTTGAGGGCTAAGCGAGGCTCGGGGCTGCGGTCAGGACAAGGGAAAGTGACATGCTGAAACATGGCGTGACCAGGGCGGCATCTGGTGGTATTGCCATGGATCTGTCTTTTGAGGTCGAGGATTTTACCTTCCACAGTCCAAAAACATGACTGTTGGGTCAATTAGTCTCTCCAAATTGCCCTTAGGTTGGGTAAATGACTATTTGTCCCACGTGTCTCTGTGTTGCCCTGTGACAGACTGCCGACCTGTCCAGGGTGCACCCTGCCTCTCACAAAATGACTGCTGGAGCTAGGCACCAGCCCCCACACAACCCTGTACAGATAACTAAGAACAGGCAACGGCTGGATGGATGGAAGAGAAAACTTCATATTTTCAACGTACTTGTTTTTAAACATTAAAAATCCTATAAGCTCTTCAGTTCAACTTAGAGGTTTAGCTTATTTGTTTTTACAGCTGATTGTTCTTTTGCAGAAATCAGAACGCCAATATTCTTCTGAGATGTGGATGGGGTAAATAACATAAACTAATTGGTGTAGATTTTTCACCAGTATTTATATTAGCGCAGTGAGACTAATTAGACCAATAGTTTTATACTGAGGCTGGAGTACAAAAGAGGATGCTGGGAAAACCATTTAGCTCCATGAAGAAAGGCCCTGGTTTGGAATCCAGGACCTCCTTTCTGAGTTGATGCCAGTGTGAGCCAGTGAGCCAAAAGCAGACTAGGCTGACAGAGAAAAGTTTCCCCTATATCATATAAAGGGTAATAAGCAGGCTGTCCAATGATACATAAGTAAGCAAAATTGTTCTTACGTTTGTGTTAAATTCATATATATTTAATGTGTTTTTCAGCATCTGGTTATTGTGGTTCGTTAAAACCTAAGGTTTAATAGAATCTGTGTTTAAATACTTTTTAAAATTTGACTGGCGTTCTTTTATCAGCAAACTCTACACACATATGGAATAAATGAGTACAAGCATTTATTAATAGAAATAAATTAACATCCAGAGAACACCACTATAGAATGATGTTTATCTGAATTAGCATTATATTTCAATCAACAAATTCCCTCTACTAGGCTAGAAAAACTTAACTAAGCTATTAAGCAAAATTAAGATAAAAGGAGCTAAGGAACTATGTACATATAAAAGAATCGAAAGGACAAATAAGATGGTTGAAAACCATCATGAGAATGATTCAGTGAATCCTGGTTCACTGCAGATCCAAGTTAGAGAGCCAATGTTCATCTTAAAAAATATGGAATGAGGTTAAATTAGCTTAACTAATTTAAAACAACATTTGATATGTGTTTAAACCCATTCACAATGCAAATCCTGAGTTAAACAAAACATTATTCCCGAAAATAACATTTTAAAGTATGATTACCTTGATTTTATTGATGCGATTATTTCCCCCAGGCAGCTAGAGGGCGGTGTAGCGATCGGTCATTAGCTTGTTGGGTTAATGCAGCATGGGCTCTCTGCCTGCGCCTCAGCTCTCCTGCAACAACTGAGAAAAATCACAAGGCTGGTTTTGGTATAGGGGCTGATTCATTACGTCACCATTTGATTGTGCAGAAGACAGACTGCAGACTTAGCTTCAATCCAACCTGCATATGTGCATGAGTGGAGGACTCCTCTCCTAGAGGGTCCATGTGCAAGTAGAAGGATAAATCCTAGGGTGCTTGGTACATAGCAGTGTTGGCACCCCCTGCTGTGATGGGTAGTCCCCTGGGGGCCTGTAAAAGTCTCACATTTCAGTGGTTTTAAACTTACAGTCTGATTTTATCCTCCATGGGTGATTGCACAACATAGAACTGCCCAAATTATTCTAATAATTATCTCACGCTACTATGAGCTTGATAATCTGAATATTGTTCTTTAATGTTTTTAGTGTTTGGACAGATTGTCATATAGTTTCAAACCCAAGTGGCTTGGAATATATTTTTAAACCCAGTTTTATCATTTTTATCAGTTTAGATTGATATTAGGAGCAGTAAATTGTATCTCATCCAACATATCTACTGTGCACAATGATGCAACACAGTTTGTAAGAGCAGCTTTTCTACTGTTCAGCAATAGACTTTTAAGTGAGGAGGATCACATATAGGGGGGGTGGAGTGCAAATAATAAAGACAATGTGATCTGTCACCATAGCACCACGGTTGTTTTTCTGCACTGAGTTTGTTTGTTCTCGCTCTTTCCCAGGAAGCCCATTGATTGTGACGGCAGATGGGAGCGTGTCTGAGATGCTGCTGGTCAATATGTTTCCTGGAAAGACCTACCAAGTAACCGTGAGTTCCCTGAAGGGTCTGGGGGAAAGCGAGCCCAGCACAGGCACTGTAACCACAGGTTGGCTTTTGTTTCTCTTCTCATACAAAACTTCCCATCTTTATTCAGACGTTAAACTATATTTTAAGGAAAAACACTGTGTCCTCCAGCTTTGGACAGTCCCCGGGGTCTGACTGCAGTCAATGTCACAGACACATCAGCTCTGCTGAAGTGGCAGCCGTCCGTAGCCACTGTTGATGGCTACGTCATCACCTACAGTGCTGATACAGGTGCTTTTCTCACTCAAAAATCTGCTAAAACCCTTCCTGATTGGTATGTCAGTCTGATCCCTTTGATAAGATGGTTTCATTGAAATTTTGCGCCAGTGTCCCCAGTGGTGGAGCATGTTTCTGGGCACGTAGCAGAATTCCAGATGAACACCTTGGTTCCAGGAACTCTCTACACCGTTGGGGTTTATGGTATGAAAGACGCTCAGAGGAGTGAGTCCACTGTTACTGAATTTACCACAGGTAGGTCAGACGACACTAAAGAAGAAATATGCAGAGCTTTTGGGCACGGTACTTTTCCAAAAAACTAAATCCAGATTGTGTTTCCTTAGATGTGGACCCTCCTCGCGACCTGACGGCTGTCGACGTTCAAACTGAAAGCGCCACTCTGACATGGAAACCCCCCACTGCTGCAGTCACTGGCTATATGCTCACCTTCCCGTCTCCAGAGGGAAAATTACTTCAGCCGGTATTAACAAAAAAGCCACATTATTCTTCTTGAAATATTAGTACCCAGTCACGCTTTTGCAGTCATTTTTACCTTTTTACCGATTTTACTGTCTCCGTTATGTATGCTGGCAATTTCCATTGACTCAACGTTACAGAAAATGATCTTAATCACAAAAAAACATATTTTTTGCACAATTTTGATAAATTTATGGTTACGTGCAGAGGAAAGTTTTAACAAGAACAGTGCATCTGATTTAATCTGAAGATCAGAATGGTTGTTCCTGAAGGGATTACTGTGTGAAATCTTTCTTCTTTTGTCAACCAAATTTATCTTCAAGAAAACAAGTACTGTCATCATCGCTTTGCATCAGAAAGGTTTCACACATAAACATACCTTTGCTAGTGGGACTGAACCTAGATCAGCCATTTATGAAATCATCAAGAACTTCAAGGACAGTGGTTCGGTTACTGTGACGAAAGCTTTAGGGCAGACAAGAAAGATCTGTGTCTCAACTAAGGGCTGGAGTTAACCAAAGCGCAGAGCCTGATCACAAATGGCAGCAGGCAGTTGTGAGTGGTTCAGAAAGGAGGACACCTCTGGATCGTGCTGGGCCAGCAAAGAAGCAACTTTTTTCCAGGAAAAACATCACAGACACGTTGACATTTTGCGGGAATTACCAGGATTAAACTGTGAAGGATTCTTTAGGACATCAGAGACAAGAACTGTACTGATGAAAAAAAAGTGAATACTACCGTACGTCCTGTGTCTGCTGACAGTGAAGCCTCCTGAGATCATTCATGTTTGGGGTTGCTTCTTGTCCAATAGATTTGGCTCACTCACTATTTTCCCAAAAACACACAAATATAGAACAAATACTGAATGGTGTCAAATCCATGCTAAGCTCCTTTGTCCAACGATCCAGCCACAGTTTGATGAACAATGCTTTTTCCAGCGAGATGGAGCAATAAATCACTGGGCTAAACTAAGGGTGCTTCCACACCAAAGCAGTTTGGAGCACTTTGAAATTTCCAGTTTCTTTCAAATAGTTTACTTCATTTGGCCGTGTTGGACAACTCATCTGCACTCTGGTGTGACCCAAGGAGTAAAACTCTGGAACCCCTGAAAACATGGGTCTTGGTTTGTTTTCAAGTAAACCTCCACACATCAAAAGCAGTTAGAGTACTTTACCTGGCATAATACTTTATCTAGTTTTCAATCTGGTTTCTGGTTCAAAGGTGGTTGATGACTTTGAGTCTCTAATAAGAGGAAGTAACACAGTTCTCTCAGACTGTCAAAGGCGTTTGACTCCATTGGCACAACATTGATTTAGAGACTCCAGTGCAGGAGTTGCAGACCATTCTATCTCTTGGTTTCATGATTCTATATCCAACAGCTCTCAATAATACAGGAAGCGGTTTAATTTTTTGACCGCCTAACAGCTTCAAAGGTTAGTCCTCAAGTGTTGGCCCTTGGACAGCTGCGCTGTATCATCTACAATAATGCTCATGCTTAGTATGCTCCCGATACTGTTCTTGCAGCACACAAGAGGCCCGGAGCAAACCTCAAAATGCCTTCTGTGACTTAAAACTTGTTTTGAAACCCGACAAATCCAAACCAATGCAAATTTCTCTTTCAAGATCAAAGTCTATAAATTGCAGGATAAAATACTGAGCAAAATATTTTTTTTATTTTCATTAAGGTCTCACATTCAGCAACTAGTGAAGAAACTTGAATTAAAACTGTTCTTTTACTTGCTCCTCAATCTTTTTATAAAGCGATGAGAAGACTTCTGCAGCTTTTATGTGAGTACTGGATGGTGACATTGAATGCATGCTTCCTCTGAGTGTCTGCATGTGTCAGACTCAGTCTACCGTGGTGCTGTTTAATTTATAATAAATCTCAAAGTTTTTACTAAATGCTGTCTTTCACATGAGAACCCTCCTCTGTCCACCAGAGGACTAAACCACTGGACATTATCATCTAGAAAGCAATTACTGGAATACAACCAGTGAAGCTTTATCAGTCAAAAGACTGCGAGTCGTTGCTTACTTTGCTCACAGAACATCTACCATCCCATGATCCCATGAGAGCAGACATAACTGGGACAGAGGTATTTTCAGTATGTGGCTCCATCTGCCTAGAATCCATTGCAGAATCTCTCGAGTCCAAAACTTTCAGCTCGGGCTGTCAAAATCACTTGAGGGCCAAAAACTGAATGAAAATAAAGAATTTAATCAAACAGTTGTGATTTTTTTTTTTTTTACTTGCTGTACAAAATATGATAATTCTATATAAACACATTAGACTATCTTTATTTTGCCAATTTTAATAAATGAGTTCCAAACAGATTTGAATGCGCCAAAGTGTGCATTGGATCAAAAGTTGTTAAATAGATGTATCATGAAATTAAAGCAAATTGTTATCAAAGACGTTTTTTTTTTAGTTGTACCTAACATTCAGTTCACCATTCTATTGTAAGATTTAAGCTTATCTATAATAATTTTGCCCTAATTAAAAATGAAAAGTCACTATCTGCACCAGTCACTTATGCCGGTCAGCCAAACCTGGGCTGCACTCTGGACATGCCTGGTCTCGGCTCTCTAGGACCCTGTTCTCTCTAAGCACGTTAAAAGCATTTTTAAAGGACTTGGAAATAAATATGTCATCTGAAAGCATTTAAACCCTTTTCGCTCGCTGCCTTGCTTCATGCTCATTCTGGGCTGCTTCGTCAGATAACTCTCCAAGCTGGCAGCTGTCGTGACAGTGTGTCAAAGTTTGGGAGGGTTGGATCCGTTTTGAAAAAATGCGGCGTGAAAGCGAACCAAACCAAACAAATGTGGTTCTGCCTTCCCTCCTCCTCCAAATTCCCCCGGTGTGAAAGCAGCCCATAGGTGGCTCAAGGATCAAACCTTTCTATTTTTTTTTTTTTTTACAGCCAGGAAACCCCAAATCTGAAAACATTTGGCCACAACTGCGCCTACAAATTGTTGTTCATTTTGTCTTTGATCATTGCAGGTGATGCTAAGCCCCACAGCGTCCTCCTACAGCATGTATCAGCTAACTGGCTCCACAGAGTACGTCGTTCGCCTCCAGGCCATCTATGGAGCTCAGAGGAGCCACTACGTCACCACCACCTTCACCACCAGTAAGGGTAAAATCATTTAAAACCACAAATCTCTCAGTATTCGTATCCATCCCAAAGAAAAACAATAAACGGCTCATGGCTTAATGGGATTCTGTCAGCATTGAAGGCTCTGATTACACATTCCAGATGTGTTTCTATTGCTAATCCAATCTAAAGCAAATTACTAATTTTTCCTCTTCCCCACACAACTCTTGTGGGAAAAAAAATGTATTTTCTTTTCTAAAGTCATTCCCATTCCTATATATTTTAGGGTGAATTATTTTCTCTCACAACCATGAAGACAACAACAGTAAAGTGCCTGTGTCCTTGGTGTCTTTCTAACATGCGGTGTTCCAGTTGGACAGTTGCACGCTCGCCCTCGAGACTGTGCTCAGATTCTGTTGAACGGGCAGACCACCTCTGGCCTGTACAAAATCTACATAGGAGGGGAGGAGAGCCAGGCTCTCCAGGTTTACTGCGACATGACCACGGATGGCGGAGGATGGATGGTGAGGAAGCACGTTTCAGATCACGCCAGTACGGGCCAGCCGCTACGCACCACCTGTTTTTCTGATGATATATGATAGAGAGGCCCACGGAGACCTTAGCTGTTGTTGTGACACTCATGAAATCCAGTACTCTGCAGGTTTTCCTCAGGCGCCAGAACGGAAAGCTGGAATTCTTCAGGAACTGGAAGAACTACACAGCTGGCTTCGGGAACATGAATGATGAGTTCTGGCTGGGTAAGAGAACTCCTCTTCTGGCATCATTAACTGTCTCTCTCTCTCGCTCATACCCCTTCTGAGACACTCTTTAAACCTGGCCTATAGGTCTCTCACCCCTCCATAAAATCACGTCTCTGGGACATTACGAGCTGAGGGTGGACTTGAGAGATAACGGAGAATCAGCCCACGCGCTGTATGACAAGTTCACAATTGCAGAGCCGAGAGCACGATACAAAATCTACTTGGGAGCCTACAGTGGAACAGCAGGTATGTGACTGTACGAAGGTGAACTGAACTTTAAATATCCACCATATACAATGGATTGCTTAATTCATAGGAGTCCAAACGTTTTGCACCATGGACAAAATCGCCAGATTGAAAGCTCTCAACAGTCCTTAAGTTTGTTTTTTTGTCTTTTTCCAATTAAAAATTAGAAATAATTTCATTGGCAATTATGTTCTTTACTTGCCCAGCAATAAGCAAACATTTAATTTTTACTTACTTAAAATGAAAAAAGTTAACGGAAAATTATTGTAGGTCAGAGAAAGGCTCTCAGACGTTTTTCCCAATAAAATAAGATTTTTGGGTCAACTGTTTTCCACTTCATTGATCTAGCAACAAAAACAAGAACTTTTTTTTAAACCCCTTTGCTCTATTGAGCCTATTTTAATGAACTGGTTTGCCTAATTCCGTTTTTGAGTAAAATGTTGCCTCATGGCTGTGGCCCTTCTAATATTAAAGCAAAGGCACAAATACAGGGCTAGTAAAAGGGAAACACCTTGGGCCTGATCTTCAAAGATTCCAAATAAGGCGCAATAATTGCGTGGGCAGAAAAAAACAAAGTTTTTGGTCCTGTTCTTCAAAGATTGCATCCACAATGGATAAAACAGGCCAAAACCAATTCAGTATGCCCCATTTTAATGGGTAAAGACAAAGTTCTAAGTAATGTTTCAGTTTCTAATCTCTCCAGACACCCAGGACGCACAAAACCGTTTTTTTTTTTTAATGAATGGAGAACTTCTGCTACTTGCCTTATTCTTTTTTTAAAGACAGTATCAATTATTATAAAAAATAAAGGAAACAAAGCTTCTGGTTTGTCAGCTTGCTGTGCACCTGGTATGAAGATCAGCTTTGTACACGCTAATTAGTTTGCACGTGTTTTAATACACGCAGACATTTTAAAGATCAGGCCATTTGTGTTTTAGCTAACAACTTCCATTTAGGAAGATACACATCTGTTATTAAAAATCTCACACTAAACAATAACAGGACTTCTTCAAAAAATGTAATAATAAAATAATTAAAATGATTGGTTTTAGAGGAACTGCTGTAAATTGATGTGATTACTTTGGCACCGAGGTAGGGTGGGCGAATATTGCAAAAGGTCAGGCTGGATCAAAGAAGATGGACACATTTTCTGTTCTTCTTTGTGGACTTTAGGTTTTTGCCAACGTTCCAGTTGTAATTCCTTCAATACTGACGGGACAAGTTATGGAGAAAATTTGATTTAAAGAACTGATGGTTTGATGTCAGACCAAATCCTTCAGCTGAAGCTCATTTTAACCAATAGTACTGGGGACTTCAACTAAGACCCTTTTCCAAACAACTATTTCTTGATGGCCAAGTGTGCACCAACATATCATTAATGCTGTTTACCTCGTGAATTAGATGCTTAAACACAGTCAACATTGGACACAAAAGAAGGACAAAAATAGGGAAGCTAATGCCATGAGTTAGTGAATTAGAGCCTCTGAATTATGCATTGGTGCCAGCGTTAGCAACATTCCCATTTAAGTCTTCATTTCAATATTTCCAAGCATGTTTAGCTCCATTGAAATAAATATTTTGAACAAATCATGCCTTTTTAGCTGAAACAGTGAAACCAGTTATTAACCTCTTCTATTTCATGTGTTACCAGGCGACTCCATGTCCTACCATCAGGGCCGTCCCTTCTCTACTTATGACAATGATAATGACATTGCTGTGACCAACTGCGCCTTGTCCTACAAAGGTGCCTTCTGGTATAAAAACTGCCACCGTGTAAACCTCATGGGGAAATATGGTGACAGCAGTCACAGTAAGGTATGTAACATGATTTATTTTACCCTGTATGAAAACCTGAGCTTTTCCAAGAAATATTACGTTTTTTTCACTGGGAAACCTAATTTGGCCTATATGCTTATCTCTGTAATAACTTTATTCAATCAATAATGCAATCCTGTATATTTTTCTCATTATTTAAATGATAACTAAGTATCAAGTTTGAAAATTACTATTTTAGTCAGGGTGAGAGCGATAGGAGTTCTATCTGATAATACAGCTGCAACCAGATACACTTTATAAATTAAACACCCCCTGTTTTAAGTCACTTGGGGTTATAACATTTATTTCTATTTGCTAAATGCCAGATTAATGAGCGAGAAAAGTTTGAGTTTTTTTATTTGTATTTATGAATTGCTTTCTTTAAAGTTTATGTATTTCCTCAGTATTTGGTAGGCTTGCTTTTTAAACTGTATGACTTGAATTAACTCTCTCTTGAAAGTTCAGAGGAATGGGCCAAATTTACACGAGGCTTCTCACAATCGTTTGCTGGATTTTAAGCACATTCCTCCTGGCAAAACTGTAATTAACTAAGTAAGGCTTGTAGGCTCACTTACAACATGATACAAAGAATATGATTACTGAATGTTTGTGTGCTGTTTATCATTTCCCCTTTCTTACTACGGGACCACCACCCTAGTTTTCCACTTTAGCAGTATTTTCATGAAAAGTAGTCAATACATTATGTATTCAGAAAAAGGAGGTTAAAAATATGCTATCTGGGAGAGCTGCAGGAACGTTTACGCCAGTGTGCGTGAACGTTCCTTGTTAGCTTAAGAGAAGAAGAAAGAATTAAGACCAGAGTGGATTTGGGAGATTTTCTTCACTGAGGAGAGGAAGAGCAGGTAAGACGGTTTTGCACATGTGCAGTTATTCAAACAGGGACTTGGGGAAACTTCCGGAAGAATTGCCGACTCTACCTTTAACAAAGCTACCATAGCAGACCAAACTATTGCAGAAATCATACCTGTTGCTAAGCAACACTGCATCCAGCATGTTCTGAGACCCCTTCGACTTGCAGGACGTGTTCTGCGACATCATTCAAGATTAGAAATAAAGTGTCTCAATGCCTGCGCTGAACGAGCTGCTCTGGCTTCTCACAGTGATTTAGCATCTACTATTAATGCACAACTATGCAAATTGCAGGATTTCTATAATAGTTTCCCTCCATTTCCAGATGTGTGCTTCGTTCCACCCTAGTCATTTCTGTCCAATGGGAGCACCGATTGTCACATGCATGGCTCTGTTCACTGGCAAAAAGTACAGTGCGATAGCAAAGTAAACCACACCAAACCAAAGAGTACTAATAATAAAGTCTGATTTTGGTCTGAACCAAACAAGCAGAGCAAAGTACTTTCCTGGTGTGAATACACCTTTAGCTTCCGTAACCACAGAAGCCGCAGTCCTCTTGGCCACCCGGTATCTGTTAGCTGCTTCCAAAGGACAACCAAGCTCTAAACTCCTCCCTCGTCAACTTGATGGTTTCCATCAGCACTGGTGTCCACCAGCAGCAGGTGGTGGACTGGTGTCCAATGACCTTCAGGCCACGGCTCCTGGAAGCTACATCTGCGAAGCTACATCATTCTCTTCACCCAAGTGTCCAAGACGTAAAAGAGGTCTGATGATACAGTTATGAAAAGAATCATTGACCTTTGGCCCCGGGTGGATTGGTACCAAGTACATTTATGGACCACCTTTTGCTCAAACATCTGATCATTGTGGATATTATGTCTCTGCACGTTGTATTTCATTATCTGGTTTCACCCGTGTTTAAGTTTATTCTCGGTTCTCTCCCCACAGGGAATAAACTGGTTCCATTGGAAGGGACACGAACACTCGATCGAATTTGCAGAGATGAAGATTAGGCCTGCCAACTTCAGAAACGTCGAGAGCCGAAAGAAGCGTTCATAAACTTCTCAAACCATCGCTCCCTACCCTTCTGCTCCTGCACCTTATTGTCTCTGATGAGCGCCCCCTGGCTTTAGAATCGCTCTCCACACACAAATCAGCACAGAGTAATTTACTGGAATCCAGTATTGGGTTTTGCAAGATAACTTTGTAAAATCACATCAAAGACTCGGACGGCAGTAAGCCTTTTCTAATTTTCCTAATATGGCTGTCATGTGATTCGCTCCCCAGCAGAGTAGTAGTTTGAGCTGTTGTGTTTTTAAGAGTCTTGTAAATGAAGAATAATGGGCTTTGGGGAACAAGCAACTACGTGTGGAAAATCCTCTTAATCTGTGACATTTTACATCCACTGCTGTACCCCAATGACAATATATGTTGAATAAAATTTTCAATAAAATAAGCATAAAAAATTATTTCAATGACCATAAATTAAGTGTTTATTGTAAAACCACTCATCAACATGCTTGCTGTTTATATTTGAATTCTGTTTTGGTATTCTGGTTGAAAAAAAGTAGCATCTGGTGCTCTGTATAAAAAAATAATAATAAAAGTTCAGTTTAATAAGTGAGCGTGAGCTTTTGTTATTCCTGCACAATCTTCCTCTGCTCCAGCAGATGGCGGTGTTCCCTCTGTGTACACAAAAAACTCCTGATGGTTTTTAGACACAGAAGAGGATTTTTACACATCAGCATGTGCAAAGTAACCTTTCTAATTCAGGTTAATACGATGGATTTTTTTTTTAAAGCTCTGTAATTAATTTTTTAGTGTTTGGATCTGTAGTAGGGATGAGGCAAATGTATAATTGATTGGTCAGTGTGAAGTTTTGTTAAAATTGCTTCCAGCTATGATGATCCAGGTCACATACATTTAGATGCTTTGGGAGGAATGATTAACCACTGAAGAGGACGTTGAAATACATACATTTGCATGAAAAAGTTTATTTCTATGTAGTATTAAAAATGCACAAACTCAAGTTGAATGATTTTTTTTTTGTTCATATTGTTGGCTGTTTCTCTTTAGTATAAATGAATAAGAATTGTTAAGTGCTAAAGAAGCTACGGGGGATAAGGTGAATAAGGTTAGAGGTGCAACAGGTTCTCTACCCCGTTCCAAAGTTTAGTGTTCGCTTTATCTTTTCTCTTTTGCAACAGCAGCCCGTTTTAGCAAGCCACTCAAGGTTTTGCAAAATCAATACATTTTCTGCTGGTTTCAACGAATCTGTCCTCCACTAAATTGGAGCAATGTGCAGACTTGGAGTTGCCTAATCTGCTGAAATCAGTCTTTGTGACACAGTTTGGCTAAAAGCGATTGATCTGTGTCCCACTTCCATTTGAAAGTAGGTTGTCTTGGTCTTTCAGCAGCAGCCAGGTGTTAGGGTTCAGACTGCCCCCCCGGCGTTGGCTACCTTTCCACCGTAGTCAAAGCTGCAAAGGAAGTGCCACCACACCTGGCACTTTCAAGTACAGTGTTAAACTCCTTCCACCAAACCTTTACACTGCAGCATGATGTTGCATGTTGCCACCGCCATGTTTCGCGGTGGTAAAGCTTTGTTCAGGGAGATGTTCAGGTTCATACAGCGTTTTGCATTTAGGCTAAATAATGCAAAATTGGTCACCTATAGCCAGAGCTCCTCCTCCCACATGTTTGTTGTCTGCCCTATACACTGCTTGTGACAAATTAATTTATTTTTTACTTCTTATGGCTTTCTGCTTTCCACTCTGGGCCTCTTGATTGTTTCCCTCTTCTATCCTCTCCCTGTCCAAACTATTATTTGAGGTGGGAAGCCATATTTTGGCAGGTTTGCAGTTTGATCCACTCTTTCCATTTTTAGATGATAAAGTGGTTGGTGCTCGTTTAAATGTTCAAAGCTCTGGATATATATATATATTTTTTGTCCTAACCCCGCTTTAAACTCTAACCCTGCTTTAAACTTCTTCATAACTCTCTCTCTGACCTGTCTGCTGTATTGATTGGTCTTCAGATGCAGTTTGTTCTGTAATGTTCTATAAAAAAAACACCTCTAAGGTCTTCGTCAGAACAACAGGATGTATACTGAGATTAGATTATACATGTTTACTTTTCAAGGCAAGTGGCTGCGCTAAATTTCCTCTAGGGGCACTAGAGTGAAGGAGGGTGAACACAAATGCACTCCACACTTTTTAGATTTATTTATCTGCAAAACAACTGGAACCATTTTACATTTTGCATATTTTTCCCACCACTTCACAGCTATGCACCACTTTTTTTTTGGTCTGTGACATAAAATCTCAACAAGATTAGTTGAAATTTGGGGTTGTAATGGGACAAAATGTGAATGTAGTTCAAGGGATTTCGATAATTTTACAGGAAAGGTTTTTTTTTTTTCTCATTCGGTCTTTCAGGGAAACTGTGAATGTTCAGTCACCAGCTGAGTAGCAGCTTCTGTGTAGCAGAGCTAGTTTATCAGCCTTCGCATGTTCACAGAAACAGAGGCTCAGCTGTCGGACGGTTTTGGCTTTCAGAACATTGTGTTTGAATATGACAAAGAGGCTTGATGAGACATTAGATGTCTGTCGGCGCAGAGCTGGGAGTTTTTCCATATTAAGTTCAAGGTTTAGAAATAACTTCTGACCTGGATTTCTACCAGTGCATTCCGCTATAGTCTAATTTCATCCAGAGATGTTTCTAAATACGGCCTGTGCGAGTCAAGTGTCCTTCTAATAGCGCCCAGCTGAGTAACAGCCATCAGAGCACTCAAGTACATTCTGTCCATCTTTTCAGGAACTTTGGCAGTGATTTGTCATGATCAGGACATTATTTACCTCTACTCAGTTTTCTTTTCGTTGCAGGGAACATGGAGGATGGGCATGATGTGAGACAACTTAATAGTTCATCAAACATGAAGGCAACTGTAAAGTCTTGTCAAGGGCCATTATCAGTTTATTAAATATGTTTTTATATGCATATAATCCTCATTATTAACAGAATCAGATTTATTTGGTCATGGTTGTGGGCATAATCAAAGAATATGACTTTGGGTTACACCACTCAATAGTATGGCTTCATGGTTTGATCAGGAAGACGCCCTGAGGGAGGAAACTGTCTCTGTGGTGGCTGATCTTTATAAGCCGTGCTCTGCGGCGCCGACCTGCAGGTAAAAGTCCAAACAGTGTGTGTGCAGAGTGTGTGGGGTTTGCAGAGGTGCCAGCTGCCCTAGTCACTGCGGCCCTCCTTGGTCCAAACTGCAATTATAATCAATCAAGAATCTTTATTGTCATTATGTGCTACCATAATGAAATTGTTGATGAGACCAGCTCAGGGTGCTCATAGATTACATAGAACACAACAGACACAACAATTTCCTCCATGAAATAAGTTGATTGCATTGACCAAAAAATGCTTCCTGAAAGCGTACGATACATTTGTCGCTACGTTGTCGTGAAATATCTGCAGTCATAAGGCCTCTTTGACCTAAATTTGAAATGCCTCCACAGAGTAGTGTTCAAGGTTTTTTTTTTTTTTTCTTGCAGAAACCTTCACGCAGGATTTCCTATTTGCAGCTCTTGTTCTCCATTTCTGCACACCAGTGAGCATGTCTGCAGCAATGTGGGCTTCAGTTGCTTGCAAGGGCATTTCAATGTTTGAAGAGCTAGGGATCCAATTGTAGACGGCACCCCTGTTATTTGCATAAGGAACATAAAGTTTCACACAATTGTCAGATTTTACCAGAGGCCCTGTCAGGCTACATGATTTGTATGTTTTGGCCCAAACACGTCTGCAAGTTTCAACCCCGGATGTTTCATCTCACTCTACATCACATCTGAAGCTGTCAAAACTCAAATCCTTCAGTCAGATCAGGAGACTGGTGGATAAAACATAAATATGTAAGCGATTATAAGACCGGCACAGTCGGCAGTGGTCTCCTTATAAACTCATGGGTAAGGATTATACCCTACTAGTGCTGCATGTTAGCTTAAGTATTTCCTTTAAGTACGTTTGCATCATAGCTGTAGGTTTCAGTTTCTTAAAAAAAGCAAGTGTATGCTAAAGGTGAAAGGAAGTTTTCGTATTTAAATGTTCAACAAGTGTTAAAATGAGTAATCCCTATTTGTGAATTAAAACAGTTTGAGGCCCAGCCGCACTGAAAAGCTAGGCTATGTTGTAACTAAAAGCAGTACACTAATCACAATACTCTACAATACAAACTTTCTTTATTTTTTTTTTTTGTCTTTGTGTCTCAGCAAACAATATAATGGATTGTCTTGCGATGCCACTCCACAATATACTTTTTTCAATCTGTAGCTGTTCTACTAATGTGGAAATAGAACAGAACTCAGATTAAAAATAAGATTATACATGTTCTGGGGGTAAGATTTCAGCATCAATGAAAGAGTATTATCAATTACATAGGGGATATGTGAGGGAAACAAATAACTTATTTTAGACTTTTGCTGGCAGCGTTCACACTAACGTACACCTTGTTAGCTGCACGGGAATCCATCACTTTAGTGTTTCTATATGATGGTGAAGAGATTGCATTCCCCACAGAATGATTACTGGTTCATGTTCTGGCCGGCTTATGTCCCGGGGATCTTCTGAAAATCTATTAAATTTGAAATGAGACAAACTAAATAATTAAATAAAGCTTCAACTTTTTGTCACGGTAGCGGGACTTAGCCTCGCTCAGGAAAAACAGAGCCTTCCTTCTTTTCCTTCAACTCCATAGCCTTGATTTTCAGCCTCTCTTTCTGTCGCCATGTGTCTCACCGACCACCGCCCTTGCAGCAGAGCTGAGAGGTACTAACCACAATCCCAGAATGTCCTGCGGTGGGACATCTGTGGGCTTTCCCTGTTCGCTTCCTGGCATTGGAAATCTCTGACTCACTGTTCTCCATGCCTTGCTTTGCTGGTCTTATCCGGTTTTCATGTTCACAGGCCCGGCATCAGCTGCAAGAGTTTGCTTCTCCTCTATTGTGAAGTTTCTCGTTTTAAATTGGGGTGTTTTAAGTCTAAAAGAAAATCATGCTAGTAATTTTACAGCACAGATATTTGTGCATTGGTAATATTGTAAATATGATAGTCCTCTGCCATGACTGGATCTTTGGCTTTAGGTCAGCGTGTCTCACATTTTTTTCAATTTCACACAATCTTTCATCCACGTTTTGAGCGCCTGTCTCTTTAAGGGCCCCTACCTAAATACCTACCATCTTCTGAGAAGAACTGAAAAAAGAGAATAAAGTGATAAGATTGTCGTACAACAATAGTGTCTTAGGTCAGAGGCTTCTCCAAACCCCCTGTAAGACAGATCCTACCTGCAGCCATCACCATCTACATCAACTCATTGAAGAGACCCTTACACCAGCCTTTAATTTCCCTTTGGGATTATTAAAGCTTTTTTGAATCAATTTGAAAATCAGAGCTGTTTTTGTTTCCTTGTATTCCCTGGGAGATAAATCATCCAAATCGGGGAAACGCTGAACCTCCCAACTGTGTTTCTTAAAAACAATCCCCATCGTTCTTGTTCTGTTTATGGTCAGACTTTAGCTGCTCGTTTCTTCTGTGCTGCTCAACCACACGATTGTTGGTGTGAGCTGAGAACCGTGACACCTCACCCTAAACCTAATCATTAACAAACTTCAATTATACTTACATTCACACGCCTGCCCCACCTGCACAGAGAGGACTGTGGGTATAGAAAGCGAGAGCTGCTGCACGCCACAGTTTGGTAGCTCTATGACATCACGGTGATCCCGGCTGTGAAACTCCTCCTGCCTGGGAGCTGTACATGAAAAAGGGTAAGCAGTGCACACTGGGATTTAGAGTTTTTACCATGGACGTAGTTCATTGTTTGTTTCATCCCATGGCAGCTCCCTAACACAGCTTAATGTGAGATTAAGCAATGTTATTACTGGGTTATTACTGCACCCTTGTTTCTACGGTAGTGGCGAACATTGTGCGCTGTACTTGACTCAAAAAATGGCATCATGTTGTAAAATGGCAATGAAAAGGAAGCCAGAAACAAAATACTGTGACATGAGTGTTTTATTATAAAAAAGTTAAATAATCTCTGCTCCGTAACAATAATTACCTGGCAGAATTTGCTTTGCATGTAACAGAAGTGTCTGCTGCACTTGCTCCCAACCCAAGCAACAAAAGAAAATATCCACCGAGACTTGACATCGAGAAGACCGTGCACAGACAATGGTGTGTGTGGTGCCAGCTTTAGGGGCAAGGACCCCAGGAAGTGTGCATACTTCCTGCAGGGTAATGTATACATCTCCTGCAAGGCTGCAGTTTAACAGCCCCATACTTCAGCACACGTGAACCTAAATTAGCAAACAGTTCTTAGAAGAGTCATTGAGTTGCTGCACATTGTGAGACTCTTTCTATTTACACAGGGTTATATCACTGTTTGCTCAAAGTGCTGCTTCGTATTGACACAGTCATCTCTCTCTCTCTCTCTCCCTCTCTCTCTCTCTCTCTCTCTCTCGCTCGCTGACGGCGATGACAGAAAGTTTGGTTTATGCTCATATAAATGTAATTGACACACCCGTAGGTTTCATGTTGTGACATGTGATGAGACCTTGAGTCTGATTTTATACCGATGACGTGTATTAATGGAAAACATTTTCCTGGAGTAACATGAATTTAGAGCTTTTGCTGCACGATGTCAAACCAAAGCCAAAATAAAAAATAAAAAAAAATAAGTGATTTCTGCATCTGGCAGTTGAGCAAAGGTTACTTTAGTTGCCTAAGAAAACCTGTTTGTGTTTGTCACGCCATGCGGCCTGAGAGAAACACGCCGAGGAGCCATAAATCATGATTTTCAAGGAACGTTTTTCCCAGGAGTCCGTGCTATATTTGAATCAGCCCTGCTCTCGGTGGAGGGTCCCTGGCAGTGTGTGACTATGTATCTAAATCATCAACCATGTCCTTGTTAGTGCAACCAAAAAAATATTTTTCCACTCCTATATTGGGAGACATGCAACAAAAAAGGCAGTTTCCTACTACGTTTGTTATAAATGCTCAGTGAACTCCTTACATTTGTTGAAAGAAGACAGCAGAGCCTGCAGATTTGAATAATTAAAATGAATCCTATTTAATGTTTTACATCTTCAGCCAGCAGAAATACCAAAGCAACTGGGAGTGTTCCCAAGTGTTTGACATAAAGCTTTTTGTACCACAAAGAGATCACATGAACAGAGCTCTATAATCTTAAGCAAACATTAGCAGACATTGCTTGTTGCTCTATATACACCTGAGCTTCAGTGTGGAATAAAGTGGCCCTGTATGGACAAGCCTAGATGGAATAAAACTAATAAAAATAGTAATATAATATTAATAATAAAATAATAATAATCATAACAACAATAATAATACTAAGTATGGGTCCCAGGAGAGAGTCTTGGGGCATGCCAGTTGTGACAGGGAATGAATGGGAACTAAAGGACTTTAGTAGAAATGAATGAAACCAGTCAAGGGGGTGTCACTGATGAAAACTAAAGATAGTTTGTGAAAAAGGATGGCATTAGAAATTGTATCAAATGCTGCAATCAGCTAACCTGACCCTATCCAGATTGGTATCGCTCCGCCTAGCTTCACTCACATCCATCTGGCACATCTCCCATAGAGAGTTATTTCTCCAACCAATTTTATTGTCCAGCCAATCAGGACGCAGGGCTGGAGTTTCATAGATGTGACGTAGTGGAGAAGCGACCGTGAAACTGATTCAGACAACAATGGCGGCTCGCATCGAGGAAGCAAGCGTTAGCATTGATGCTGCTATTTCTTCCGTGTTGTCCAATCTACCTAATATTGTTTCATTAAAAGAACATCAGAGAACGGCTCTGAAGGCTTTTGTTTGTGGAAACTATGTTTTCGTCCTTCTCCCGACCAGATTTGGGTGCTGTTGGTCGATTCAAAACGGTCCGACGGGGGTGGGGGGGCGGGGTTGTTGTTGGTCAATTCAAGACGGTCACTATTTTAAACGGACTTTGCTTTCATGTTACAGTTTGTAATAAAACATGACGACTTACCATGTAATTCGCACGCAACATGGACCGTAGACGTGTTTCACTTTGGATGAGGGAAACTTGTTTGCGCGGCGGCGGTCCTTGCAGCTGTGTTCCCTCTACTACTGGACGTGCGGAAACCATTGTACCGTAAATTGGTTCCGCCATGACGCGAAGCGTCCGTACGCGTGCGTTTCAAGAGTGAGATTTTGATTGTAAGATTGAGATTTTCAAAGTAATGCGTGTGAGCGTGTGCAATTCATGAAATGCGTGTGTCACACGGTCAATGCGTGAGAGTTGAGAGCTGTGGCCTAGTGTCAGGTTAGCAATCAGCTCCAGAAGATTCACAATAGAAAGTAAACCTGAGTAAAATGTGTTTGTTCAATGTTGTTAATAGTAAGTAAGAGTATATATGTAGATCTTAAATCTGTTACAAACATTGTCAGTACGGATCATCGTGTTTTTCTAAAAGCTACTGCTTCAAAAGTAAGATTATCAATATCAATACTGTTAACATTTCAGCCATTTCACCTCAATGAAATATCTGTGGAAATCTTTAAATGTATGTATTGAGGTCAAAAGCAAAATGACCCATCAAGCGGACTATCCAATACTTTCTAGTGGCTATAATAAACACCAAACCTGTTCCCTGAAGTGGTTTGCAGTTAGGTCTGGAGTGATGAGTTAGTTTCTCTAAGGGTGAGGTCATGGTTCTAGACAGGAAAAAGATGGACCGCTCCCTTTACGCTCGGGGTGGATTCTATACCTCAAAAAGAGGAGTTCAAGTATGGTAAATGAACTGAACCTATCCACCTTATTTTCAACGGAAATACAGAGACAGCAAATTTACATTTTTT
Organism: Fundulus heteroclitus; assembly: GCF_011125445.2. Taxonomy (NCBI): domain Eukaryota; kingdom Metazoa; phylum Chordata; class Actinopteri; order Cyprinodontiformes; family Fundulidae; genus Fundulus; species Fundulus heteroclitus. The sequence continues at coordinate 26,514,119 of NC_046368.1, read as the reverse complement.
TGTGCGAGACTTCCGGCCGGTCACTTCCTGTCACTGTTTAGTTGGCTAAAAAGCGATTCATGCAGCCATTTAGTAACAAATTACTCGTCATTATGATTTCGAGGAAGACCGGGAGCATTTGTCCAGTTAGAGGCTGTCTTAATAACGGGTGTAAAAAAAAGGGTTACGTGGAGCATGAGTGTTTTATTCATCGATCGTGTACAAGAGCTGTGGATGCGAGGCGCCCTACTTCCTTTAACATTGATACTCTAAAAATAAACCAGAAATAAAGTTACAGCTTTTAACGTGACAAACTTGCATTTTTTTTTTTTTTATTAAGAGCATCAAGAGTTTTGAGACCACACATCAGATTGGTACAATCTCAAACTTCAAGCCAAAACATGAAGTAGGCAGAACGTTTTGATATCCTTTTACAACATCAGCTCAATCCCAAACATTTAGCACTGCTGTCTTTGTAAAATTAACTGACCAGCAATCTAATCACAACGAGGCAACAGCTAGTATGTTTTTGAATCAGACATTAGTCGCATAGCAGAGCCATCCCCACCAAGTGACGACACAACATGGTTAAAATGTCCTCGTACGTTATATGAGGCCACTTCTTCATGTCAGCCTCTCAGTCATGAATAGTTCTGAGGCTCTGGCACTGGCCTTCCACTTTGATCGCTCTGCATTTTTTGGAAATGTTGCCGTGACAGATTATCATTTCAGTCAAGCTAATGTTATTTGGTCTAGGGAAGCGCTAAAACGGAAGTGCCGCACAAAAAAAACGGAAGTTGGGCCCATAGTTACTTCCGCGTTTGAAAATAAGGTGGATATAGCACTTTTCCAATCATGCTGACCACCCAAAGCACTTTACTCTATAGCCACATTCACCCAATCACTCTCACTAACGCACACACTTTCATACACTGAGACTTAGACTTAGACTTAGACTTAGACTTTCTTTATTGTCATTTTGTAGCACAGAGTGCATACAGAACGAAATTTCGTTTTTTCATACAGCTCAGAAAGATTGCAGTAACTCTACAGGATACCTTGCAGTGAATTTACAGTACAGGATAAGAAAAATGCAGTGGTAAATCACAGTCAAATACAGGATAACTTTCAATTAACTTTCGGATAAAGTGCAGCAGTGAGCAGTAGGCAGATTGAAATGTAAAAACAATGTAAGCAATGTAAACAATTATGCAGTAAGGTGCAGCAGTGATATTGTAAACAGTTTTGCAGTACGTTTCCGGAAAAAGTGCAGCAGCGATATTGAAGGATACATACAAATGTGCAAATTAGCGGGTCGAGTGTGGTACACAGTCCGTTTTTTATACTTCAGCAGTTCAACAGTCTGATGGCAGCAGGGAAAAAGCTTTTGCAGAACCTGGTGGACCTGCAACGGATGCTGCGGAACCTCTTTCCAGAGGGCAGCAGGGAGAATAGTCTATGGTGGGGGTGTGAGGGGTCCCTGATGATGTTACGGGCTCGAGACACACAGCGCTGCGATGAAATGTCTTTAATGGAGGGAAGAGGAGCCCCGATGATCCCTTCTGCTGTCCTCACCACTCTCCTCACGTTCTTCCAGTCGGAGGCACTGCAGCCTCCACACCACACAGAGAGACAGCTGGTCAGAATACTCTCTATGGTGCTTCTGTAGAAAGTCGTGAGGATGGGCGGGGGCAGGCGGGCTCTCCTCATCCTCCGCAGAAAGTACAGTCGCTTCTGTGCCCTCTTCACCAGTGACATGGTGTTCATAGTCCAGCTGAGGTTGTCCGTGATGTGCACCCCCAGGAACTTGGTGCTGCTGACCACCTCCACAGCTGAGCTGTTGATGAGCAGTGGAGCATGGTGAGGCCGGTTCTTCCTGAAGTCGACGATGATCTCCTTCGTCTTCTCCACGTTCAGGATCAGGCTGTTGTCTCTGCACCAGCCCACCAGCTGCTCCACCTCCTCTCTGTAGTCCTGGTCGTTGTCGTCTCTGATCAGGCCCACCACCGTTGTGTCGTCCGCAAACTTCACGATGTGATTGGTGGTGAACCTGGGGACGCAGTCGTGTGTCATCAGAGTGAACAGCAGGGGGCTCAGGACGCAGCCCTGAGGGGAGCCCGTGCTGAGGGTGATGACATCAGAGGTGTTCTGTCCGACCCGGACTGATTGAGGTCTGTTGGTTAGGAAGTCCAGCAGCCAGTTGCGAAGGGGTGTGCTGAAGCCCAGATGCTCCAGTTTTCCCACCAGATGCTGTGTGAGACGCAGCTCAGTAGGCAATTTGGGGTTGAGTTCCTTGCCCAGGGGTACATCAACACGTGGCAAGGGGAAGCTGGAATCAAACCCACAACCTTCTGATTGCCAGACGACTACTCACAGTCGCCAACAGTCTTGGTGTCTTCTTTGCAAGTGATGGTAGAGTGGAGTGGGATGAACTTCATGTAGTGTTGTGGGCAGTGGTCAGGTCTGTTGAGATGAAGAAAGTATGAGGCTTTCAACATCCTCTTCTTTCTGTCCTTCACCCTCCGACAACCTCTGATGCACTGTTGGCGACTGATGGGGAGGCCGCCCATGTCATGCCATGCTCTGTGTGTTACTTGATTTTGGACACTGTCCAGAATATTATGATCATTGCAATTACAAAGGTCAAGATGATGAGGCTTCAAATAATTTCTAATTTGCCCATGTCTATTAGGTGCAACATGTATAAGTCATTAGTCAGCCAGTGCCTGTGGTCAAAAGAGTTTGTGTGATCAGAAATCATCCTGCAGATTTAGCCAAAGCCCTACAGTCTGTCTTCCTCAACCCTCTAATGGTTGGTAGCTGCTGCCATTGCTTTCAGATTGTGCTGGTTTTATTTTGGACATGTAGAGAGACTCTGCGATTTGCTGAAGAGGCTGCCTTTGAAATAAATCTCCAATTTGTTCAAATGTTGTTTAAGAACGGTTCAAGTCTCAGATCCAAAGAGAAAGACGGGCAAGACGATAGACAATACCGTATTATATAAACTCGGTGTCAGGGTTTGGTGGCGAAGACCTAGGTGGCAGCGAGGCGGAGGCAGGCGCATGGTGAAAAAGGAGTCTTTAATAGAGGTAACTTACGGAAAACAGGATACAACTCGGGTTGTAAGGGTTCAAACAGGAAAAACACGACCGGATTGGGAACAGGCTTCAACACAGACTCCACAGAGCGACCTGACAACAGGGAGACAAACAGAGGGCACTTGAATACAGGCTGGTAACTGACAACCACAAGTGAGTCTTATCAACTAATTAAGTTGCAGTTCGGAGGTCCTGACACTCAGCATCATCAGGAAATGTGTAGCTGTCTGCGAACATTGGATTAGTCAACAAAGTGGTTTGCATCAAATTCTACACATTCAACTGGGAATGAGATTTGGATTAGAGTGTCAATGAAAATATTGAAGACCAAGATATTTGGATCTAAAATAATTAAACTGCAAATAAATAGCGGAAGCCCAGAGAACAGCTGGTGTTTCTCTGCATTCTAAGAATGAAGTTAAATTGGGAGAAGGCCTCAGGTAGGACCCGAGAACCACTTGTGAGATTTTACCTAAGCAAGGCCTTGATGTCTCCCCTGATGGTCGGGAGGAGGTAGCTGGTGAGGGAAAGTTGTGGGGATCTCTGTTTAAGATATCACTCTTACAACCTAATCCCTGATGAGTAGAGAAACCATGGCAAGAGAAAAGAGAGGGCATGGTGAGAAGATTTACTGAGGAGAAGACGGAGATGGAGGGAACCATCCCAGGAGAAGACTATTGGCCTTTCCTAGGAACAAGCTTCTTAAAGAAACAGGAATGTATTCAAGGGTATTGCTGGTAGTTCATAAGTATAATCAACTTTCTACCACTTGCCTTCGTTATTGTCCCAGGGTGGTTTAAGAGGTTCCTGTGTTATTTTATAGAAAACGTGGTATCTGTCCAACTGCCCCCCCCCCCCCCCCCCCCCCTGCCCCCACAGCTCCAGCTGTGTTTGAGCAGTTTGAACCTGTGTCCTGTACTTTTCTGGGGGAAGTTGTGAAACACATGAAATGTTGTAACCGCCCTCTTGACTTTCTTCCTACTAAGTTGTTGAAAGATGTTTTCAATACTGTTGGCACTTTTCTCCTGTCTTTTATCAACTCATGTATTAGCTCAGGAACTGTGCCAGCTGCCTTTACACTTGCTGAGGTTAGATTCATTCTTTAAAAAAAAAAAACTTGACTCCTTGATGTTATAAAATTTAAACACTTTTCTAATTTCCCCTTTCTTTCCAAGGTTTTAGCCTCCAGCTACAACCGATTTTAGAATATAATTCTATTGTTGTAAATTTTCTTTCACAGCATAGGTATAAGTCTGCCTTGTCAAAAAACACAACAACATTGCTGTGTCTGTGTTGTTGGTATTGTTGGACCTTACTACTTTCTTCGATACATTTGATTGCTCTGTTCTTCTGTCCCGCTTAGACCACTCTTTTGGTATCTGTGGCACAGGTTTGCAGTGGCTCACCTCCTACCTGTGCAGACAGAACTTTCTCTCTCCTGGTGAGTACCACAAAACTCCATTCTTAACCCTCTTCTTTTGTCTCTATATGCAGCCTCTTGAACCAGGAATAGCTGTCCTTTCATATTTATGCTGATGATTTACAGATATATCTATACTGAAGCCAGGTAAGATTAATATTTATCAGTTTGTCCATCCCTATATAACCACTGCCAAACAGTGGCTCAACCAAACGTTTCTGTTTTTAAATGAAAAAAAAAAAGACTGAATGGCTCTTTTTTCTAACCTTGCCTGCAAGCCGAATTCTCGCAATATTTGTGCGTTCACAAATATTGAAAATCCATCTTGTCCTGCTCCTGTTGCAATTGCTCGGGCCAATCAAAGGCAGGACATACCAACTGTGAAGAAAGCAAGAGCAGCCAAGCCCACAACCGAACCAAAATAAACATGGCAGCACAGGAGGACACAAGTGTAGCTGCTGCTCTGGATCTATGTTGATTGAAGTCTTTTTAAATCAAACCTCATTCATTCAGGCTGGTTCTTATCAGCAAGTAGCACCACAACATTCTATTTTTAATTATATATCTTTATTACCAGTTCTAATGGTTCTATGCTTTATTAAAGTATATTTTATTGTTTTTAACTGCATATGACTAATTTGGTATCCTTTAATTGGCTCTATAAAGGGCTATATAAAGAAATTATTGATTGATTCTTTGATTGATTGGTTGATTGATTCATTGATCAAAGTTCCTTGTTGAATAATTAATTTAGTGATTTAAAATTAATCCAATTTTTCTTTTAGCACATATTGGAGGACAAATAATCACAAAGGACTGTTTTGAATCATTATTTAATTAGAGCAGCTGTTTTACAGCTTGACCTATATTCTTCTGAGATTCGGGTTTGACAGATGTTAGTAACTGTTTTTCTAAAGCAGTCAATGCGTTGCTCAGTGTTTAATAGAAAGCAGCTGGAGGACCTTTCTTGTAAAAGATGTGACTGTAAAAATGTATAAATAACTTATCTAGAGCCTGAAATAAAGTACAATTAGTTATTTCCTTTCACAGAGAACTAAGTCTTCCGAGGTTGGCAGTCCTGAGCTTCATTACAACAAATTCACAGTGTGTAAACCATTAAAAAGTATCTTTAGCTATTTAGGCCCTCAATATTTAAGATCCATTCATCACATAGCCAACTAATAATCTAAAAAGCATGGAAACGTAAATCAGTTGTACAAAGTTGTGTAATTTATTTGGAAGAGGGGCCAGAACTGTACATCACACCATGATAAAAGCATCAACAATGAGTCTTGACTGCTTTAATGTAGGTGACTTTCCACATGTGATCCAGCTGTGAAAGGGTATTAAGCAATCGACACAGTGATGAGCGCCTCTAATGTATCTATATTTCCCTGATTACCAACAGAACTTGTTTAGCCACTCATCAAGATTCATCAAACTCATAAAACTGATTCTGTTGGCCGGTTTATCTAAGCGCTGACAGCAAAGCACAGAGACCCGCTGCTTGACCCTGTGATTGAAAGCGAAGAAAGCTGACAGACTACAATAAAGCGAACTATTCAACAAAGTCGCCCTAGTGTCAATCCCCTTTGATCTCTGGCCAGTCCAAATGGAGGGATCTTGTAATCCTTATGGTACCATTGCATTGTCAACTCCACTTTGCTTTGTATGCATTAGGGGAAAGCAAATTTCCCTATATCTCTGTGGATGCACGTAAAGTTGGACAGGAGCCTAAGAGGATTTTGTTTAGAGTGTGCCTGTTGAACCTCACATATGACCTGCTCAAGCTGCTTTGGTCCTGCACACTACACCTCGCAAATCGCAACTCTGACCACTTAACCTTATCAAATTGCCATCTGGACCTTAAAGTGTGCAGGGTTATCAAGGCCTTGAAGCAAATTTGGAATGATTCCATAAACAGAATTCATAAAACATTTTACCAGCTGTGTAAGTACACAGTTGTTAAATAGTTGCTGCAATTCTGATTTATATACTTTATTAATTATAAGGGTCTGCTACATTCCAAAAGAAATTGCAATAGTTTCTTCTTATTAAAACAGTCTTTAAAATGTATTTAAAAAGTCTTTCAGGAGTACTAAACACAAAAGCATGAAAGAAGGTAATGAAAAAGGCATAAATATAAATAATCAGACAAAAGTAAGAAGACATGTTTCTTCAACACAAACAGCCTCCCACATGCTTGAAAAGAGCCACACAAAAAATTCATGAAGCCACCACTAGTCAGCTCAAGTGACTTTGCGAGAGGTGGCTAGCCGTGTTGCAGGTCTTCAACAAGACCACATTGAGAGGTGGGACATGCTGAAACTCCCATACAGTTGCACCCCTAAGAGAAAAAAAAACAAGTTTTATCAGCATCTAGTTAGTTAAATTTTGAATGTAAAAAGACCAGCAGCCATTATAGCTGCTGACTGCAAACTATTACAGTCACTTGCTTTAGGATGCTATTTGATTTAGAAACTTAAAAGCTTACAACTTTATGGGAATCAAGTCATGTCTTCTCCTGCCGTTGATATTTTATCGTTTAATATTTTTATTAAAATATTAATTTTAATTAAAAAAAATCATAAAAAAAGATAAGCAATGTTAGTTAGGTATTTGTATTTAGTCTTTTCAATTGGCCTCTAGCCTCTGTGTTGTCTATGTCGTCTTGGGTGTTTATTGTCTCATCCATCATTCCTCTCACAGATTTTGCCCTGTTTCCTGCTTCCCCTGCAGCTTCAGCCTGTTGTTAATCAATCACCTGTCCCACATCCAGTACCCATGTCCACAGCATAGATTCCTTCCCCTGTAGTGACACCTTTGCCAGATCCTGCTGGTCCTATCAGGTCCTCACCGTTACAGTGTTCTCCCAGTGTGCCTCCGATTGACTTCGGTGAGTTTGGACTCTTATTCAATAATAAATCGATTCATGTCCTCTGACTTTATTTCTCTTTTGTCCTACTTTAAGCTGTTTGGGAGGTTGTGGTTGGAGGTACACATAAGTACAAAAATTGTCAATGTGTCAAGAAAGGATTGTGTTTTATCTTTAACAGATAAAAATAAAATAAAAAACAGAGAAGGGAAATTTGACTTTTTCTATTTTGTTGCATGAGAAATCTGCACACTAATAGTTGCCCAATGTGTCCAACACATAGATAGTCTCCTAAGAAAGTCAAACCTCACTTTAACTTTTGTAAATATTCTAAATTGGAGTTTGTTGATATTTTGGATTGACCTAAAGCACTGGAGTTGAGTTTAATTATAAAATAATAATAAAAATACAATCTGCCTGAAAAATATGCAAAAGTGTAAATTAATCATTTTGAATTAAGCACTTTATTCATGTTGCAAAGCTTGCTTTTACAATTTTAAACAGTTTAAAGCAGGTGCTGAGTCCTCTCCACCTTATGTTTTAAAGAGGCAGTATACCAGCTAATAAAAGAGTTGCAGTAACAGTCCTCAACTTGCAAAAATTCAAGGAGTCTAAAAAATTACCTGAAAAGTATTGAATAGTTTCCAACTAAGCTGAAAAGGATACAGAAGCAAACACATAGGCTTTTTATTTATCATTGTTTTTCATGCAAATTCATTCAGGTTTAGCTGTATTTGTGTAAAATGACCATATTTATCGTGCACAATAGCTACTTTTTTGGCTTTGAAAAACATTGCAAATCACTTCAGAAAATCCCTTTATAGGAATCGGGGTACCTGCTCATATTTCCCCTGTTTTATCTTGAAATGGCTTTAAACCTGCAGCTCTGGGCACGCTGACATAATGCCAGGAACGGCAATGAGGATTACAGCTCATTCTCCAGAGCGCTGGGTTTATTTTAAGGTCCGAGTGGATAAAACAGGATTAGCATCACAATGAATCTGAGTATTGAGAGCCAAAGGCCAGTGCCTCTCTGACCTTTGACATCTGAAACGTTTGTTAATCCCACCCCCCATCTGTGTTATGATGGCTAAACATAGATCTGATGAGCTGTCAGGCCAGCAAGGTGCCCATTTGTATAAGAGCTGGGCAGGTTTATTTATCTACAGGGCAGCAAGGGTTGATGCAGTATATAAGTTTAACTTGAATGAAAACAAAACAAAAAGTGATAAACTACAGAAACTGTTCCTGTGTGCCTAAGTATGTACCGTAGAAGCATAGCACATCAGTTCCTCAAAACGTACACTATATAAAAGCTTTTGACACGCAAATGATTTTGAACTCTGAGTGGTATGTCAAATTTATTAATAATAATAAGCTAAAGTATTTGGCTCGGTGATTGCAATGCGACTGTCAAAAGCAACACAGATTTTCCTGTGGGGGGAAATTTACATTGAATGGTGGATCAGCTAAATCAAACTAAATGAAACCTTTGCCGCCATTCTCATTGCGGGGGTTAGATTCATAATTCTTCCTTGCTCAGGGGTGATTTAAACATTCCTTTACAAGTGATGCAGGATCCTGCAGATTTCCCAAAGGAGATTTCAACCATATGGTAATTAGGAGAGATAAAAGGATGTAGATAGAAACTGGGTTAAATCTATTGCTTGCCATCAATATGTGAATAAAGCTATGCACAAGCTCATGGGATATGTGATCTAAACACACAACTGTCTTCTTCAGTAAAATGAATATTCATGTCAGCTTTAGTTTGGCTGGTAGATTGGAACAAATGTGTTATAGAACTCCATTGTACAAAAGTAGTCATACCTCTTTTGTTGCATTTTGTCTCTATAGACAAGAGCATTCTTCTAAAACTTCCACCTCTTCCTTTCAGAAAGAGGAGGGAAAGAAGCCATCTTGGTCAAAAGAGAAAAGCTAACATTGAACAAAGGGGGAGGATTACGCTACCAACTCCCCAGTGTTTACAGCTCCGTCCTCCAACTCATTACAAAGAGATTACATCAGCTTTCAGGTGACCAGGTACTCCACTCACACCAAGCAAGTAGCTTCTAACGACCCAGGACAGGGTCTCTTGGAGGATGGACCTCCATGTGCTTAAAAACAGCAGCGCACCAACTGCAGGTTGCTCAAGTGCGAGCTGCAAGAACTGACAATGACTCCTGGAGAGGAGTCGAAATGTTTCCAAAGAAAAACGAGCAAAAGTCCAGTTACCTCTGATTTAGGCCTGTTTGCTGTTGCCATAGATTCTCAAATTTACTGTAATAAAGTCTGTATTTTGGTTGAGTATGAGCATGCTTTGATCAGGCTCTGTCTCTACGTAGTGTCACTCTTCTGCCGGACTATAAATCCCTATCCTAGTCTCGTTCGCCTGCAGCCTCTAGCAGGTTTTCTTGAAAAGATGACCTCCATTCAGCTTTCTTCTGTCTTCCCATCATCTCTGACCCGCTTCTCTGTCCCTGCTATGACTGTGAGATGCTCCCACTATGATGCATCCCTGCTGTATGGTGTCTTCAGGATGCTGTGCATGTTCTTAGCATTTCACCGCATATACCGTTTTGCATGTTGCCCAAAGGGTTCCATTTTCTGGCAACACTGAAAGCAATTTATTATAGTTGCCTTTCAACTCTTCCATGTTGCCAGGTTGGTTGAGTGCACGACTAATAGTTGCCGTGCTCATCGATTTTTCCCATCTAACCTCTGGATCTCTGCAGCTCCTCCAGAGTTACCGTGGGCCTCTAGCTTGTGTTCTAGCTCATACGCTACGTGCTTAGCCAGTTTTTCAGGGGTAGGGTAGTGGTATGTTTTAGCTTGCAGTTGTGCCATATTAGTTCTTCTTTTAAATGATGGGTATAACAGCGCTACACGAGGCGCTCAAAGCTTCAGAGATTGTTTTATAATGTTTAAACTATTTCACAACCTTCTTCCTGTCCTGTTTGCTGTGTCTGCAGGACAGCTTTATTCATGCTATGAAAAAAGTACACATGTGAATTCATAATAATTAGCTGAGCTCTAAAGTTGATAGGCTGCACTGGTTTAGGAATGTTGGAGTAAAACAAAAATTGTATTTATTAAAAAAAAAAATGGAAAACCAAGCATCTGCTCCCTTCAACTTGACAATTATGAACTATTTTGATCAATCATACAAGATCCCCATAAAATACATTAAATCTTCCTGCTGTGACATAACGAAATGTGAAAAGGTTTGTTGCATTTCAATTCTGTTGCAAGGCATGTATGATGGCCAGCAACAGAGTAAAAATTTCCACTGCTGCCTGTTGTCACTGATGTAGGTCTCTGATAGAGTGGACAGCCTTGGCATGTGTGTCACGTAGATCAGTGGAGAAACACAGCTTTTTTAAAAAAAAAAAATGTAGGCCAAAAGAAAAATATGATGTGATCTGAATAACAGACCGAGAAGAGACGATCAGGATACAACAGCGACAGGAGATCTGCTCAAATGTCTGTTTTCTGCACAGAGGTCATAGTGAATGATTATTTTATCCAGGCTTTTTGTTAATCTATTTTTTCTTAGTAAGATTGTTTTTGAAACTAGTGGCCTTTATTGACAGTAATCAGACACAAAATGGACTGAGAGAAAAAGGGGGTCAGACAGGCAGCAAAGGATCTCAAGGTCAGGAATTGAACCCAGGAGAGCTGCATCGAGCTCTAAAGCTTCTGTAGACGTGGGCGGCCACTCTGCCATCACAATATACAACACATTTATTAATCAGATACATTTAACTGGCTATTGTTGAACTTTTCAATTCATCTCCAGCTTATATACAGTAGGTCCACATTTTAAATCAGTCTTGTCCATTTCAGTCCAATCAGATTTCAATGTATGTCCAACATGATCCTAACTATTGTAGAGCCCAATCATATTCTGCTTATTATGTGAAATAAATTGGTAAAAAGTCAAAGGAAGCACAGCCGACTGCATCGAGTAATTGACTTTGCTGCGGTCATTCCTCCTGAGAAAGCAAGTGGCGACAGTGGAAGGAAACAGGAACAGGAAGCCTTCCACAAAAAGTTGTTATATGTTGGTAGATAAAAATCACCTTATCCTGATTTAAATAAATAGAATAAATAAAAAAATCCGGGGTTTTTGTTGCATATTTCTTTGCCATTATCTACATTCATAACATTTTTTGGGGGGGGGGGGAAACAGTAGAAGTTTCAAAATGAATTCATCTTTTTCTGGCATGAAGCAGCTCAGTTTTCTTCAGAAAGACAGTCAGTTCACAGCCACGGCTCACGCTGAACCAAAAGCGTTTCCTTTCTACATACAACCTCTCAGAATGTTAATGCTACTCACGGATAAGCTCATTTAAATGTTGCTTTGTAAAACTGAAGGTTAAAGCACAATTGCAATCTCCATTATTTGGCGGGTCCAATCACCAGAGAAATTAATCCTCCTTTAGTATTTATCTGGGAGAGACAGCCGAGAGACAAGCCTATCTTTAAACACAGGCGAGGGGGCAGACAGCAAAGTGATACCAGGCTCTGCACCAGAAAGCCCCTGAGTCATTTACGACTTGCGTAAATATAGCAGTCAATAATCATGTTAGCAGGATTGCATTGCTACTGACTTAATCCGTTTGTTGTTGAGTGCTCTTTTGCTTAATGTTACGTCTGCTCCGATGCTCCCTGTATGCAGTCGAGTTACTTCTACGCTTTGCTCATTGAATTACTGATAGGTGAAGTTTTCATTTTGAGTTTTGCGTACGGCTGCAGTAGGTCATCAGTGTTAAAGTGTCCTAAGGCTTAAAATAGAATAGGAACAACCTTTATTGTCCTTCATTTGGGAAATATAGGTGCACCAGCAGCAAAGTGAAAGACAAATGGGAGCATGCAGATGCATACAAAAGTAAAAAAAAAAAAATTTAAAAAACAAAAACATAAGTATGTGGGAATGTACAGTAGCTGCAAATTAAAGTAGGTGCAAATTAAAAATAGCTTACTCAGTTTAAAGAAATGTGAAACTGGTTAGGATTATTTTAAAAAGAAAATCTACAAAACATGCATGTGTATTTATGGATAAAAAAAAGCAACAGATCATTTACAATAATAATAATAATAATATAATAGTCCATGTATTTCTTACTTCAAGGCTGGACTATTGTAATTCTTTACTATCAGGAAGTCCACAAAATGCAGTTCAAAGCCTTCAACTGATCCAAAATGCTGCGGCAAGAGTTCTGATCAAAATCAACAAGAGGGATCATATTTCTCCTGTTTTAGGTTCCCTTCATTGGCTTCCTGTTAAATCAAGAATAGAATTTAAAATTCTCCTTCTAACGTATAAAGCCCTTAATAATCAAGCTCCATCATATATCAGAGCTCTGATTACCCCGTATGTTCCTAACAGAGCACTTCGCTCTCAGACTGCAGGTCTGCTGGTGGTTCCTAGAGTCTCTAAAAGTAGAATGGGAGGCAGATCCTTTAGCTATCAGGCTCCTCTCCTGTGGAACCAGCTCCCAGTTTTGGTCCGTGAGGCAGACACCCTGTCTACTTTTAAGACTAATCTTAAAACTTTCCTTTTTGACAAAGCTTATAGTTAGAGTGGCTCATGTTACTCTGAGCTATCTCTATAGTTATGCTGGTATAGTCTAAAGCCGGGCGTACACTGTACGAGTTTTTCCCCTTTTCAGGCCGATTCTTCAGTCGTGCGAGCATTTTTTGAATCGGGCCGAATTTCAGCTTGATCGTAGAGGGGGGGAGGAGGGGGGACTGGCTTCTCACGACTACCTCCCGATCAGGAATCGGACGATCGGTGAAAATCAAACATGTTTGAAATTCAGTCGGCTGTCGTGAGGTTTTCCTGAGCGCATCCTGCTGTTCAAGCAGAGCTACGAGGGGGCGCCCTCCCCTCCTCTCCGTCCCCGCCAGCGGAGGGAGGGAAGCGGGCGTCCCTGAAGCAACCTCCGGCCGGTGTTGGGGAGGGCGAGCCGTCCGGTCCGCGCAACGCGCTGGCCGCCTGTTTCGGCACTCCTCCGCTTGGTGGTGGGGGGGGGGGGGGTGTGCGTGCCAGGCGACCTGCCGTGCCGCGCGGCCGCCGATGCGTCTCGTCTCTCCTCTCTCTCCCCTCCGTTCCCCCGACGCCCGGTGCCTCCTGCGGGCCTCGCCAGAGCTGGGCTCGAACCCCTGCTCTGGGTCCCTGTCACCTACCGTTGCTCCCCTGCCTCTGCCACCACAGCGAGCGGTCCCAGAGGGGGCACGACGTACAGTGTGAGCAGTCCGGTCTCGTCCGAGCGTCGCGCCGCACAGATCGCGAGCGGTGAACTTTTTAAACCCCGCGGTTCCGTCGCACAGTTTGAGATGTATATAAGTACCACGACTGAAAAACTCGTACAGTGTACGCCCGGCTTTAGGCTACTGGAGGACATCAGGGTCTATTTCTCTCACTCTGTTAAGTTCTCCTACTGTGCTCCAGTTCTGCATTGCTTATCATTTCAGCTTTTAACTTTTTGTTCTCTCTTTTTCTTCATAGTAGGTACACCTGGTCTGGCGTTCTGTTAACTGTGACATCATCCAGAGAAGACGGCTCACCCGCTATTACCATCTAATGTAGAACAGATTACTGGATCAATGTGTGCTTCTGTGCTTTTTTGTTTCTCTTGTTGTGTCTCTGTTCTGTCTTCTGTAACCCCAGTGGGTCGAGGCAGATGACCGTTCATACTGAGCCCGGTTCTGCTGGAGGTTTTTCCTTCCCGTTAATGGGGAGTTTTTCTTCCCACTGTCGCTTCATGCTTGCTCAGTATGAGGGATTGCAGCAAAGCCATGGACAATGCAGACGACTCTCCCTGTGGCTCTACGGTTCTCCAGGAGTGAATGCTGCTTGTCGGGACTTTGATGCAATCAACTGGTTCCCTTATATAGGAATTTTTTACCAATCTGTATAATCTGACCCAATCTGTATAATATGAATGAATTTGACTTTTTAAAGTGTCTTGAGATGACATGTTTCATGAATTGGCGCTATATAAATAAAATTGAATTGAATTGAATTAAATAATAATAGTAAACAGTGCAAAACCAGCAGGGATGTAAACACTACTTGCGTTTGTTGGGAGTGGTGAGGTCAAACAGCTGCTATGTAAAAGCTCCATGCATGGGGAGGAGACACTGTCCAACAGTGATGTAATTTTTGCTTCTGTCCGCCACCTCCTGCACCGGGTCAAAGGAGTGTCCGAGGATAGAACTGGTCTTTTTTGATGAGCTTATCTAACCTCTTCCTCACAGCTGTAGATAAGCTGCTGCTCCGACAAACTACAGCATAGAGGATGGCTGATGCCACCACAGAGGCAATAAAAAAAAAATGTCCTCAGGAGCGGCCCATGCACTCCAAAAGTCCTCAGGCCCCTCAGCAGGTAGATTCTGCTCTGCCCCTTTCTGTAATTCATTAGTGTTAGTAGGTTTATTAGGGGAATGCCTTTGTTCCCAGATAATAAAACCTCACCAGTTTTGCTGATTTCCATGTCACTTTTAAAAATGTTCCCCTACAAGCATCTGGTGTAGGACTTTTATAGAGACATGCTTCGTTCTCTGTCTAAATGTCCAACCAGTCTTGTACTATAGATGTTCATGATGCCTTATAAAGTTAACCATGGTTTTCACTCGACAAATCCTGCAGGCGCTCTTGCAGCCATTGTGCGTGATCACCCCATTTTCCAAACACAGGAAAATGGGGTGATGACTAACATAATTAAATATCTACCCCTTAAAACAAACAGAATACAAAAATAACACAAAACCAGAAAAGAAAAAGAAAATGGGATTTACACTCACATACTCAAATGTCATTACACCAATAATGTGATTCTGCAAACATCAAGAACTGTCACAATGTTTGCTAATTTTTGCTAATCGTTTTTTTTTTTTTTTTTTTTTTGTCTAAAGACATATGCAGGGGGTTTTTTTCTGAGAAAGACTGTAAGAAACTTGTAAGAAACTAATACCTTTCCTGCATAAGAGTCCTTTAGGGTCTATTTTTCTTGTGCAAATCCTAATTAGTTAGTCTCTGGGGGCTGAAGTTAATGGCTAGTCTGAGCAGGATGGCACTCAAGTTTCTGTGAGCGACTTTGAGCACGAGTGAGTTTGATAAGTTAAAATTTAACTGGTCAAAACCCCCTGGTCCCTCACGCAGGACAGCTGGTTCAACATGATAGGAGGCTTCTCAGCTGGCCACTGGGCTGGACCATTCAGCAGCCTGTGGGTTTTAGGAAAAGGAGCAACCAACGCATCTTCTTTTTGTCTGAACAAGTAGCTTAATCTGAATAACCATTGGTAGTTAGCACTATGATAGTCAATTATCTCAATTCTTTTAAAATATATGCATAAAACTGCAAGGAGGCAAGCAGTCATGTTTTAAGTGAAAATATCTTGATAAATGACTTACTCTGAGAGTGAATTTCTCTTAAACACATATTGTAAACCTCTACTTCATCCACTGGCTGGTACATAAATTAGCAAAAAAGACACGACTGGCGTAACAGTTTACGGATGATTTATTGCTATCTGCTCATGCTGCATGCGGGGGTTGACATTTGAAAAAGAAAGAAAATGCCTTGCCGGCTGTTTTAAGACTTAAAATTGGAGGTGCTGTAATAAATTTGTCAAACGTCTCGTAAATCCAAGAAAAATGACATCGCTTTCTGCCTGTTATTAAAAGTTGTTCTAAAAGTTAGCAGGTGTGCAAGCCTTACTCGATAAGAACACGTTGACTTGGGGGAGACATGTTAACATGCCTGCAAATGTTTTGTCAAACAGCTGTAACAAACGTAGGTCCATGACACATTAAACAAAGATAGCAATAATCTGGACGGGGGAAACACGCTCCAACAAAACTGGGGGGAAACCTCAGTAAAAAGATCACTGTAATTTTAATATCCTTGTTGCTAACTGAAATGTAAGCTTTCTTGTTTTAAAGGCACAAGATATTTTGATGTCTTTACAGTTTTCTCTGTCAGCCGAGGCCTTTTTCAAACCTAATACATGCAGCCATAATGCAGTCATGAATTATATGTGCTGCGGCAGCCCTTTGACTTTCATCCACACATTTTAACTAAGCAGAGTTGATGTAATTGCAGCTGGTTGAACGCTCTGTTGTTAATAATTGAGAGAAGCGCTCTGAACGCTGAAAATCCCGACCCAGCCACATTCTTTGAATGCACCCTGAGCTTTAGATGCTCCCTGGAACTCTGAATGCAGTCCAGCAAAAGGGAAAGACCAAATAAGTCTGTATTTACCAGGTTCTGGGGCAACTTAGCTTAGAGAATAAAAACTTTGGGTTTCTCTTGAAGGAATTTATGTTTCTTCAAAATAATGAGCTGACTGAAAATGGAAAGCACACGCGCACACACAAAGCCTTCTGGGAAGGAGGCTGAAATACAATCAAGTCTTGTCAATTATCACAGTAAAAATGATCTGAAAGGAAGAATAAATATGTTTTGCGATAAAGAAGAAGCTTTAAAAGGTGTAAAGTATAACTAATGGTTTCAAGAGATGCTCAGAAACTTCATTATCCCACTCAGAATAATCCCCTGGACATCTTTGTCACCTTAAAAACCACAAACCACCTCGTGTTTTTGTTTAGTTGTAAAATCCTGGCATTGATCCATTTGAACCATCACAAATGTGACTTCTTGGATGAAAATGTTTCTTGAAAGTGAGTCCTTGTCTTTGATTTCTCAGAAGCTGGCCTGTGCGAATGCTCGCTGCTATCTCTGTTTCCTTACAGGAAGAGCTCCAGTTCAAATAAAAGCCGGGGAGTTTCTGTGCTCTGCCCTTCACATGTTTTCTTTATGACTGTGCGTTCTCTGAGTACACCAGCGATCTGGAAGATGTCACTGTCTTTAAATGTCAAATAAATGTTACGTCTGCGTCCAGGCTACCTTTCCTTTCTGATGCTTGTGCAAATTCTCAGTTATCCGGGTCAACGCAACAGCCTCCGACTTAAGCCTGTCTGTTGTTTCCCTTCTAAAGTGCTGGAGCTGCCTTTCCTGGATGAACACACGAGACGTTTCAGTCCAGGTTTAAAACACCGCCGTGGACTATGTGCTTTGTATTTTATTAGCCGTAACAGCAGCCTTTGATTCATCTGGTTATGGTATCCTCTTATCAAGGCTGGAGCAGTGGAGAGTCACCTCAGGTCAGCTCTCCGGCTGCTTAGGTCTTACCTCGGTGACAAAGGTTTTTATGTATGTCACTATCTGTGGACGTAGCTCAAAGTCTGCTGCCCTCCCCTGAGGGATACCACAGAGCTCCATTCATGGACCCCTGTTTATTTCATTCTGCCTGCTGCCACTGGGTTTCATGTTTTGTAAACATTACATTTCTATTCATTTTTATGCAGACCGTCAAGAAAACATCCTCTGAAGAGGAATTGTGCAGCACCTCCTTGATAGTTGGACTAACAGCAGGAGTTGGATGGTTGGATGCTTTCTTTTTTTTTTACTCTAATTTAAAAAAAGAGAAAAGTCATGTTGTTTGGAACAACCGCAACCTTACACCTCTTGAACCAAATGAGAGAACTAGTAAAACATTTAGTTGGTGAAATGAATGCTCTTCTAAAATTGGACAGCCAAGTAAACCCTGATAAAATCCTGTTTTTAAAATTGAAGCCTTTTTTAATTTTTTGATGTGGCCTGCAGAATGCAATTCATGCATTTTGTTTTATTCAGGTTTAATGTAATATATTTTTCTTTTGACCTTGCTTCCAGGTGATATTATAATCCATTTTAAAATGATTTTACTTGGATCTAGGTATTTTCATTAACTTGGCTCCATTGTATCGCCCTGAGCTGCTGCACATTTATGTACCATCATGCTTGCTCCTGTCAGCAGATTGGATACTTTTCAAAGTCCCCAAAGTGCAAAGAGAAGCCAACAGTGAAAGACTTTGTGCAGTGGTGGCTCCAGAAATGTGGACGGCTCCATCACCACTTGTTTTTAAATTTCTTTTAAAAGCTAGTTTAGTTTGGTGTAACTTTAGTTTTTGGTGATTTTAAATTTGTAATCCCGTTTCTACTGCCTGTACAATTTTTATCTGTTTATATTATTATTATTATTATTATTATTATTATTATTATTATTATTATTATTATTATTATTATTATTATTATTATTATTATTATTATTAGGCCTATTATTATTATTATTAGGCCTATTATTATTAATTTTTTTATCTATTTTGCTTAAAAATACAAACTGGTATTGAGATATAAATCAGATACTATGCATTGTTCCACTACAAGATGCTTATTCAGGATAATTCATTTGAATTCTCTTTAACAATCTCACGCGTTTCGCACATTTGCAGTCAACCCACCGGCACTGACGGTTCACTCTATGTAAAGTGAGCCTATTTTATTTGAAACGGCCTCTTAGCATGCAGACTGACATGGTTTACGGCAGCAGTGGTTGAGGTCAGACACTCACCCGTCTACATTATCAGGTCCGAGGAGGACGCGACGTGTGTTGGAGTGAGTCATACATACAGTGTGCACCCTGGGGACAGTCTGACGTTCCCAGATTGTCTTCTCTGTAATTGCGTTCAGTCGAAGCTAAAGTCTTTATGTAAAGGTTACTTACCTCGTACTAGGAAGCACCCAGCCTGAGCTATCTCTACCGGGTAAAACAGAACGTGACTCGTTGTACATCAGTTCCATATTTTTAGCATTTTCCATTCAATTGTTCTTGAGACTAATCTTGATAACCCCAGCAATGTGGCTTCCTGGAATGTTGCGCTTTGCTCGACTGTGGATTCACGCGGTTATGATCCCGTCTTATCACAGAACTTGACAGTGGGGCTCTTTGTGTTTCCAACAAAGCATGAAATGTGATTGAGACATCAAGGCCAAGTGATGGGGAGTGTATGGGAGGTTATTCAGATTGATTAGAGCAGAAATGAAGCTTGGAGCTGAAAATTCCCCTCTATTCATAAAGCTGCACCGCAGGCGCTGAATGAGTATCCCTAAGAGCATAATGTATGTCAGCAATCACGACAATTTTGCTAATCTTTCGCAGGGCAGGGGTCGATCGATGGACTTTGGTTTCCAATTACTTCCCTCTCTCCAAGAGTCGCTCATCAATGCTTTAGATATGATGTGTTAATATTTAACAGAGTGCAGTGCAATGCAGCAGCCTCTGCTCCCTCTATCAGGGCTTTAAAGATAAGCTGTCTGAACTCATTGCCTTATCTTTCAGCCTCATCTTTACAGCTCTGTAACTGGTGTGGCTGCATTACAGTCTGAAAACCTGACATAAAAGAGGACGGATTCTTCTTCTCAAGAAGCAGAGCTCAGAAAAAAAAAAAGTCAAAACTATTCAAGTCCTTCTGACAATTCTAAGTATTGTGGCTCGCTTTGTGGGAACTTTTTTTTTTAACTGTAATTACTTCATGAAAATGGCAACAACAAAAAAAAAACTTTCGGATTTACTCAACTATATCTGCCCCCTGTTATGTTTTTTTTTTCTTTTTTTTACTCTGACACTAATCATGTAGGTGTCTATATACATCCCCAACCCCCTTTCTTGTTCAGCACCAGAGGGATGGCTAATAAAAGCACATGGAAGAATAATCCAGTCATAGAAGAATATAATGCGAAATGTAACTTTTATTTGTTGAATAAACCACATTTTAAACTTAGTAAAAGCAAGTGACTCCCTCGCCTCAGGAGACCCCAGCAGGCGGGGTTTACCCGTGGCAGAGTGCACATTTTCACTCTTACACAACATGCATTGCTTCATGTTGCTGGTTACAGATTGCAAAGCGTGTCGTGCTGCCTGTGAGGAGCATTTAACGCCGTAGAACTGGAGTTTACTAAATAAAACAGCAGATTTTTTTTCATGAAAAACATTCAGATTTGTCCAGATTGAACTTTCAAGAGCTCTCTGTATTTTTTCTTTCCATTTGAAAATATTAAATATAAAGGTTCACAATGGATTCATGGAATTTATTTCTACAATGAATAGAAAGAAACAAAAAAAGGAAGGATAAAAGGTACAAACTAACAACGTCAGGACCAAAGGAAGGAAAGAACAGATTTAGGACACAAGAGAGGAAGAAAATACAAAATTAGGTTCAGAGGTAAAGGCACAAGGGAGAAACAAAAGAAAAAAATGAAGGGCATGTCGAGAAAGTAGGAGGAAGGAAGGAACAGGTACAAGTAACGAAAAAGTAATAGATGTAGGTCAGAAGAAATAAACAAATTCAAATTGCAAACTCCTTCAGACTATGTAGGAACCCTGAAAGACAATAAATAAAATATATTATAAATATGACGTTTTCTCAAAGATTATACTAGTGTGTTAAATTCTAACACTCAAACCTTAAAACCAAAGGTTGTCCCAGCTGTCTGTGGGATGCACCCTGGACAGGTCTAGAGTCCATCATAGGGCCACCCATACGTAAGGCAAGTTTATTTATAAAGCTCGTTTCAGCAAAAAAAAAAACACTTTAAAGTGCTGTGCATGAACAGAACATAAGGAAAGAAAACACAGAGTCCATTGCTTGTACAAAAAATCAAGGACATGTGCATAATCAATATCCTCTGTTCTCAAAACAGATTTGGGTCCTTCAAGATGAGACCTTTATCGATGCTAACTTCTAGTCTGATACAGAATCAAAATCAATGCCATGCTAAGTGATCTTAACCTGTCCAGACATGGACCACACTAGACCCTTGGAGGTATGTCATGCTACCTGGCACCAATACGTTTGCAGTATTTGCAGGTGGTGTGGATTGCAAGTTGGACTTTGATAGGTGGGACTATGCATCTCTATATGCAACAAACTATAGGAACCAGTGTTAGCTTCAGCAGTTTGATCAATGGTTGCTCATCTGTCAGCTCAGACCACACGTGTCAGCCTTTGATCCCAATGTATCACAGATTTACCAATATTTTGGGACTTTTATGTTTTTTTTGTTTCACATATAACATGTAACCTTTGTCGCTTTCATATTTATCATATCATTTCATTATGCCATGGTTTCCATGTACATTTGAAACAACGTCTGACTGTATTCAGATACTGGCTTGGAGTTTAGCTAAAGAGAAAATGAAAAGATGGAAACCACTGTGATATCACCCATCAGTGGATAATCTACTTTTCTTGATGCTTTGAAGTGCAGTAACTGGGCCACCAGTACCTTTGTGGATTAAAATCTAAAATATTGAATTATCTTCTTTCAGGCCATAAATATATTAATATGAGGTTGTGAGCTGACTTCAACATGTATTACTGACATTGAGCAATTTCTGCTGTTAATGGGTAATATTCCTCGACATCTGCTGTCAGACAATGGATTTGACTTATTTAACCAAGCAAAATTAAAGTCATCATTATAAGCAGTTTGTGGTATACGAGGAAGTTTGGTTGCTGTACCCAGTATAGCAACCATACAGGATGTAGATCAGCAAGCTTTAAGTGCAATCAGAGTTTCAAACAAAGGAGAAGGCTGTGACGAATACACATGTGACCAAACGTGGCTTCCATCCAGGTACATCCCCTCTTAATTTTAGGGGTAGAAATCTCTGGAAAAGATCCTGTGGGACTGATTAAAATTAACCTACAGACCAGCTATAATAACACTGAGGACCACTCCAAAATAGAAAAACAAGAGCAACAGGTAACCACACCAGAGGGGAACACGGTGATTAAGATGGATTACTCTACATTAGAACCGTTAGAAATTATTCAAATGGCAACGGGATATACAGATGACAATCTCTGGCTAAATTGGATGACAGAAACAGCTAGAGAACAAAGTCAAGGTGACTGTGTGGCATGTGCTACTGCACGGCCTCATTTAACCACTGAACCTGCTCCCCTGCATCCAGAAGATGCGTGGGGTTATAACTGCATGCTGGGTCTGACCCACCAGGCCAATCCACCTAACTGTACCACACTAGCCAGTATATTTCCACCTATCGCTAACAACACACGAACTGGACCTTTCACCCCTAGAAACACTAATGGTACCTACACTTGTTTCAATTTCACGAATTCAAATCCTAACGTTAATGTAGGAGAAATCCCGACAGATTGGTGTAATGACACCCTGTCAGGAAAGGTAATAGGTGCCTGGGCTAGATCTGGGTTGTACTATTATTGTGGTGACCATAGGCTCTTAACAAACATACCCAAAAGAACTGTAGGAGTTTGTGCAATGGTAAGACTAAGGGCGCCTTTAATGTTACTGGGACCTAACATCACTGCAGCACGCACACCGCATGACAAATCCATTCAGTTAACTCGTAAAAGGAGGAGACACATCATGAAGAGAAGTACTTCTAATTTCAATCTAATGGAAGGATCCCCCACCTACATGGATGCCATAGGCGTCCCCCGAGGGGTCCCCGATGAATATAAACTAGCAGACCAAGTAGCAGCGGGGTTTGAAAACTTACCCTTGATAGCGGCCATCTTTCCAATAACTCCCAACAAAAACGTAGATCGTATAAATTACATTCATTATAACGTGCTCAGATTAGCAAACCTCACCAGGGATGCAGTAGAAGGACTGGCTGAGCAGTTAGGACCAACGTCTCTGATGGCGGTACAAAATCGCATGGCTTTGGATATGTTACTAGCTGAAAAAGGGGGTATTTGTGCTATGTTCGGAGATATGTGTTGTACATTTATCCCCAACAACACAGCGCCGGACGGTTCAGTAACAAAAGCATTAGAAGGATTGCGCACTCTCTCAGAAACCATGCACGAGCATTCGGGAATTTCTAATCCGCTTGAGGAGTGGATGACTGGAGTGTTTGGCAAGTGGAAAGGTCTGATTATGTCTCTTTTTATTTCTATTGCAGTATTTGCAGCGATATTGATTACATGTGGTTGTTGTTTAATTCCCTGCATCCGCTCACTGACAGTCCGCCTCATATCCTCCACCATTGAAAAACAGGATCCCAGAGTCATGATGCCTTTGTTAGTCACAACACCTGAGGAGGAAAATGAGGACACTGGGTTTGAGCTGATGCATGTATAAGATTTATTCAGAAGTATTATTTTTGGGAAAAATATATGTTTTTCTTTTATTACTTATTGCCATTACAATATAATCAAGTATTTACCAAAGGTGTCATAACAAACCAGTAAATTTAGGGTTTTCTACTGCAATAGTTTATGAGTGAACTCTTAAAAGAGTTCAAAAGGGGGAATTGTGGAATGTATTAACTTTGAACTGTTTTTTATTATACATTTATGAATGTTTATTACACAGTTATGAAGGTTTAACATGCTTTTAATATGCAATTTATTAGTTATGAAGGTTTAACATGCTTTTAATATGCAATTTATTAGTTATGAAGGTTTAACATGATTTTAATATGCAATTTATTTGCCTTAAGGCCGCATCTGTAAACCAGAAGAAGAGAATGTGAATAGGTTCTGTGTATGAGTATCAGGAGACTGTTTCAAGGCCAGTCCAGGTAGTGGGAAAGAACAGAAACTCTGGTTCACATGCAGCTGGAGAGAATAACAAGGGAAGATAGTTATTAGGGAGTAAGATAGCGATATGATGTGTGCGTCATTCATTGTGTGACTTTGTATAATCTCTGTTCCAACTTTAATAAAAACCAGCCTGAGCGGGGAGAGATGAGAGTTGTTGTCCGGAATCGGCAGGTATACCATCTCTCCCTTTTGCAAAAGGTGAAACTGAAATTCTGCGTCCATGGCTGAGTTATTATTTTAAAGTCCTGCACAACGAATTAACGAACCCGGGGAAGCAGACGGCTTCAACACTTGGTAGCATGACGAAGGTAAAGATTGCATGTGTGGGTGTGGGGGAATCCTGTGAAACTTTTTGTTTCTTTCTGTATTAAAAGGAAGAGATGTTTCTTCCTTGTTGGGACGAATGCTGTTCAGGCACACTGGGAGCTCAACTAAACGACACAGTTGAGGTTTCAGTTTGGCCTCACGTTGCATAACTCTCCTGTTCAAAGCAGCAAACCCAGACATAAAAGCGTGCATTTCACATTCTGCCTAAATTAGCCCCAGATTGCTTTCTGATTTTGAGGAAATTATGAACATTTTAAGGACATTTTGTCACGATTTGTCTTCAATGATCCCAGAACCACACACACGGAGCTAAAATTGAGAGTTTATTGAAAGCTAATGGAATGGTGGATGAAGAAACCAGGGAGGCAGGACTGAACTGGAACAGGGGTGTAGATGAGAGCAGGAACTGACGGCCTGGACCAGAGTTCTTGGAGACCAGAGTACGGCAGCAGGATCCACAGCACGGCAGAGAGGGAACCTTGCTGGACAGAGTCACAACAGGAATAAAAGCTTGGTTGGTGAATACTTGCAGATAAGAGTCTTAACAGGTTAGTTGCACCAATGAGACCAGAGTAATCAATGGCAAGCTGAGGTATAAGAGAAGCAGAGGTGGCAGGGTTCCAGTAGCAAGCAGGGCACATTCAGGTAAAAAGGCTAGGAGTTGGAGTTGCATGATGACGAACCGGCAGAGGAGTGACAGCAGAGGGAAGCTTAAGTAGGGAAGCTGGCAGGTGAAATGAGTCTGACTGGTTAATAACCAACAGGTGTGACTGACTGCAGAGGGAGTAAAGGGAAAGCTAAGTGAGGGGAAGGAGGAGCTGAAAACTAACAGAAAATAAAGTCAAATCATAACTAAAACCCTAACAGGGAGGAAAAACTGAAAACAAATAGTAAACAAAAGCCAAGTCAAAACTAAACCCTGACACATTCTCATGAAACACCAGTGAGCTCTCTAAACACGTTGTCCTTCTGACTGGAGAGGTCACAGTACGACTGCAGTACAGCCTACTTTTTGGTATTATTAGCATTGGTTAAAATGTAGAATGTGGGTTGATATATCAAACAACAGCCTCAGGAAATAGTAGGCGACAATGTCATGGTGACCTTTACAAGTCTGGTTCATCTTCCTGTGCAATTTCCAGACGTCTGAAGGTGTCCTGTCCTTCTGATAAAACAGTTGTTTGCAAGTATATGCACCATCGGTTCTGTCTCCCAACCCTTATCATTTAGAAAGGTAACAAATTCTGTGTCCAGTAGAAGTGGTGTTTTAGTTGAAAATTGCTTATCTTTTTTTTTTCTTCTTAACGTTTCCTGTCTGGCAGTGTAGGATTAAGAATTGATGTCTTAATGCCAAATAGAAGCCAGCAGATTTTTACTCTCACAAGAGCAGCATTACTGTTTTTGCCATAATGCTCTGTTTGATTTATATATGCAAATAGCTTTATTATATTTTACTCTGGGACTATTTGACATTCAATGGACACGAAAACGGGAACGTAAAAGAGAAAAAAGGAAGGGAAAAACATGAGACAAAATGCTAAAAGGGAGAAAAGGTGACAAGAATAGAGGAGAGGAAAAATAGAAAAACAAGATAACATCTTCGGAGTCTGCCTCTACACCTGCAGAGAGAGATACAAAAAGAACAGCAAAGCAAGCCAATAAAGTATTACAGGTACAAACAATCAACGCCTTGATACCATCACTGAAGAATACGTAGTATTATTTAATATGAGATGTTTAAATTGACACCCCATGACGGATTAAGCGGTTCGGAGAATGGATGGATGGAGGGATGTTTAAAATGACTTGTAAAGCTAACTATAGGGTTTTCTGTATTAAAGTGAATTTGTAAGCACCTGGATCCAAGCACCTGTAGGTGTTTGTGAGAGTGCATCTTTGCTCAAAAGTGGTTGTGAGGAGCCAAAGACCCGCCCTCCAGAGCGCTGAGGCTGACACTGGGAAAAACCAGAACCCCAGACACCCGAAGGGACCCCCAGAGCAAACGTGACCAAGAGGGACTGACACAGGGATAGCTGTCTCTCCCATCCCAGGGAAGAGCAGAGAGAAGCCCCGGGAACCCTCCAGCACCCACAGTGCCGAAGCCCCCAGGAGCTGTGGCGACAAGCCCAGGGGCTCCACCGGCAGCCGGCTACGCCAGAGCGAATCCAGTCATGGGCCCAGAGACCTAAGTCCAGGGGGCACCCGCCCCCCAGCAGCCGCCAAGAGTAGTCAGCACACGCCCAAGCACCCAGCCCCAGACACCGAGGACCACCAACGCACCAGCGGGTCAAGGCACTTGCCAACGGAGGGGAACCGGATGGGGGAGGGTGGGTTTCACACTTAGTGGAGACCTGAGATGTTCCAGAAGAGGGGGCAGTCCAAAACCCAACCTGACAAATAGACAACCAGAAAACCAGGTACCCATTCACACGTTCCCACCCTAGTGCCCCCACATGCATACACTTTTACCCACAAAAATATGGGACGCTGTATACACACTCACCTCACCTCACACATCCTATGCTCCCAGGTCCAGGTATTGGCACCCCAGAGGGGTATCCAGCCTCCAGACCCGGGAGGCTTCTAAAATATTGAATTATCTTCTTTCAGGCCATAAATACATTAATATGAGGTTGTGAGCTGACTTCAACATGTGTTACTGACACTGAGCAATTTCTGCTGTTAGTGGTTAATATTCCTCGACATCTGTTGTCAAACAATGGATTTGACTTATTTAACCAAGCAAAATTAAAGTCATCATTATGAGCAGCTTGTGGTATACGAGGAAGTTTTGTTGCTGTACCCAGTATAGCAACAATGCAAGATGTAGATCAGCAAGTTTGAAGTGCAATCAAAGTTCAACACAAAGGAGAAGGCTGTGACGAATACACATGTGACCAAACGTGGCTTCCATCCAGGTACATCCCCTTCAATGTAATCAGAAATGGCTTGGTAGCATGACAAAGGTAAAGATTGCATGTGTGGGTGTGGGGGAATCCTGTGAAGCTTTTTGTTTCTTTCTGTATTAAAAGGAAGAGATGTTTCTTCCTTGTTGGGACAAATGCTGTTCAGGCACACTGGGAGCTCAACTAAACAACACAGTTGAGGTTTCAGTTTGGCCTCACGTTGCATAACTCTTCTGTTCAAAGCAGCAAACCCAGACATGAAAGCGTGCATTTCACATTCTGCCTAAATTAGCCCCAGATTGCTTTCTGATTTCTTTAATCTGATTTCAAGAAATGATGGACATTTTAAGGACATTCCCATGAAATACCAGTGAGCTCTCTAAACACGTTGACCTTCTGACTGGTACAGCCTACTTTTTGGTCTTATTAGCGTTGGTTAAAATGTAGAATGTGGGTTGATATATCAAACAACAGCCTCAGGAAATAGTAGGCGACAATGTCATGGTGACCTTTACAAGTCTGGTTCATCCTCTTGTGCAATTTCCAGACGTCTGAAGGTGTCATGTCCTTTTGATAAAACAGTTGTTTGCAAGTACAAGGACCATGGGTACTGTTTCACAGCCATCATCATTCAGAAGGAGACAAATTCGGTGTCTTTTTTTTTTCTTCCCAGTGTCCTGTCTAGCAATGTGGCAATAAGAATTGATATCTTAATGCCAAATAGAGCTCGACAGATTTTACTTTACACAAGTGGAGCGAACAGCTTTCGCCATAATGCTCCGGTTGATTTGTGCATGTAAATAGCTTTATTGTGATTCCTGCAGGGAGAATTTCAAATTATATGAACACTACAATGGGAAAGTAGGAGAGTAAAAGAAAAACAAGAAGATAAAAAAAAGAAGAGGTGAAAGAAAGAAGAGATAAAAGGAAGAGAATGATAAAACGTCCTGTGTCTGCTCCATCACCTGGAAAGAGACACAAAAAGAACAGCACAACCAACAGACATAAAGCAACAGATACAATCGTGTAACACCTTGATACCATTGCTAAATCATATGTATTATTATTTAAGCTGACATGTGTAATGTGATACCTAAAAAAGAAAGTAAAAGAAAGTAAATAAATAAATTATAGCCTTTCTGTATATAAGTGAACACTTAATACCTGGGACCCAGCACCTGTGGGAGATTGTGAGAGTGCACTAGTGTAGGTGAAAATTATCCAGAAGGAAATAGTTTGATAGTGATTGTGGAGAACCGAAGACCCACCTTCCCTGAGCACAGAGGCAGGAGTCAGGGGACCCGTAACCCCGGACTCCCAAAGGGGCCCCCAAAGCAGTGCGCCCGAGAGGGGCCTTCACAGGAAATCTGCAACCCCCCCCCCGAGGAAAGAGGAGAGACGACCCCGAGGAAATCCCCCAGCCACCGCAATGCCGACGCCCCCAAGAGCCACGGAGACGAGCCCGTGGGTTCCGCCGGCCGCGCTGAAGTGATCCTGGCCATGGGCCCTGGGGGCCAGAGGCCCCAGGGGCGCCCCGCCCCCGCGGCAGGGGCCCCGGCCGCCCCCCGGGGGGCCAGGCCCCGCGAAGCCACCGCCGGGAATGGGCCGGCGCCCACCCGGGAACCCGCCCCAAACCCGAGGACCGTCAACGCGCCAGAGGGCCAAGGCGCCCGCCAACGCAGCGGAGGAGGGCAGGACGTGGGGGGATGGGCTCCGCACCTATCGGAGACTTGAGATGTTCTTGGGAGAGGGAGCGGACTGGACCCGAGCCTGAAAAAAAAAAAAAAAAAAAAAAAAAACATTCACACCATCCCTCCCTTGTGCCCCACTCGCCACACACAGACACAAAAAAAAAAAAAAAAAATGGGTCTGAGGATCTCATCTCTGTACCTAATGGCAGTCAGACTACCTCTGGTGAGCACATGAACGGCTGTAGGCCCCCAAAGAAATGCCACCCCGCACCATTACTGACCCACTGGTGAATTTGCCAATCTTGGTGTTCTCTGGCAAATGCCAAACGTCCTGAATGGTGTTGGTCTGTAAGCAAAATTCAGCTGAACTGTAAACAAAATAATAATAAACCAAGTTTTTTTAAACCATTTTGCAACTCTGGTGTGATGGTGTACCACGGCCGGCTCTGTGAGTGCCAGGTGCTGATCGGAGCGCACCACTGATGGATGGGTTCTGCAACGCTTTTTTGGTTGGGCGGGTTGCGCTGTGCGTCTTTGTTCTGAGCGTCGTTTCAGAAAAAACGGCTGATCTACACTGAGTAGAAAGCTGCAACTCTGAGCAGCTCTTCCTCCCTTTGTCATTCTCAGCATGTCCGTTTTCAGAACAGATGATATTAGTCAGGTAACTAAACACAGCGCCCGACCGACCTTTGAACTTGAGCATGAAAAAAATCCCGATGACTGGAAGGCAAATAAAGTGATTCACCGTGGCAATGACAGGAAATAAGTTTGGAATTGCGCATGTACTCCGAGTAGAATTAGAAATATTTAAAGAAGGCATATGGACTATATTAAACCATAAGAAACAATGCCGTTGCTGCTGAAAACCGCAAGAGAAAATTGTTGAAAAAGTCAATGCATGCGCGATATGAAAGTTATGTGATGGAGAATTAAAGCTGCTTTCACCACACTTCACTGTTCAACACAAAAGAGGAGTATGTGTGTGTGTGTGTGTGTGTGTGTGGGGGGGGGAGGGTGCATTGAATGGACATGGCAGCAAAAAATTTGTAAAAAAATAAATAAAAAAGCCAGAAACGAAAAAGTAACGCAATAGTTACTTTTACTGGTAACTAGTTACTTTTATAGTGGAGTAACTCAGTTAGTAACTCAGTTACTTTTTGGGAGAAGTAACTAGTAACTATAACTAATTACTTTTTCAAAGTAACGTGCCCAACCCTGGTGGTCACCCCCTGCAGAACCACTCCTTTATTGGGGGAGTCTTGCAAATTGCCTATAGTTTCCACCTGTTGTCTATTCCATTTGCACAACAGCAGGTGAAATTGATGGTCAAACAGTGTTGCTTCTTAAGTGGACAGTTTGATTTCACAGAAGTGTGATTGACTTGGAGTTACATTGTGTTGTTTAAGTGTTTGCTTTATTTATTTGTGTAACATATTATAATCAGCATATGCACTCAGACAAAGACAAGTCCTGTGGTCTAATGAAGCCAAAATTAACATGTTTTTGATTTCATAAAACATGGCTATTAGGTCTGAGAGCTACACACTAAATGTAAATTACAAAGGTGGAATCATCATGATGTGTATTTTTTTAATGCACTTTATCTATTAGATTGCCTTATTAGCAAATACTGAAACAACATCTCAAGACATCTGGCAGAAGGTCAAGGCTTGGTCATGTACCGCAATATCAGTTACAAAAAGGGCTTAAGGAGGAAAGTCAGCGCTTTGGAGCGACCATCACAAAGCTCTGATCTCAGTCCCGTAGAAAGTTTGTGGGCAGGGCTGAAAAGCTGTGTGTGAGAAAGGTGACCAACAAACCTGAGTGAGATAAACCAGTTTTGTCTGGAGGAATGAGCCAAAATTCCCCCAGCCAACCACGGCGTGAAGCTTGTGTTAAGATACCCAAAATCTTTGAGCTAAAAGAGGCAATTCCAACCAATGCTGAATTCCTGTTTGTTTAAAGAAATGAGCTGTCTCATTATTCTGGCATTTAGCCAACGCTAATAATCCTAACTTACTTAAAACGGGAAAGTTTTCTTAATGTCAGACCACAGGAAAAAAGGGCTGCCTTTTTCTACAGCTTCTGCATATATCAGTCTTCAATTGGGCATTCTTGTCTTTCGTAGCATCCCAATTATGACTGAAAAAGACTCACTCCCATCCCCTTAAAAAATGACATCATAATAAAACTGTTGTTTTTTTTCCATTATTTTTAGTTTAGGTGTGCCAAAACCCCTGGTTGAAAAGTTGTTGTAATACACCAACACATGGTCGTCAATATATTTTTGGAGAAGGAAAGTGATAAAGGTTTTTTAAAATAGTAGAAAATAAGTACATGAAAGCTTTGGCGTGATCTTGTATTCTTCCCCCTTACACTGCTTTAGCCTTAAATAAAATCTGCCTCAAACATTTGCCTTCAAAAGTACCTAATTAGTAAATGTGTGTAATTTAACCTCAGCCGGGAGGTTCAAGCTCTGTGAGCACCTTTGCAAGGCACTGCAATGACCCATGGGAACCTTTACTCCACTGATATAATTCCATCAGTGTTCAAAGTAACTTTCCACCACTAAGGAGGATGTTGCTCGGTGTGCACGCGGATAATCTTACAAAAAAAAAATATTCCCAAACTGACACAGTTTCAGTTTTTCTTTTTCAATTACCAAAGCTGACGGCGTGTTCTCATTCCGATGCAGATCAGGCACGCCGGCTATGTTATGTTTCACAGGGTGCAGGGAGAGGCATCTATCTGTCTGTAGAAAAACTGGTTTGTGAGCCACTGAATATTTGTAAATCTCCACTGTGCTGGTAGCAAAAGTAGAAAATGGGGTAAAGGTCTAAACTTTGGAGACTGGGGAAAAAACCTGGCTTTTGTTCAGAAATAGAATTTTTAAAAAATCTGCTATGATGTCACTGGCGGTCATGTTGGCTTTGTTGCAGAGAAGATAATTGCTCCAAGTCTCCTATTTTCAGTACTGTCATCATTCAGGGCTTTCCAAAAGGTCAGTCTGTGTTTGGGTTTGCAACACCCAATAATGTCAACATTTCAACCATATATTTGTTGATTTTAGATCAAGCATAGAAAGGAAGCAATTTCACACTGTGGGATTCACCACTACCAGTGGCATCATAATGTATCATGTTCACCAGGTTCACTATGACAGCTTTAAAGAGAGACTTTACAGATATAACTTACAACTGAAAAATGCAAGAGAATCTTTCCTCTCGGAGATCATCAGCATTAATAATACTCATTATTTGCCACGGTCGACAGGTTTGCAAACCCTCCTGTGGCTGTGGCATCTGAACTCCACTCTACCAGGGCCTTTACTGAGAAAATCAAAAAGACTAGATGGGCGGTTTGTCCATCCATATCAAGTTCAGTACCAAAGTTATCTCCAACTTTGACCAAATGTCCCAATTCAGACAAATAAACCACAAAAGCTTAGAAGAAATCATACACCAGCTAAGCTCCTCCTCCTGCTGCCTTGTTGTTCTCCCCACAGCTTTCTTTAAGACAGTTTTGCCTGTCATAGCGTCTGATTTGACTCAGATAATAAACACAACCCTTCTGTCAGGTGTTTTCCTGCAGTCCCTAAAAACAGCAATTATCAAACCACTGATGAAAAAGAACAACTTAGACAAACTACAACTGCAGAACTACAGGCCCATCTTGAACATCCGCTTTGTCAGTGAGATTATTAAAGAAACTGTGCTTTAACAATTAATGACCTTCTTAACAACGACCTGTGAATCCTACCAGTTCCTGTGTGCTCAGCCGGCTGGACTCTGTGTCTATGCTCATGGTCGGACCTGCTGATGTTTGGTTCCAGTGTCTGCATGCTGCTCAAGTCTACTTTGCTCCTTGGGAGATCCAGCTGCTTGTCCTGGTGGTTCCTCGGCCTGCGTCATCTACTCCGGTCACTTCCTGCCTTCATCCTTGGGTCCGGTCGGTCACTACCTGCATCTTCGGGTCCCCTGCATGTTCCCGCCTGCCTTATCCGCCAGAACTCTACTCACCTTCCCAATAAACCTTTTAAACGTAATCTGTGTATGCATTATGGGTTCACCTCTACAAACATGACACACTAAGAAAGAAGCGCACATCTCCCCAGTTCTAACTCTGGTTCCCTGTATCTCACAGGATAGACTTTAAAGTGCTCCTGTTAGTCATTAACTCATTGAATGGATTAGCACCGAAACACATCACAGACTTGCTGTCAGTGCATCAAGCCTCCAGACCGCTCAGGTCTTCTGGCTAGTCTGCATACCCAGAACCACAACTAAACACAAGAGAAGCAGCATTTAGTCTTATGCTCCACCTATCTGGAACAAACTCCCAGAGGACTGTAAAAGAGTAACCTGACTCTCGCCAGCTGTATGTCGCTCCGCCTAGCTCCACTCACATCCATCTGGGACCTCTCCCATAGAGAGTGATTTCTCCAACCAATTTTATTGTCTAACCAATCAGGACGCAGGGCTGGAGTTTCATAGATGTGACGTAGTGGAGACGCGACCGTAACGTGAGACTGTTTTGATAGCAATGGCGGCTCGTCGAGGAAGCAAGCGTTAACATTGATGCTGCTATTTCTTCTGTGTTGTCCAATCTACCTAATATTGTTTCATTAAAAGAACATCAGAGAACGGCTCTGAAGGCTTTTGTTGGTGGAAACCATGTTTTCGCCCTTCTCCCGACCGGATTTGGCAAGTTTTGGTTTCCGGGGCCACGGAGCGGTTAGTTAGTCGAGTTACCTTTGACTGTTATTGTTCAACTAAAACTGTTACTATAATTACGCTGTAAGTAATTTGTCTCTGAGTAGAACATTGCACCTCAGTAGGGCTCCAAGTTTGGGATTTTTATGATAAAATCCACATTTTAGGGAAAGAGCCTTTACTGAAACATGATTAGATCAAGTTTAGTAGTCTGACTTATCTTGACCCGCTGCCACTACTCCACTGCAATGTACTTTCTTCTGTGTTTTCTTTTCTTATTCTCTGTTCATGTACAGAACTCTAAATTGTCTTATCACATAAATGTGCTGCACAAATAAACTTGCCTTGGCTTGGTCTTGGCAATGCACAATAGTCGTCACGATCTCCTTTATTCTCATTGACTCGTCCAAACGCATTTCTTTGTCATAAAAGGCCAAACTGCTCAGACTTTGTCTCCTCTCACCATAAAACTTTTCTCCAGAAGGTATTGGGCCGGCGCATGTTGCAGATTTCAGCTGAGCTTGAAGGTGTTGGCTTCTTCTTCAGTAAGCACTCTCCCTGACCTCGGCGGTGTGAAATTTTCTTCACTCAGGTCGTGTTTCACCTTTCTCACGCCAACGGCAGACTTGAGCCTTGGGGCTTTCCGGGATGTTCGTGGTCATTCTAACATGGTGTTTTTCATGTGAGGGTCTAGTGCAGATGAGATGTTTGAAACTTGGACACAATTGGGTGACAAGACAATAATCCCAAATGCATAAAAGATTGGTTTTGGAATAGACAAAGCAAGTTTACATGAAACGTCGGGACGGACTCATTTTAAGAAACGGGTCCATGCCAGCAAACCAGCCAATTTAAACGAAGTCTGTATATTCTGGCAAAAAGGATTGGTCAGATGTTTAGGTAGAAGGTTGCTTGTGGTACAGAATTTGTGTGGTTAAGATCAAACTTGGAGGAAAATAATGATTGTCTTTTTCTTTTACGTCAATATTTTCTTAAAAACAGGAACCATATGTCAAAAGTCTACATCCCTTTCTCAATAATCAGTGCAAAATTTCCTGAATTATTGATTTGATTGTCATAGTAGTCCTGTGGTGTAGCATGCTAAGTCAATGTTTTTGACACGCAGAACCAAGGTCTGAATCCTGGTTGCATCAGGAAAGTCCTCTGGTGTAAAAGCTTTATTTGGCTTTACAACAATCAAATACATTTTATAGTTGCTGACCAGTTTTTTTTTTTTTTTGCATGTCTTCACTGGGGTTCTGATAATATGTGTGTTGACAGGCTCCAAGTCCTCCCAGGCCATTCCCCTGAAGTTTAGCTCCCTCCACAGACAAGATCCAAGTCAGGACTGGGCCTGGGTCACTGCAAAACGTTCATTGTGCTTCCAGCTGGAAGACATATGCTGGGTTTTTATAATTAAAACCTTACTTTAAGACTAAATGTGCCAGCAGTGGGAATAATTTAGCTAAAACGATTATGAGATACATGATCAAGCATACAAAGCATTGCAGGGTTCAGATAAAACTACGGTATCTCTACCAAGGTCCTTGTGGCAGTATGACCCGAGAATTGAAAATGACAACAAATTAAAAATAAAAGTTTATGCTCCACGCAGACTGTGCAAAGAGAGAGCAGACTGGACGTTAGTGACGATGAGGATCAATTGTGTTAAAAGTGCAATCTATAGCGTTGGCCTTTATTCTTGCCTGTTATATAAGATGAATTGGATTGAGTGGAATAGTTAATTCAATGACAAAAGAAAATAGCCAGAAAAGTATTTAAACTATTGTAAATAATAATGAAGCAAAGCGATTACAGTCATTAGGCAGCAGGGCTGGTACTTATAACTACTAAAGACAAGTGAAGTAAGCGTGTGCTGTAATAAATGGTAATAAACAGGTTTTTCTTAGCAGTAGCTCTTAAAAACCAAGGCTTGGATGGGTTTCAAACTGCAATGAATATTTTTTAACCAGCTGCTTCAGTTTATCAGGTGTTATGTTCTAGGGACCATGCATTACCATCTCTGACCTTTTTCCTCAACACACTGCTCCTGTTGACGCCATGAAAGTTTATTCGGCAAATAAACGAAAGGCTTGTGTTTCTTTACAGAAAGAAGTGTTTTATTTGATGTTTTTAAACAAAGCCCAATACAGATTCAAAGCCAAACTGAGGAACACTGGCAAATCTCAATCCGATCATCATGTGCGGGACACAAAAAAAAAAAAAAAAAACTGAAACCAATCATACAACCTGGCACTGAGGCAGAGAAGGTGCACGTTTGTCTGTGATCTTAAGGAATAAAATAAAAAAAATAAAAAGTTTGTGCCAGCAGCTGATGTGGGGTAAATAAAATTAGACTTGTAGTAAATGTCCAATATTACAGATGTTTTATTACTTTTATAAATGTGATAAAACCCAGAATGTGCTAAAAAAAATGACATTTCGGAAGAGCAGCTTGGTCAAGTGCGTCCGTAGAACATTGAATTGAGCTGCGGGTACCGTAGTTAAAAGAGCTCTGCCTTTAGGGATCCACAGATTCCCCCCCAGCGTCCGCTGCAGCCGGTTAGGACGTGCGTGCATGCATGTTACGGCTGCAGCTTCGCAGACACGTCACTCACATCAAGCGTTCCGACTCGTCATTTGGGCTCGCGTCTGTACCATTTTACTCACGAAGAAACTTTAAAGCTGAGGAAGGAAACTGTAGTTGAGTTTTCGCCACTTTAGTTTCATCAGTTAAGGACCCCCCTCCCTTCCCCCCCCCACCACTTTCGCACGGCGCCCCTTGAAATATGAAAAAAAAAAATAAAAATCAGTTTCTGAAATGAGCTGATCCACCCATGTAAACATTTTCTGATACAGAAAAATATACAAAGTGTAAAATGTAAGTTGATCTTCTATTCTCATATGGGAACATATCTATTTATATAACAAAATAAATCTCTACTGCTGTTTTGGTGGTGATATGGGTCGTACAATCCCAACCAGCCCCCCCGCTCTCCGAGTGCTCCCCCCAAACCAGAGGGGCGGCGCGCCAAACGGGCTTCGCTCTGTACTCTTCACTGAAGCAGCTCAAAAGGCTCTGCCTGAGAGGAACTTTAGTTTGAAGCGAAAATAAATCAAAAAAAGACTAATAAAATACTCTTCTTCTCCGTCTGTATACCAGCTGTTAAAGTCATTTACAATAAAGTGTACGTTTCTATTATTACCTTTAAAAATCAGAAGCGTCTTGTACGGTAGCTTGGCATTTTGAAACAAAAAAATATCCTCTTGGATATTTACACAGGAAAAAAAAAAAAAATACTTTTTTTTTTCAAGCGATAAAACAAGCTTATATTGTGGGTTGCAACAGTTAAACAATTCTTTAAGTACAAATGGAGAAAGAATTGCATAGCTGATCAGACTAGAACTAAACAGGAACTGATCCTTTTTGGTACGGTGCACTTTGTTTCATGACTTCGCACGATTTCACATATGTACATGAAATAGTAAGTCCATTCTTAGTTAAGATCAAGTTTGCTTCTGCACTCTAATGCTCAACACCAAGGCAGAACACAGGCTTTTTTTCTGTCTCTGCTCTGCTCTTATAAGTTCATAGGAGGTTTTTTTTTCTTTTTCAAACGATACAAAACAATTACATGAGTAAAAAAAAAAAAAAAGAAAAGAAAAAAAAAAGTGCCATTTTGCTACATTTTCAGCTGATCCGTGATCCGTCGCCGAACAGATAACACAAGCTAATGTGCCGCAGCCGTCCAACGTCACACGGACTCCCGATTCTATGAGTTTTGGTCACATGGACAGTCCACGTTCAAACACACACGTAGAGGAAGAAAGAAAGAAAAAGAAATGCATGATGATGCGAGTGGGGGGAAAAAAAAACCCCGAACGAACAAAAAAAAAAAAAAAGTTGTCGTGGCCGTTGAGTGCGGTTCTGTTTCCAGAGTTTATCTGTCGTGGTTTGACTCTCCGGCTGGTAAAGCTTCCAAAACAAACAAGCACCATAAGGAAAAGGCCTCGATCGTCCTCCTCTTGGAGAGTCCAGCAGTTTCCGCTAGTTTCTGTGCTCCCACAAAAAAAAAAGCAAAAATAAACAGATCTACATTCAGACTCGCCTCTCTCCGCTTTACGGCAAAGTCTCTGAAATGTTTCAGGCTTTCTTGTGTCCTTTTCCCTCCGCTTTCATAGTTTGAGCCGGGCGTCGGCGCCTAGGCGATCCGATCATGGGAGTCCACGGCGCGTCTCCTGGGAGACTGGTAAATGTTCCTGTCCGTGCCGAAAAACGTCGGCGTCCTCACCGTCTCTGCTGGGAGTAAACCGGGTACGCTAGCGTCACATTCAGCGAGTCGTTGTGCTGGACCAGGGACGTGTGCTGGTAGTGAAGTACGAGTTCTTTCAGGGAGCCGTACAGGTTATACGGCTCTGCAAAGCCGTAGCCTGAGGGGGTCTTGTTGATGACGCAGTGCTTCACCTCGCCGTCCACCCTGCAATGAGAGGACACACGTCAAGACCGCCGCCATCTTTACCCGCAATCTAATCATTAACTCGCTAAATTTTCTCTAAACGCCTGGAAAATCACTTCCAACTGTAGACGTTTATTGTTTTGCAGATAGAATGATGGGGAGGTTTGTTTTTTTTTTATTATGAAAATGAGCATTTCTAATCCTAGCTTTACATAAAGGCACAGATACGTACACAACGCTGCAGGCGTAGCACCCGGCTTTGCTGCTGTCCCGCACCAGGAATGTTCCGTCTCTCTTCCCTTGGAGCAGAGCCTCGGCCTGAAGCCGGTTGATGTTGCCCAGCCTCCAGCTCCGCTCGTCGTGATGCGGGAGGTCTTCGTCGTCGTCAACCATAGAGTATTGACTAAAACAAAAAAAAAAACAAGCGGAGAAACCAAACATTAGCTTGGAGGGAAAACTTTGCGGTTCTGGTCGGCAGCTGGCTTTGCGACTTGGGTACTTACTCTTCTGTGTTCTCGTTCTTGATTCCCAGCCACTCGTTGAGCTTCTTCTGTCTGACTCCTTTTTGCGTCAACCACCTGCCAGAAGGAAGGATGGAGGACGTTAGAAACAAAGACGGACCGGTTTCACCACAGACAGGGTCGTATAGGTCAGCATTCATGGTCTGGTTACTCCCTTCAAGGAGCCCAGCTTTGTAAAAAGTTACTTTTCTCAGGCCCTGTAGAGTTTAAAGTAACGACCCAACAGGTTGCCACCCCCCTCCCCAACCTGTTGCTGCACAGTGCAGGATAGATGGATGAAGGACAGCCACTACTACTACTTTCCCTCCTTATAATAAACATTGGGAGGAATAACGGCTGGTGTTCTACGTTAAATTAAAGGATTTTAAACCTTTAATTGAAATCTGATATGAGCTCCTGTCTTTTTACGCGCTGTGCTTACATGAGGTACTGGTCTCTGGTCTTGCGGAGCTGGATGAGGTCGGGTTTGATGCTGTTCATCCTCTTGTCGATCTCCCGGTAGTCGGCCGCCTGCTTCTTCAGGTCTTCCTCCAACCTGCGCTTGCTGTCGACGATTTCGCTAATCCTCGATTTCAACTTCTCGTAATTCCCCATGATTCTGCAAACAAAAGCGGTAAATTAGCACAAAGTGCTTGAGCTGAATTCAAAGCCAGCTTTAAAGCGCCGTCCTCACCTCTGGATCTCCTTCTCGTTGCCCTCTCTCCTGAATTTCTCAATATACTCTTTGCTGTACCGCTCTTGTGTCTGACATTGCTCCTCGAATATCTTTATAGTTTCGTTAAAGGCTTCTATCGCTGTGCGCTTCATTTGGATTTCCTGCAGGAAGAAGCGCAGCGTTAAAACCCAGAGAACCACCCTGCGGTGAAACTCCCGAGGCGGGCTGGACGTCAGCGGGCGCTCACCTGCGACGTCCTGGTGTACTCTTCGTACAGACGGTCGTACTCCTTGTTCTTCTCCTGGTACTGCTGGTGGTATTCACAAAGCTTCCTCCCCACGGCTTCAATGTTGTCCTCCTTCACCACCTGGTCCTGGGGGGGGCGGATTCAGAGTTGCGGTTGAGTGGCAAATAGAGGTTTATATGAAAAGAGGCGCTGCTCCTCCCTCGGCGAGGCGGCTTCCTACCTGCTGGTGTTTGGAGACCGGGTACAGCAGCTTGACGTCTAGCTTGGGGTTGTACTGAGCCAGCGACTCGTTCCGATAGTGGTTGATGAGCTCCACCACGGAGCTGAAGGTCAGCGGGTCCGAGAAGCCGTACTTCCCGTCTCGGTGGAATATCTTAATGAGCTTGTTGTTGCCCCCTTTCCTGTAAACAGAGCGGACATAAAAGATGAAAGATGACGACGAGTTAAACTAACGGTGGATCAGAGAAAAGGAACGGCACAAAGGAGGAGGAGGAGGAGGAGGAAGATGGACTCACCTCAGAGTCAGAGTGTAGTCGCCGTGCATTTTAGTCGAGGCGTCCCGCACCAGAAACGTACCGTCCGCAGTGTCCCTCAGTTTCTCATTGACTTCCTCCCGAGAGATGTCCCCCCAGTACCATTCGGCGTCCTGGAGAGCCATGTTGTTGTTCATACCGTTGTTAGTCACAGGTGTGGGCTTGGGTGGTTTTGGAGGTAGAGCTGTTGGAGCAAGAAGAGCGAACGCAGACCGTAAATACTTGATTTGTTCACATCAAGGAGGTGATTTTCTGCTGTCTTTCAAGCAAAAAAAATATATTTTTTACTCAAGCATTCTGCTTATAAAGCTCTCACTAATGCCCTTTTTCCCCTCCCCAATTGATCAAACTAGGATAATGAAATGCTGCCCCCCCCCCCCTCTCTCCGACAGCGAGGCAGTGGGAGGAGAGACGGAGCGTGAGTCAGGCAGAGAGGATCTCATTCAAGAAAGGTGTCGTCTATAAATATTCCTCGCTGCAAATGCAGGAGAGCATCCTTCTGAGAAAGCCATGAGCGCAGATTCCTGAGATTTCTTTGAAGAGAAGCGGAACCGTTGCAACGACACATGAAGCACACGACGACAAACGAATCCCCCTTCAGTCGGAGCCCTGACATGGGATAAGCCGATTCTCTTCCTACCTAAGGCGGCTGGCCGTTCTATTTGCTGCCTCTACCCTTCTGCAGCGGTGGACCTTGCAGAACCTCTCTGGCTGAAAGCAGCAGCTGGATTAACCTGCCAGACGCCTTGAGCAGTAAAACGCAGCCCGTCTGTGATCTGTGTCATCGCAGCAGAACAAGCCCGGCACATGGTCTGTGCTTCCAGCCTACGCACCGTTCTTCTACAAATGACTGGAAACGTCTCAAACGCAGCGCAGACTAATAAACCAGCAGCCCAAAACACGGACACGTCCTACGGTCCCCCCCACCCCCGTTTCTCCGAGGAGGCACATTAACACTTTGTTGCACAAGCACCT
Source organism: Fundulus heteroclitus (assembly GCF_011125445.2). NCBI lineage: Eukaryota > Metazoa > Chordata > Actinopteri > Cyprinodontiformes > Fundulidae > Fundulus > Fundulus heteroclitus. Next base: position 26,473,234 of record NC_046368.1, on the reverse strand, counting down.
AAAGAGCTATTGGAAAAGCCATTAGGAGGCAGCCTGCTCGGTAACGTGTTACATCACTCACCACAGCCAATCACATAGGGGGGTCAGTCACCAACCGCTCCTGCATCTTTCATTTCCTTAGCCCGATGAGGTCACTCTTCAAGCACATTTCCTATTCAGCGCCCGCTAATATTCATTAAAAAGGCCACAGCTGAGCACAATCCGATCATACTTTCCGCTCTGCAGCTTCCAGCTCTGAGGAAGAGCAGCGAAAAAAAAGGAGCCTGATTCACGCGTCCCCCGTCTCCGTCTCCCTCTGCCGAGCCTGTGCACTTGCTCTCCTGCAGGTTTGCTCGGCCCCTCCTCCCTGGGAGCGTCGCGCGGACGCTCGGCCCGTCCCACTGCTGGCACGCAGACAAAGCCAGCTCTGCTGCTGCAGCACGTACGCAGCTGAATTATAATGCCCGGCCCGGGGTCAGCGCTAACCCCGGCAGCTCTGAAATACGCCTGTAATCCCGCGGCGTGACACTCGACGTGACAGAGGGAGCCTGCCAGATTTCCTTAGCGGTGGCTAAAATAGAAGCAGCTCCTGGTAGAGAATTAGGAATCCCAGGGAAAGACGGCCTCCGTGCTTCCAGATTTGCCAGAGGAGATCCGACTGGTTTATGTAAAAGGAGTGAGTATTTAATAAATGAGATTGTGACCTAAATGAAAAGAAATACTTAAAAAAAAAAAGGAATACTCCCCCCCCCTGTGCCCTGCCAGTCTGCTAGCATAAAGAAGGCTGTAAAACTTTCCTTTTGCTTACAAGATAGACCCATTCATCTGTTTGGTCATATGTCTCATTGCAAATTATAGATAATATTAATGCAGTTGTAATATATGACTTAGTTGAACAGCAGTAGGAATAATTGTTGCTCTCCTGTTTAATTTTTTTTTGTCTTTACAGTTTAATGGGGGCATTTTTTACTGCAGCTTTCCATCCTGGCCAGATGTCATGCCAGCGAACGCTTAACTTGGAGATTCAAGAGCCCCTTAACATTTTAAATTATTTAGACTCTCCTGAGACGGTGCATCTAAAAATAATCTGAAAGTTTTAGAGCGTCTGAAAGGTCAGCGTACACCGGAGAGGCACATTAAAGTTAAAGCAGAGTTACATATGCAGGCATCGCCTGAGCAGCCGCCCCAGGGTACAGAGCCCACAGCGCCGACTGAAAACATCAAAGAAACAAAAGCTAACACGTCGTGTTCTGGGCTTGTTTTAAATTCACTTTCTTATTTTATTATTATTAAAAGACCTTTCTTTGTCGCAGGCTGCAGAGTAGAAGAAATACACTCGGCAGTCTCAGTTTAAGAGCATCACACTCACGCTGTAAGTTGTGCATGTCTTGGTGGATGAAAAGTCCCTTTTTTTCTGAAGTGTCTCTTTCAGTTCCACAGCTTAAATTAAATCCAACAGGGCTGAAGTCAAGCGGTCTGTCCAGAGGAGGTCCGCTCCATAGTTTGTCCAGTCTGAGGATGTGACTCCTTGGATTTTGTGAAAAAAAAAAAAAGGTGGCAGCTTTGTGCGCTTCTTACTGAAATCCAGGTAATCCGGCGGGTTTGGAGCAGGTGCTGCGTGCGACTGACTCACTCGCCTGCTCTGCTCGGTCTGACTGAGCGCGCTCAGTTCCGGCTCTCAGTCTCTCCCCCCTTTCCCTCTCTGAGCTGTGCGAGCCTGAGGCCTGCTCACGAGGAGGCAGATAGTTAATGAATACCAGTAGCTGCTCCGGTGTCGCTCAGGTCTGTTCTCAGTCCCAAGTCTCAAGTTTCTGTGGTCACTCCCTCGTTCAGTGCTGTTTGTAAAGGACGAGGCGGGAGGGGAGGGGGGGGTTAGTGGGCGTTCGGTCTTATGATTAACTTGCAAAGTTTCAAATATTTGCTGACTGAGCCCTCCTAGGGGCAGGACATGTGGATATCCAGGCAGAGGGGAGGACCAAAGGGGGGGAGGAGGGAGGCTGGAGGCTGTCCTCGGTTAACAAGCAGTGCTCTGTGGTGGAGGCCGACTTTCTAGCCAACCAAATCTAAGTGGGCCTTTTGACGCTTACTTAAAATAGGCCTGCAGTAACTGGGAGGAGGCTTGCAGACACCCTTAAAACACACACACACACACACACACACACACACACACACAGGTCATTCACAAAACGCACACAATCTGCACATGTGTGTTTACACAGTAGGCTCCCCTCATCTTCATCCCTTTGTATTTCAATGAGACAGGTGACTGGCACACCTGAGGCGTCACGTCTGACCAGGTCCTGCTTTCACCGCACCGCTTACCCGCAAACTGCTCAAACTTTCTGGGGTTCTGTCCCCGGGACTCAAAGGCGTGCCATAAAAGTGCCCGAGTGACCGGAGTTTGCTCCGGCTGGAAAAGGGCAAAGCGTAACAACTGTCCCTCCCCCACTTGTTTCCAAGAAAGCTCCTGGAGATTTAATTTTTTCCCTTTCCTTACAAGACAAACAGACTTGGTCGGACTGAAAATATTTTCAGGACCATCAAAGAGGAAGCACTGTTATTTTATTGAGTGAGTTAGCACTGTGCCAGAAAAACGGCTGAAAAGCCACCAGGAGCAGAGCAGAAAGCCCAACTAAGCAAACGGCCATTGTTGATCCGCTGTTTGGCTAAAATGGAAAGCACCGACACATGTTGACGCTTTTTTTGTTTCAATTATTTTAGTGTCAAACAGCAACAACCCCAGCCCTTTCCCAGCTTCCAAAAATAATTATATTATTTGGCAAACCGACCAAAAAGCATCTCAAGATCCAGCAAAGTGTAACGCGCAGGTGCAAATGACTGAACGCAGTCCAAGCACAGCCGCGTTATAAATAGCCCCAACAGGTAATAAAAAGCTTTAAACAGCCATGGTCAGTCTATGGGCCGTGGGCGAGCCAACAGCAGCGCCTTTAACAAGCCCTGTAAAAACACGAGTGTCACACGCAACACGCTGCTGCCTGCTGCCAGAGCGGCTCCCTCTGCCCCTCACGCAGACCACCGACGGCAGCTTGGAAACTAACTTCTGTTTCCAGGATATAAGGCCAGCCGTGAGAAAATATACCCCGACACGAAACCACAACGTCACAAAGCAGCCTCCGAACTGGCTGAATCCGGTAAAAAAAAAAAAAAAAAAAAAAGAGCGACATCCAGCAAAGTTTGTGATGCACTGCTAAAACCGCTTTCAAGCCGACAGAAATCACCTCCACTATGCAACAAAGTGCAGTTCCTAAAAAATGCCCTACCTCAGGTTTTATACCATCCTGGTGTAAAATAGCTAAACTATTTCTCCAACAGATTTTAAACCATTGTGAATGTTTCATCTGTATGGCCTGTAAACAACTAAAGATCAACAAGATAAAGTTGCCTTCTGATTCGACTCTCACTACTTGTTTGGCATCAGAAGCAATTGAGATCAGATGCAACTAAAAATGCACAATAATTTTGGTTTGTCAAACCTGAACTGGATTATTCTTTACAGAGTTTCTAGAAAGTGATGTTTTTTTTTATTTTGCATGAAAAAACAAAAACAATCAAGACTCAATGCGTTCCCTGGAACATAAACCAGACCAGATTAAAAAGCCCCTAAATGCATCTTGAGGCCAAAGTGTGATTGGACCTTTCTGGAAATTTAAATATTTTTTTCATTTCATAAATTTTTCAAGTCTTCACAGGGATCCTGCACAGCATTTGGCACTTTGCATCCAAACGCATTGAGATGTTGAGATTTGCAACTGCTGCAGTTGCAGGTCCCAACACAAAGTTGAGCTATTAATAGTGCAACTCTCAGCCTGGGTTGTGCAGCAGTCGAGTCCCTGCAGGAGCTTAACATTCATGTTCTGCACCCGGCAATAAATAATGCACACATCTCTTAAGGTCTCCCCCTAAAAGCACCCAATGCAAAGTAAAGCAACGTTGCATTGGATAGAAGTTTGTAAATGATGGATGATGAGCGAGAGAGCGGCTACCTGGAGCGGCTTGACTTTCGCTCCACTCGCTGGTCACCAGAACCTCGATGATCTTGATGAAAGCATCCAGACTGGGTTCACAACTGTAGGAGGTGAGAAAAGGCGGGTTAAAGGGGTGATGATCTGCGCCGCCCTAGTTTCAATCTGATAGCGATTCAGCTCTGGCTACTTCAACTCCAAGTGCTAAGAAGAAGAGTTGACTTGTGTAAAAGCTAAAACCCATTAGTGCTCACCTGGTGGGTTGCTGTCTGAAGAACACGGGGCTGAAGATCTCGCCCAGCGATCTGGCAGTGAGCAGGTTCTTGGAGCCGTTCTGGCACACTCTAGAGAAGTGCCTGAGCAGACACTGGAGGGTGAGCCAGTACTGGGGAGGCAGGCTGGAAGAGCAGACGATGCGGCGCAGCAGCTGGGCGCATTCCTCGGGGTTCACCACCTCTGTTAGAAAAGATGAAGAGCGGCCTTTGGGTCAGACGGAGGAGCCGCGGCGCGGCGTCAAAGCGTGCTCTTCAAACAATGTGAACGATGGAAACAAAGTCGTGCAATTTGTCTTGGAAACCGCCGAGAGATTGTGTGGTTGAGAACGAGCGTAAGGTACACTAGCAGGTGATTGGCTGCCTCGAGATGGCAGAGATAAAACTTTCAGGCTTGTTTTAGTTCCTATTAACCACAGATATCCTGTTTCTGGCCATGTGACAGCAAGAGCATGCAGAGCAACAGAACAGAGGGAGGTGGAACTTTTTTTTTCTTTGCTTGCAGAAACGCAGCAAAGTAAGTTTGAAAGAAAGAAAGTGAAAAAAAAAAATATGCACACGTCCTTTGCATGCATTGTATTCGTTAAGTCTGAGAACAGAGTCGATAGAAGAAGAAAAAAAGTTGAAATGGGGAAGCAGGGGGTGCAGATGAGCTTTTTTGCGGTTTTCTGCTCAGAACGTGATGTACAGTCGGACGAGGGTACATTACGTCAGCAGTTCTGTTTGAAGCCAGCTGCGCAGTAAATAAATTATCCCCTGAACCTGCTGGGTTGCCCCCTCACCTTTGGCCGTGTGGACCAGCTGAGCATGGATGGCAGGCGGGACGACGGGCTGGGGGAGATCCTGCAGGTACCGACGCAGGCCGTCGCACAGCGCCGACAGCTCCAGCTGGTCCAGGTCTGCAGCAGGAGGATCTGAAATGCAGCGCGGCGAAAAGTCATCAGCCTGCAGACGAGCTCGTTTATGGGAAAACCACAGCTCTTTGTGATGGTAACGTCATGTATGTGCAAACATCGACCCTATTCTTTTCTGAAACTTCCTTTGTGTGTGTGTGTGTACTGGTCTCGCTCGCTGGAAAGTTACAAGCTTCACACGAGCCGATTAGGACATAGGAGTGGAAAAAGCAACAGCAAGATTCTTACCGCAATCATAATACTGTCTGACTTCTAGCCCACCTCCAGCAGTGAACGTTCGATACAGAGTCGGGTTGTCCACGCCTGTAAAAGAGCACACACACACACACACGTCACGTCGTGGGGTTCTGCTAGACCGCTTCAAGGTGATAAATATACAAGAGTAGATCGCTTGTCGTGTGTCGACACATAAGCCTCACCTTTCCTCTCAATAGCTTCCAGCAGTCTGGTTAGCAAAGGTGGCGCGGTCTCGGGGAGGAAAAACTGCTCCGTCAAGTCCACTAAACAGACCCCTGCAGACACAAGTCAATCATTAAAGTCAGTGGCGTCCTATTATTTGCTAACTGGGACATTATTCATGTTTTGTAAGCCCTCCTCCCACATGTGATGCACTCTGCAGTGAGCTAACCTACTGAACCTGTGAATATGCTAGTTGTGCACAGCGATTGTTAAGGCAAGGCTAGAACAAATCCTCTCTTTATGTTGTGCTCCAATCTTAGCTCCTCGGTGAGTATAAGGCACCAAGATTTCCCGCTATGTGTTAAAACTACAGTATTTTTACACATGCTCGTAAATATCCGTGTTCCCAACATGTAGCGACCCCCGTATGTCCTTTTAACAACGGCTTAAAAAGGACACAGCCTAATAATCGTCCAGTCAACGGACTCTACCACCTGAGCGGCGGCCCGCTGCAGCTCCCCCCTGAGTTAGCATGGACGTCTTTAGCTACTTCTCTGAATAAGGCTCTGCTTTCTTTTGAGCTGATCCGTCATAAAATCCCCCAAAATACATAGACGTTTGTGGTTGTAGGTTCAAGGCGGCGTTTCTTTCTGACTGAAAACACAAACGCTGTCAGGGGATTTCACTGGGCATGGTGATTCTGGAGGTGCATGATGACAGGTTGTTACGGTTGTTTCTGCAGCTTTCGCTCACTCCAACAAACCCAACGCTTCTGCTTTTGGGGAAATCGACGTTTTTGCCAGCGGCGGCGTCTGCTGCGGCGTTACGGTGCAAACTTCTCCAAGAAAGTGACGTTGGAACAAAGAAGAGAGTTCTAAATCACCGGCGGCAGCCATCCATCTGAAGCGGCTTAGGTGCTTGACCGACAAACCACTCAAGAGCTTCAAAGGCAGCGGCGACACCAGCAAAGGGCCGCTTTGAAAAGGTAAAAGAAAAGTGCGATTCAGGAACAGGAGGGGCTGCGCGCTGAAGTCGGGGTTTGCCGGGCCAGGGAACTAAGCAAATATCCTGTGACATGAGGCTGGCCCGGTCTTCGGTATTTTTGTTCTTCTTTACTTATTCGGTCTTTGGAACCTTGCAGCCAGGTGTGGACATGAAAGGACGAAGGAGCTGGCAGGGACTTTATTTGGATTTGTAAAGGCGTATTTTGAAGAGGTATTTTTCTGAAAGGCTCGACTGTTCCAACAGTGAAACTGCAGGTCTATGAATGAAACCTTTCTCCAAACTCTATTTTCCTTTCTGCCCACCTAAAAAAATAAAATAAAATGACACTATTTTTAAAATCTCTCCTATTAAACGAACGATTGCGGCTCTAAGTAATGCACGATCATAACCATCAAGGCACCCCTCTCCTTCCACCAAGCGGGGTTCAATGGGGCGAACAGTGAACGGCTTCCACTGAACCAGCGCAGCGCTCAGGCTGGGGTGTCGCGTGTGAAGAAGCAGGATTGCTAAAGTCCTTCTGACCACATAACACACAAACCTTCACGGAGGACAAGTGGTCATCTGGAAGACATTACGGGAAATGCAAAACCAGAGGGACGGGGGGGACGGGGGGCTTCTGAGAAGTAGCAAACTTTGAGATGGAGCAAAGTTTCCCTAAATAAAGACGGAGACATGCAGTGCTGCCATCTCTCACCTTGGAGGGGCTAAGCTTTCTCCCAGACAAGACATCTAACACGGACGGCCTCCTGCAGCCAACCGCTTTTCTGAGAAACACGCTTCACAACCGGGAGCCGAATGAAACCCGACCCACCTGCTTTTCCACACGTCAAACCCATAAAGAAAACCCTTCAACCGGGGGAAACGCTTCACTAAACATTTAGCAAGAATTAAACTTTCTGTCTAGAAACAGAGCGGCACTCTAGAATAATTCGACGGGGTTTTTTTGACGCGTGTTTCCGTACGCGGACCGAGGAGCACCTGGCGGCGTTTCCCCCCAACCGGCTGGGCGATGACTCCCGCAACAAGACGGCCCTTCAAAGCAGGCTGGAGATAGAGTTGCTTCTTAGGACTGTCAACGGCGTGACACTTTTTGGCGCCAATGGAAACGTGTCGAGTTTCTGGGGGGGGCAAAAATATGGCAGCGATGCTTAGAGCCATCGCCGATGGTTCCTCAGATGCTCTGGCGCGCGATCAAATGGTCCCGCGCGTCCAAGCTGGCCGCGGCTCGTCGCCATGGAAACGCCAAGGTGATAAAAATGGAAGAATCTGCCGCGCTCGTTCAGGGCTTGGTAGTTATTATTCTGGCCGAATGAGGACGGCTATTCTTACGTTATGATTTCACCGCGGCGCTTCCAGCCTACAGATACGACCTGCTTCAATTATTTTTATTGCTGCTCGCTTCTACGTGTCGACCGCTGGCACATCCTGGCTGAGGAGGACGGGTCGGTCCAATCGGCTGGCCTTCCTTAAACAGATAACCTTTTTCACTGACTATATCTGATCCACTTATTTGAATTAGCTTATGTAACCCAATCTGCCCATCTACATAATTGGATTGGACTGGTATGAATAGGGTTGATCGGATTCGATATTTCTCCATAATGGATATTAACGTGAGCTGTTTGTTTTGTAAAGTGCGTCGGGGCGACGTTTATAGTGAACTAGCGCTTTACGAACGGACCAAACCGCACCGAGAGTCAATTCAGGGCAGTTAATGCATGGAGGATAAAGTTTGACAAATCATCACTTCGTATCTCTATTAGCAGTGACCTTATCAAGTCGCTGGATTTGAATTTCCAAAGACATGCTTCCCCTGTTTAAAACAGTTGAAATTGTTTCGCGGCAGCACGTCGTGAAACTTTATTCGCTTTTCGACGGGAGACGGTTTCTGCGGTAACCCGGGAAGCAACGGCGAGGCGACGGTGGCCTCCTAAACATGCCTCTGCAAGTTTGCACATCAGCAGGCCCCAGTCGATCAGCAGTCAAGCCAGACAAAACGTGTGGAAATCTCTGCAGCTGCCGCCGGTAGAGCTGCAGTGTGGTGGTGGTGGTGGTGGGGGGGACAATCTGCCCGGCTCAAATGGTATGTCTGCAACGCATGAAATGTAGACTGTGGGCAGGCCATGGCCGGGGGAACCATGAACTCGATAAAGATAGCTGGCTATTTAGATACATTTAGAGCTCTGGTAACTACCGATTTCAGGTTGCAACATTTCCCTTAGTCTGGAAGAGGTCTAGCCGAGGCTGGGACGCTGGAATGAGAAGACCGTTATGACAGATAAGAACCTGAAGAGCAAAAACCTCGAGCTGTGAAGAATTTGTAAAAGAAAAAAAAAAAAAAAAGGTGATGAATGCACTGGCAACCCATATCAGCCCAAACAAGCCTTTCTATATGTAGAAGCAGCTCTGAGAACCAGCTTAAACAGGACTGAGCTTTAAGTCAATACAAGATGCAGCTTTGAGGGGGGGAAAAGGCAGACAATGTCTCCTCCTGCTGGAAGGAAGATGCAATGCAGACGTGACGCAAGAACCAATGAGGGGACTGTTGCTAGAGCCTGACAATTAACCCTTTATGGGGGGGGAAGGGGGGGGGGCACTTACAAAAACCACACCAATAATGACTATTTTCCAACAGAGCAATCCGTCATAAAAGGTCTTAATTAAAAAGAACAAAATGGAATAAAAACAAAGCAACAAGAGCTGAGAATGGTTCTAAATTATAGCTCACAGGGCAGTGTGCATTGATTCTCATGCCTCTTTATATATCCAATATTAACAGGTTTTGATTTTAGATGCAAAAAGCGACAGCAGGATTTCATATAGCAGTTTATAACCTCATCTGGTCTGTAAGTGAATCACGCAAGCGATCCCAGGGAGGTTCAGATCAGATACCATCTTGATTTTACTACTCCACCAAGCGGGCTATAATCTAGAAGTTTGTTTGACCACAACGGTTTTGAGATATGCGACTGCTGCCTTGGAGCGGCGCTGACGGGGCGGGCTGTAACGGCTCTCAGCTTCCCCCTCGCTGAGCTGTTCGTGCACGTCAGGAGGTACAAGCCTCTGCATTCACTAGAACTGTGCAGCACCATGGGCCAACAGAGGAAGGAAAACACGTGGCCCGAAAATACAAGCGTTTCTACAGAATGGAGGATTTTCCCAGCTGAAATCGGGGGCATTCGTGTTATTTATATAATGCATCTCCATTACAGCGCAATGCATAAACCATTTAGCCGAGCTTCTCTGCACTTCCAGGCGTTGTCTTTTTTCCAAGCGAACCTCTTGTCTTATTGCACCTCTTCAGGTTCATCGCTCTGCGTCTCTGGCCTGCGCTTCCTTGCCCTCTTTCTTAATCCTCCTGAGAGACTTTAACAGACTAGTAAAGAAGATTTGCCAGTTCAGACGTGGGTCTTTGCACAAACTCGGGTAATGAAACGGTTGCGCATGGTCCCATGCACACAATTCCATACAAATCTGAGTGGATTTGCGCCGTAATGCAATTTGGTGCGGGGACAAAATATTAAATTACAATGCTGATCTTATTGAGTTTGGAAATTACATTACAGCACAGGACGGCGGTTCAACTCCGAATGGGTCCTAGTGTTGGTGTTCCTAGAAGCACACAGAACAACATGCAGAAACGGGGCTCTAACTGTGTCACCTATTAGCACAGGGCAGGAAGCCAAGTCCTTGCATTTATTTAAGCGTGATCTCCGGACGCAAACACGGCGATAATGAAAAGGTAAAACACCCATTTAACAAATATCCCTTCGCTATAATCAGATTTGGAGAAAGACGACGAGTAAAAAAAAAAAAAAAAAAAAGATCCAAATCAACCTAGAGTCCAGCTACCGTCTGGCCTGCTGCTGAGGATGCAAGTTAAAAATTTACTAACAATTATTGCAGGAAATATTTGCTAAAATGTTTTAAAACCAAGATATCCCCTTCGTGCCGTGTTACTGTGATTAGCACGATTGTGATTCATCACCACTAATCAGTCTACCGTGCAGTCTGAAGCACCAACACGTCGCTGACATTGCCAGCTTGTAGTTGTACTGGAAAAAAAAAAAGGAAAATCCATCATCAGAGTCGACAATCACACCATAAACATCTGCAGTTCTCAGTGTGCTACTGACTTGGATGACAGCGACGATGTGACTGGGGGGGGAGGAAAAAGAAAAAAGGAGCCTCTGCCAAAGTCCCTAAACACCATAACTTACAAGAATTAATAAAAAAAAGTGACAGAGTGTTCGATAGAGCAGATGTCAGGCTGGATGCTAAGGAGGCCCGCAGAAGGAGAGCTGCATTATCTCAATCTCCTGCTATGTGGAGTGCTTTCCCCGCATCTGTCCCCACCTCTCCCCTCCAGTTGCCCTTATAGCATCAATTACTTGTGGGGGGGGGGGGAAAGTATTTTATATATATATATATTTAAATGTCTTTATTTAAATGCAATAAAATTGTTTTGTTTTTTTAGAAAACTTTCAAAAAGTACAGTGTAGGTTTTTCTAAGGGGTCCACAGCAAAGTTACATGAAAGCTGAGCGCACGGCGATGAGGCTGAGAGCAAATCGGCGTAGAATATTTCTCCCAACAAGACCGAGCATGCGGACCTGAGCCTTGTGAGAGCCCGCAGGGCGACCAGCCATCGCTCGCACTTTTTCCACCAACATTTAGACGAGCGCCGAGTAGGAGTGGCCCCCTGAAGACGACGCTTCCTGTAAAGAGGGTCGCGTAAACCATTTAGGTGCATTTCTGAATTATAGCGAAGTTCTTGGTGGAAAAGCGAAGTTCGACTTCAAAAACTGCTACTTAAAAAACAATGGGGGAAAAAAAATTAAAAAAAAATCTCACTTTTTTTTGTACGAGAGCCAAATGTTACTCTGCGTGATTTCCACTCGGCGAGCTCAAACACATGCAAGTTGTCTTCGCTCGGAGGCCCCGCGAAGGAGCAACACTTTAATGTTTATAAAAAAAACACACACACAGAAAAAAAAAAAAAAAAAAAGGACTGAGCTGGAATGAGCCGGAATAGTTTCCCAGCCCTGCCCTCTACTCTTCTCTTCCCTCTCCTTCCCTCTCTCCACATCTGCTGCACTCATGTAAACCTCCCTCCTCCCCCCGTGGCTGGGAGAAGAGAGGCCCCTTTCTAAGCCTCAGTCCTCCACCTTCTTTGCCCTCGCAGAGCTGACTGTAGGAAATATCAAAACATTTTAAAAAAAAAAAAGGGAGGAGGAAGAAAAAAAAAAAGAAAAGCTTTGGTGTAGGAGGAAGGGAGTTGGATCTCTTCAGTGGTGGGCAATAAATCACAAACACTCTGGGAGCAACAAGACCCTCTTCAAGGCCCCCTTGAGCATGGACGGCCCTGGTTCCTCCCATAGCCCCCCTCCAGCTACCCTATCCCCTGCTTCAGCCCCTGTGCCAAGCCCCCTGCTCTGCTCCAGCGCTGATCCCTGTGCACACTATCCCTACCACCATCTCTCCGGCTCTCGCTCATTTCCCCACAACCTCAGCCCCCCATCCACCCCTCACCCATCTCCCACAGTCCGGGACACAGAGACTTTTCTTCTCCTTGCGCTAAATTCCCACTCGCTTTAGGCTCGGTCCTGCTGCCCCTCAACCACGACACTGCCATTCACCACTGTAACCCCCCCCCCACACACACACACACCCAGCCCCTCGCTCACCCTGCAAACCGCAGCAAAGAATTTCTCAATCGCACCACAAAAGAGCCGAAACTGGAAACCTGGCAACTCCGGCAGCTCCTTAGGTGCGAGCGTTGCTTTGGGCGCGTGAGTTTGTGCGCGCGAGCCGCAGCCTCTCCAGAAACGGAGGCCGGTTTTTTTAATTGCGCTTCGTAGTTGCGGCCGGGGCCCAGAGAACCGGCCGAGATTTCAAAGGGTGCGCAATGAGCAAGAAGGCCCCGTCTCACGTCACTTTACGGGACAAATATTTCAACCGAAGCCACAGGAATGCAGATTGGTTTCCGAATTAAACTTCTTTTTAACAGCACATCAGGGGGGAAAAAAAAAAGGAAAAAAAGAAATGTTTATAAGGGGGTTCACCCAAAAAGTGGAACTAACCGCACCAGAAACTGAAGAATTAGGTAGAAGACAAAAGCAGAACGTTACTTGGTGCTGGTTCTGATGGACTGAACGCGCACACTGGGTGCTTTCTCCTGGGATGCTGAATCAGTCACATTGTTTTGCTGATATAGGGACTCATTTCTTTAACAATGGACACTCTGTACACAATGTTGCTTCCTATTCTACTAGAAAGTCCCAAGCCTTTCAGATTTGACGTTTTATACTTTCCATTTCCAGTCTCACGCATGTTTCACGCAGATCGGATAACTAAATGTAACTGAAGGATATTCCAGAAAACCAAACAACCGATTGCGTTTTTCTGTCGTTAGAATGCTTGTTTTTTTTCTCTCTTGGGTATTTGGGTCAAACCTCAAAAACATCACTGGCTTAATTATATATTCTTTACAGTATGACAAGTACCTCAGAGAATAGGCACAGTATGACAACATTAAAACTACTGTTTCGTATTTAGAAGGGGATCAACACAGACAACAGTGTCTCCTTTGCATTTTTGCACCACTGGGAGGCATACATGTATGTTCAGAGCGACATGAAGACTAACTGATCACAACACGCCACTGGACAGTCACTCCACCCATTTGGCCTTCAGTGAATAGCGGCAAAAAAGAAAGCCATAAGAAGCCTCTCTCAAAGCAAACATGTGGAAGAAGGTGCTGAAAGATGAGAAGTCTGGGCTACAGGCCACGCTCTGCACAGCGTCCTAACTGTGGCGCGGCACGGTGCTGGCAGAATGGTGTTGGGGGGACACCGCCATCAAACTGAGAATTTGCACCAGAACTTGAGAATCGGCGCTCAGAAGCTGTTGATCCAATCGGGCTATTTTACAAATCGAGCTATTTTACAAAGCAGGACTCGCAACGCTTTCAGTGTTTTGGTTTATATTTCCTGTGTTTCAGGGTCTTCCTAAAATTACTGGCAAAACACGGAGAAGATCCTACCACTGGTTGAATGTTCCAATAACTAACCATAAAAAAACAAAAATAAAAATATCAAAGAAACCGCAACCTGTCCAAACAAAAGACTAAAGAGACTTTTTTTCCCCTTTTTGATTTGATTTAAAGTCAGCCTGCCTCGACATGAACAGATCCACGGATCCAGGCATTTCTTCTCAGCGCTGATAAGGAAATTCCACTCTCCTCCGATGCAGATTGAGAATAAAAACAGATGATATCCACGGCGCCGCATGAACCGACATCTACCCTGAATACACACCAGGCCTCCCGTCCTCGGGGAAGCTGAGCTTGGCTGTTTTTTTCAGCGAGGCTAAACACTCGTTTACGGGCTAGTCTCCACACGTGTCTAAGAACAAAGGAAGGCCCGCTGTAAAATCAAAAAGAGAAACTCACCTTGATCTGAGTCAGAGTCGCCCTCCGCCTTGAAGGAGCCCGGAGCCACAGGTAAGGGTCTGAGGGGCCTCGGCTTGGGCGTCGGAGGAGAGATCCATTTCTTGCCGACGTATTCGACGTAAGTCCCGGGGAAGTCCCCTTTTTCCTGCGTGGTCTCGTTAAAGCCCGGCAGCCAGCCGATCTTCTGCGGCTGCTGCTCCAGGCCGTCGCCGTAGCCCAGAGCCACCAGGGCTCCCTTGCTCACCAGCAGGGTGTCCCCCACATGGAGGTCAATGTCTTCCTCCCTCTCCTTCTTGTATTCATAAAGCGCTCTGTACTGATATCCTTCTACGCTCATGTTGAAAGGGATCGCTTCTTTTGGAGGGACGAAGGTGGGGGATGTTCTATACAGTTAGTAGCTTTTTTATAACGGAGACCAAGACAACTGGCTCGTCTTCATTCTTTCACAGTTCCAGTCCCGTGTCAACGCTTTGCTGGGCTCCTTGCGTGCCGCCCCGCAGTATGTACCCATCAGTAAACAGCCCGCAGCTGTGATGTCGAGCGCGCCGATCCGGACCTGTAGGTGGAGAGGAGAGGCCGTGTTGATCAGACTGAGCCCTGCATGTGTGCAGCGTAATCTTTAGTTAAGTGTCTGGGAAGCCATAAAACTGACGGCTAAAGAGGCCGCTACAGCTGCAGTGAGCATGGCCAGGTGTGAGGTCAACACTTGTAACAGAAGCGCCACGGCTTTTTTACATATTTAAATAATAATAAAAAAATATATCCAAAAAAAAATTTAAAAGACAGGCAGTTACCATATTCAGTATCACAAGGCGTTTATAAGCTGTGCCAAGGCCTTGGATGGAGTTAGGAGGGGAAAGGGCAGCACAATATTGTCCCCCTTACTCTTGGAATGGGCTCCAAAAATGATGTATATGTGAAGGAAACCATCTCAAAGAGTGTCGTTTAAACCACTTTTAAACACCGTAGATGCTAAAATACATGGACGGAACCTTTAGGACTGATGCCTGGACCTCGCGTTGGACTTATTTTAGTTTTATTGTAGAAACAAGTGCTGCAGAATGAAATCTCACCGCAGTCGTCATCGCAGTATCAGTGTGTGTTCACACTCACGACCACAGCAGGCCGGATACTACGTGTTTCTATGCCTTCACGCTCTGCATATCTGTGACGCATATGACCAGTTAGATGGTCTTCACCTCTCCTTCACGCCCACATGCGACGCAAACATTCTCTGTGCATTTCAGGTATATTTTCTGTGAGGGTTTTTGTAGCTCGGTTGCTCTTTTGAGCTGCTTCCAGCTTGTATATCACATTAAGAAACATTTGCATAGCTACTAATTTAATATGCATTATCCCTATCACGTATACACAAACTGCGGACAGGAAATGTCCCCCAAAAAACAACATAAACAAGAAAAAAGCATAAGGATCCTACTTTCAGCCAGCAACAGGTGGGGGAGGGGTAGTGCAACATTACACTGTTCTATGCAAGCCTACAGCCAGATAGAAAATTTATAAAAATCAGATATGATCACAGAACTTTCTCTGAAAGAACATTATAGTTCAGTTGCAGAGGAAAAAAAGTGATGGCCTTCTCGAACGTGGGTAGGGATATTTTGTTTGGGGCATGTTGCAACTGTGCTAATATATATGGATCATTTTATCACTTGCAGAACTGTATTTTTCTAAATGATGGTTAGATTTCCATCACCAACTCCTTAATACATATTGTACAGATAAAGGATGTTTGGACGTAGCTAAACACACACAGGGAGATAAACTATGAGATATTGCAGCAAACATACCTGTTATATACCAACTTATTGGTACTTCACTTAGGATGTACTTGCACTGAAAGAGGTCACGGCATGATGGGTTTTTTTTATACGTTAGTCATTTACTTTGTTTATACCCTTGCTTGTTGTACACATGTCGAATAGCTGTCAAAGACATTAAAAAACACTCCTCTGTTTCCTGCAATGAGCACAGAGCTTAACAATCTATTCAAAAGTTGTACAAAATGTTCTATGCAAATGAAGACTATCTAATTTGCATTGGCGTCCCACAGACTATAACCTCAACTAGGGGTGAGAAAGTTTTCGTTTTGTTTACATTGTTTGCACCATGTTGCATGGGGACCGGAGAAAATTACTGGGGGGAAAAAAAGAGAAATATGCCAGTTAGAAATAAGTTCCCCCCTCTTTTTTTTTTTTTTTTTTTTTTTTGTATACATGTCCATGCATGCAGGCATAGTGTGCCACTAGAGTATCCCCAGGGCAGCCCTTATCATTTGGCAAGAAAATAACAGTGTTAAAAGTGAATGATTCACCGCTCCAGACTCCATTATTACCATGAACAGGTTTTTAATGGCACCTCTTTGTGGCGTTTCAGAGCTGCGCGTCTAAAACAGTCAACGCACGGTTGCTCTCGTCACTTTCGGCGCAATACACACACACAGAAATAACCAGACGCGTTTAAGGTTGCAGTTCGGTGGAAAGTTTATTAAAGCTACAGGAAGCAAACTGGTCGCTATGGATACGGTCTGAAATACCCCGCAAAAAACGTTGACGGAGCAGTTAGCTAAAGTTAGCTGAATGCACAGAGAGAAGGCAGAGAGAGAGAGAGAAGAAAAGTGACGCCGAAGGCAATAAGAATATTCTAAATAACTCGTTTTAAGGAAGTAACTCCATAAATGTTAGGCTCGTGTTCGCTTTTAATAAGAACCAGGCGTAAATAGTACGGCTAGTTAACTTGGGGAGTTGGAACAGCAGTCACTTACCGAGTGAGTATGCAGTGCTCGCCAAACGAGCCCAGTGAGTCTTCTTCCTCCCTTCGCGCAAAATGGCTTTTAACTTCGAAAAACTGCCAGCGAATGCAACCCCGAACACACCCGTTAGCTTCCCGGCTGAAAACGATGGGTTCTCAGCGACGGTCTAAATCCGATTTAATGACTAGAACAAAGTGTTACGACACGCACACTCACGCAGACAGGCGACATAACGGGGCAGCTCCCCGTCCCGAACAAATGTTCCCTTCAACGTCGCTTCACCCACCCCCCTCCCTCCCCCTGTGGCCCGCTGCCGCTCATTGGTTGAATTTCCTGTCAATCAATGGTCTCATACAATTGGACCAATCCGGTTACCGCAAAGGGCCGACACTCCCCCATCCATCTACTGTCGCAATAAACATGAGAGACCTATAGAAATTACATAACCACTAGACCCATACGTTGAACACCATTGTAAATAAGCAAAACAAAGTAAATTAATTAAAATTATTGGATTTTATGCGAGGGAGTAACATACGGTAGTAGATAATCTTAAAGAGAAAGGTAATTGATATGATATTTACAAGTAAATGTGTCATGGAGATAGATAGATAGATAGATAGATAGATAGATAGATAGATAGATAGATAGATAGATAGATAGATAGATAGATAGATAGATAGATAGATAGATAGATAGATAGATAGATAGATAGATAGATAGATAGATAGATAGATAGATAGATAGATAGATAGATAGATAGATAGCTTTCTTTTTTGGACACTTAAAGACAGTTATAAGTATGGGTTCAAATATATACAAGTAGGCTTCTTTACCAATTAGATTACTTCATGTTTGTACGATGTAAACCATCTATTCCCTTCCACCTCTATCACATGATACCCCCAATAAAACCCAGAGAAAATTGTGCTTGCAGCGTGACTTTCACAAGCATATTAAAAGTCACGCTGTCTATTCTCATTTTCTATCCTACTTTTTCCCCTCCAAATCTCCCCAAATCTGTAAGATTCAGCTCTTCGTTTGCCGTACGTGTGATTAACCAACAAATACCCACAACAAAAGGAGAAACACTTGGGGTGGCACGTAAGCATGTTGCAGGCGTCTTGTTTTCACTCTTTTCTGCCAATCATTACATGTTTGCAGTGTACACCGTCTGAAAATGTTTCAGAGAAACCATGTGAGCCATGACTGTGAATGTGGGTGGCCTAATTAAGGCTGAGAGAGACAGAGAGACAGAGAGAGAGAGAGAGAGAGAAATACCCCCATACTATCCAGTCTGTGGTTTAGAAGGATGTTAGCAGCTTTGTTCAACAGTAGGTCACTTTAAGTGTTCAACAGGCAATCAAAAGGGGAAGCAACACACAGCAGTACTGATGGTGTTGAAACAATCTGTAAAATAGGAACTTCAAACTGTTGCTGTGGTACATTAGGAAACCCAATACAAACGTCTGAGGTCCCCTTTGAGTCACTCATAAGAACTTTTTTTTTTTCTTCCAAATTTGAAACTGGAAAATGACATTTACTTAAACATGATCTACATTAAACAAGTTCAGTTTTCAAATAGCCAGCCTAAATGTTTTGGGCAGATCTAGGATAATAAACTGAGCTACAGATGATGGAGTGATTATTTTGGCCTTCAGACCACGCAGTATAATCTCCACCTCTGCCAGCGAGAGTTTACCCCCCTCCCCACGTAAAACAATCATACTCGGATGACCCATCTGCTCTTCTGTGGATACACAAAATACAACTGTGATCTCTGTTCCCAGACAAAACATTTATAGGATTTGCCTTTTTTAATATCGTCTGTGATACAATACAGGATAATGGATAAGGGTTTTGTAAACTCAGTACACACAATTTCTAAATATGATGAGAGAAGGTTATTCCAAAATCACAATTTCAGGTCATCATACTTGGCAGCAGGAGCGTCGTATAGGTGGGAAAGGTTAGGATAATTCCAAGGGCCCCCAACTGACAAGGGCTGCAAAAAAGAAAAATTATTTCTATATTTATGATATTTGTAGAGGATTTTGATTTCTTCGTTATGGGGCCCAAAATTCCCATCAGCACCCCAGCTTGGCAGACTGGTATCACTCCGCATTATATGACGATTGTAAATCTAAGCAAAGATCACATGTGGAGTTCCTCAGGGCTCCATTCACGTGCTGCTTTTATTCAACATCATTATGATCTCTCTAGCTAAGATTATAAAGTATTGCAGCATTTCTTACCACAAGGACATCAATAATGCACAATTTTATACTCCTTTGGAACCACTTGACAGCAGTTCCTAATAGATACTGAGTCTGTCAATTTTTATTATTGCATGGGTTAGAACTTCCCCCCACTTAATGCATAAAAAAAACAGAATCCATTGGATTTGACCCACAAAACTTTGTTATTCAGACCTACAATTTTTATATATATTTGTGGCACTAGCATATCTTTAAAAGCAGACTGACAGGAATCAGGGTTGAGAGAGAATGGGGCAGACATGCAGCGAAGGTCTGCAGGCCAGGACTCAAATCTAAGGAGTTTGAGTCGTGGCCTACCATCAAGGACTACCCCTGCACCGCCACCACACCCTTATTCAGAGCTAAATTTTAATATCCATATAATGTATAACCAAAGATCAGGCTACTGGCATCAAAACGCAGTCAGAATGATCTCTGCAAACGCCAAGTAGCTGCTGGTCATCCTAAACACAACGAGGTGGCTCCCTCTTTGTAAAAAGGATGAATTTTACATCTTGTAGTTGTTCTAAAGGGAACTGAATATTGTGTTTGTATGTTTGTGTTGTTACTGTGTTTGGTTTCAGATTCAAAATACTGTAAATTAACTTGTGCTTTTTGGCCAAAGGGTGATCAACATCCATGAGATCAGCACTTTCCAGCGGACAGATGTCTCACCACAGCCTCAACGCAAAAGTGTTCAGCCTCCTTAGCTTTTATCATATCAGTCTGCAAAGTGTGCAGGGGTCTTGTAATGGACACCTTAACAGAATATCCTACAATATAATCTGTAGGTCAAAAGAAAATTATATATACAATATAATAATGCAACATTAAGTGTGTCTGTCCTTCACTAACAAGATTTGGCAGATTGCAAAGTCATGCTAAAATGATTTGTTTCGTTTGTGTAAACCCCAAAAGTGACATTCTGTTGTCAAAGCATTTGACAGCTGGGTTTCTCTTTTCTTCCAGGATCCATCAGAAATAATTTGGTTTTGTGGAATAAAGTGCTCTGTGGGCTCTCAGATGGCAGAGTTGAGCTGTGGCTGCACGGCAGCGGTTTCCTTTCATGTCCTAACACTGGATGTGCCTCTTGTACGACTCCTTCTGTCTGCACTGCACTTCCTAAACCAACGCTCTCTCCTTTCAGACACCACTGGTTTTTATTAATCTCTTCTCATTCCCTGTTCACTGCTTCTTTTACTTTTATGAGCAAGCTGAGAACTCTCACGTGGACTGCCCCTAAATGTTCGCCAACATGAGACGAACCTGTGAAATGTAGCACCCACCAACGGCTATTCAGACAAACCTCTCTTGCCATCGAAAACGGGAAAGAAAAAAAAAAGATACTTCCTCTTCGTACTTTGGTTCCCTTTTGACACAGGAATGCTATTTTGATATTTTTTGCTTGTTCACTGCATCGTCCCGTTTTGATACAGCAGGGTTTTGAAATCAGAAATAACTAAGCAATGAGACGTGTGCCATTAGTAGCATTAAGAAAGGCAAAAAAATGAACGCTGAAGGTGCAAACTCTCCTCCACTCTCACCAAGACTGCTTCAGGTGACTATTAGATTACACATGCTCTTCAAACCCTACAGAACATGCTCAGGATTGCTTAAATGCAAAAACAAATTGTCTTTAAAGCTACTTTTTTCCACCAAGGTTATCCACCTCCCCACTTCTTAGGGTCCTTCTTATGTAGGGAAGTTATGGCAAAACTCTCCCTCTGCAAAATGTAAATAAACAGATTTGAAAGAACAACAGTCCTCTCTCTGGCCTTGGGACGACAGCTTGTACCTAAAGCTATAGTTGGTAATCCTGTTCAGAAACACTTTCTGTTATACAGGGTAAAATTGTCCTATCACAAACAGGAGGTTAATAATCATTCGCTGTGGGAGCTGCAGGCCTGTAAAAACTCTAACTAACCTCTGCCGTTCGGTCCACAGGGCATGGATTTGTCAGAGTTTTCTTTCTGTTCTCACTCATAGACATTATTTACTCACCCCCCTCTGTCCCTCAAGTTTCAAGGGAATCACCTTATCTATTTATTGTCCCACATGCCAATCACTCTGACGCGTTCACGTAACACCAGAGTGTGTGCTCGTTCCTTTCTAGTTTCCGCTTGCTGGCTGCGCATGCGCACTTCTAGTATTTATGTATCCAGTTAGCTTAGCAGCTAGGTTAGCTGTTAGCCGTCTTTGTAGCTCCGCTGCTCTCACTTTCAACCAGTGTTGCACCGATACCGATACCAGTATTGGACGGGGCCCCGATCCAGCACTAAAATGGTGGTATCTGTATCAGCAAGTACCAACAAAAAGGCCACCGATACCATTTTGACGTTTGTATGTCACTTGAACGCAGCCTTCTCTCTCCCGACTAGTATTATACATGTTATATAAGTTCATGAAAGTTGCACTATTGTGGCATTTGAGAGCCAAAACTCAGGTTTTAAAAGAGATTATTCAATTAAATGAATGTAATTTTACTCTTACTGTTGCACTACTTCTATACATGTTACAATTTCACAAATGTTGCACTATTTGGCCTTTGAGAGCCAAAAGTTTATTGGCACTATTGTCACCCATTCCAGATAGGCAATAAAAAGTTATACTAGTACCCTAAGTAGTATGCAGTTCTTCATCTATACACACACACATCAATTTCAAACAGATGGTATCGATATGGTATCAGTATCGGCCAATACTGCACAGCCAGGTGTCGGGTATCGTATCGGGGCCAAAAAATGTTATGAGCGCAACGCTAGTTTCAACATGGCTGAGAGTCGCAATAAGCGAACGGCATTCATGTTTATTAAAAGAAGAGGAAGGCCTCAGTAGAAAGAAACAAGACCAGAGTGGATTTGGGAAAATTTCTTTCATGCGATCCCCCTGAGGAGCGGAAGAGTGAGGTAAGACGGTCTTGCGAATGCGCAGTTATACAAAAAAGGGGACTTGGGCAAACTTCCGTAAAAATCGCTGACCCTAGCTTTAAGCGGACGTGTCAAAGAAAACTCAACCTTAATGTACTTGTGAGAGCCGAGTCAGGATAAGGAACGATGAAGGGGAGAACAGAGCGAGACAGAGAAAGAAGATGAAGACACATAACTGTATACAATGATTCATTGACCAATCAATGCACTGAACCAAGAACCTGCAGAAACAAGTAAAAAAAACAAAAACAAAAAAAACATTTTGCTCCACTACTAAGTTTCTACTACGTTTTTCTACACTTTTTATCTTTTTTAATAATCTTACCCATTATGGGAGAATAAAGGAAATTATTTTTAAAATTTGGTTGATCTGTTGTTATTCACCATAATCCTGGTTAAGTTTTAACTGAGGTAGTTAAGAATGCTTACAGTTCAGTTTTGTAGGAGAGGAAGAGCCAAACATCCAAGAGTCTTCCACCTTCAGGGTAAATTTGCGGGGCAGACAGTAACTGCGTGAGCCACAGCAGAGGATCCTTTCCACTCAGGAGAAACAAAGCAGAGAGAGAGCTGATGGAACTAATGAGGGTTCAGAGAAAGTAAACAGCATTTGACCCAAGTGAAGGTGTCTTACTATCCTGTCCTGTGATAAGGCTGTTATTTTAATATATTTTTGGCCAAATTCTTTTCTCTTTTTGGACCCCACTCATGATTTCTTCCTAATTTGTGTCAGTCTCCAGTCAAGTGTTTGGAGAAGTTATACTCACAAACTGTAAATTTTTTTGTCCAGAAAGACAGAGACCATTTGGTAAAGGTAAATCTTTATCAACTGAAGAAAAACCTGAAGGTTGGTTTTATTGCTATTTCTGTCTGATAGAAATGTTAGCTAATGTAACTAACTAATAACATCAGTGCTTTGGTGCACAGTTTATATTATATAACTAATATAAAAATCAGTCCAGTAGGCTGCTTCTTGTAACAAACTCGTTGCTGCAACAACGCATCTCTAAACAATAACATTTCCACCCTCATGCATCACAGTTGATCATGTTCTTTTCCTGGAACGCCGTGTTTGGTTAATGCTCTGGTGTACTAAAAATGTAATTTTAGACACACCTGTTGAAAAAAACATTGTTACATAGATCCCTTTTTTCTTTATTCTCTATGGCAAACTGCAATCTGGCCATAATTCTTGTTTTTGTTAAAGGACAACGTTTTTCTCCTTGGAATCCTCCTGTACAAGTCACATTACTGCAGTCTCTGATTATACAGGTATTGACTTTCATATCAAGGGTACCAAGATCCTGATGCCGGTTCCAGGATGATATTTTTGGGGTATTTTTATGCTTTCAGAACTTGCAGAAAGTTCTCAGGGTGAACCTGCTTGCATGGCCAGACCAGAGCATGTTGGTCATTGTTTTCAATTTTTTCCACCTGTAGACTATTTGGCATGAAGTGGAAAGGCTGATTTCAAATTCTTTTGAGAACAATTTAAATCCCTTACCAGATGTAAAAGTTGCAGCAATCTTCTTTCTGACACTTTTCTCACTATGTTATTCATTCTCACTTCAACAGCCAGGAACACCAAACTGAATGTATGAGATTAAGTCTTTAAATTGAGGAGTAACGATCTTTTAATCATGTGTACTTTATGTGATAAACGCAGCACTGTCCAGATTAATTCCTCACCACAAAATGCATCTTTAATCACAATTCACCTACAATGTTAAATGTTAACTGTTCTTTATTATTATATGCTTATTTATCTCACTTGAAGTTTTCAGAGCTGCTAAATAATAAATCATACATACGCATAGATTTTAATTCACATGCCCAAATATGTTAGAAAAGTGCAGGCACTCATATGGTGTACTAAATGTATCCTTTTGCTTCAGATCTAAGGTAAACACTATAAACATCTACAAGAAGTTTTATGTTCATTATTGTGACAACAGCTGCCAAACTTATTAAAAGTATAAAGGTTGTGGAAATGTAGCCAACCTGACAGGACACGGCCACAAGAGACAATGCAACATCAATGTGATCAGACACTGGACAGTAAAAAAAGAGCCACGCTGAACTCTAAGGTCGAGGTATGTCACCTTATCACACCATTAATTGCTTTTTGAACCAAAATGAGCCTCTCATCAAGGATCGTTTGGCTCAGAAAAAGAAGAATCAAGGTTTAACAGAAAAACAGGAAAAGAGACTTGGATTTGTCCAAACGCATGGTTACAAGCCCCAGAGTTCCTGGGAGGATATCCGTTTGGACTAACGATCCAACGACTAACGAAATTAGCTTTTTAACCAGATACGTCACCTCTGTGTTTTTGCAGGAGGAAAAATAAAACTTTTGAAGCACTAGTAATAATAAAAAAAACTGAATTTTTAGCAGAGCACTTCTCTAGTCGTACTGATACACATTCAACTACATCCACTTTGACCCTGTCACATACTCACACTCAGACCAACCTTGGGGTAAGTATCACATCAACATGTGGTAGGAAGAAGCTGGAATCAAACCTAGAACTTTTAGATTGTGGAACAACTACTCTTCCCACTGAGCCACCAGTGAGGCCAGTCACCCACTGGGAGATTGCTTGTTGGCAGGGATTGTTGCAAGTGGTGCTGCCACAAAATACATATTACAGGTAAAATAAAGTGTACCAACTTGTTTTTAAAATCAATTTCATTTAAATATTTTTTATTAATGAAAATAAGTATTGAACTGAGCCAATAACTGAAAGCAAAGGGTGATTTAAGTTAGATATAGAGTAAAACAATAAGTGATGCCATTACACAGTTTGGAGTTATTGTAGTGTTTATTGCAAAGTTTATTAAGACGTGTTGGGTTGCTGTTTAGGTTTAAGTTGTAATAATTTCCTTTGCTTTGCACTTTAAAAGTACACAAAAGAAAAAACGTCTCTTAACATGTTGTTACATATGTGAAAGAGTGTCCCACCTGAGCTGCACATCTGTGCAGCTCTTCCATAGTTGCTCCATTCATCCTGGCTGCTTCACTATTTGTGGCTGCTGCAGTTGCACCTATACGCAACTTTGGATCATGGATTGAACAATAAAATGTTTAAAGCTTTCTCCCTGACCAGAGTTACTTTGGGGTGTCGCATTAAAGGGGGCTGAACACAAATCCACACCACGCTATTCAGTCTAGCACCAATTTATGGTGGTTTGTCAATTAAGACCATAATAAATTACACTAAAATGTGCATCTGTGCCATTACAAGAAAAACTTCAGGGGATGTGAATACTTCTGCAAGATGCCCTGTTTTAAGACGTTACAGGGTTGTAAAACATGGTTTTAAGACCATTAGTAAGCTGTAAATGACATGTTACCAACAAATCAAGGTAAGAAACTGAAAAAGAAAATGATGTTTAATGCAGCTGCCAAAAGGGAGGTAAAAAAAACAAACCTGTATATTTAACTTCTGCCTCGCATTAACGAGATGCCTTGGAAAAGCGCTCCGTGAGATGATTAATGGCTAATGTTGGCAGGCTGCAGTGGACAGTTCTGGGAAATCAGTGACAAAGAATAGGAACCTGAGCTGTCATCTGGTGTTAATGTCTGAGAGAAAACAAAACATGCATCTTCTACCTTTTCTGTGATAGGGAAGCAAATTGTTCAGAAATCAGTTATCTGTTTTTTTTACTGTGAAATTCCCCATTGAAGCAGAAACACTACTCTACGTTTAAATGAGACCTCCTCTTGCAGTTTGACAAAGGGAATCTATCTCTTCTCACCTTCTCTTTACAAATGATATACACCCTTCTTATAGCTGACCTCATCGCTGACTGAGGACCAGGTTGGTTCCGTGTCTTCTCTGCTGCATGGCCGCATGCCGTGAAGGGCCAGAGGTGATGACATGTCACGGAGACAAAAGAGAGAAAAGAAAATAGACCACATAGTGTGGGGGGTGCAACGAGCCAGCCGGTGCTGCAGCGGAGGCCCCCCTGTTTGATGTGCACGCCACGAGAGGAATGACCCAGTTCGGCAGTGACATGTTTACGGCCGATGAGCACAGGCCAGTGATTTAGCTCGCAGAGATTGCACCCTTGCTTCAGGGCCCTCTCATTTCGAGCGCCTGGGCTTGAGATCATTGAGGGAGATGAGACATACCTCTTGGTGGATGGAGCCTGAAAAAGTCCTCTGCCAAGTCAGCGTCTGTGTCTTCTTTGGTTTTTGTGTCTTCTCACTTTACTATTATTCCTATCTTTGACAGGACAGCAGAGTGACTTGGCGTAGCAACACCTGCTGGGTTTAATGAATATCTGAAGCAAAGGGAAGCACAGTTAGCTCGGCTTGTCAAAACCACAAACTAGAAAAAATGATTTTACATGATTGCAAAGTGGACAAAACCTTTAGAAAAGTGTAACTTGCATTTGTTTTCAGCTCCTGTGACTCTGACAACCCTAAATTACCTCCATGTCAGTATAAATGCAGTTGTTCTAAGAACATTAGTGAACAAACAACGTTATGTAGACCAAGGAGCACAACAGACAGGTCGGTGATAAAGTTGTGGAGGAAGTTTAAAGCTGCATTATGTCATAAAACAATATTTAGCTTTTAACATCTCCCCAAAGACTATTTGAAGTTAGAAACCGCTGATGCAATAACTCTAAATAGTGAAGTTCTCAAATATAGCCTTGATGCAAACAGTGGCAAAAAGAAAGCCACAACGAAGCAGCCGTTTGCCACAAGCTACATGGGGTACGCAAAAAAAAACAGGTAGTAGAAGCTGCTCTGGTCTGAAACAATGAAAATGAAGGTTTTTGGTCAACGTGCAAATGTAGACCGAATGCGTGAAAAGTAAATGTGCACATTACTCTGAGCACCAACCTGACAAAAAAACAAACAAAAAGAGCAAAAAAACTAAACATGTTGCTGACAGCATCATGCTCGGGGGACCATTGTCTTAAGTAGGGACATGACCGAGGTTCGCCTTCCAGCAGGACAGTAACACTAATTTCACCTAAATGTAATGATTTGGATGAAACTATGGTAATGTCTGAGAGTGGCCCAGTCAAAGTCTAGACCTAAACTCAATTCATAACCGGTGGGGAGACTGTGCCGCTCACAGATACTCTTTATCTGATCTGACTGAGCTACAAAGAGGAACTGGCTTCAGATTCAGTTTATACATGTTCAAAGCAGGTAGAGACATACCCCAAATGAATGGCAGCTGTAGTTACAGCAAAAGTAAAACCTATCAACTCTTCTGCAATTAACATTTATGTAACACTTGATTTGTTTTGGTTTGGTTCACTTTGGTTTTGTCTGGATATTTCTATCGCATTTCAAAATGTGTGGCACATCTAACCTTTCTCAATGTCTCACAAAATAAAATCCGACATCTGTGTGTGTGGTTTTATCGCTTAGACTGTTAACACACCCATTCACACATTCAAAGAACATTGAAATTTCACTCTGCTAACTTTGCTGTTTCCTGGTCTACAGTCGGCAGCAGATTGAACATATTTGGTTTCCATGTTGGGTTTTGAAACGTTCCCCTTGTGCAGTCATGCCGGGTCAAAACTTCAACTGTATCCACTGATGTTTGAGCCTATCTAAAAGACATGCTATCATATTTAAGCTTGTTTTGTGTTGTAGCAAATATGACTTGTTTGAGCTCCCGATGAGCTGTCATTTGTTCTCACGTGCTGATCAGTAATTAGCTTTTCTATTTTACAAGTGAAGTTGCCATCTAAGATGTGAAAATAAATGTATTGCTTGTCCTGTTGTGTGACACTCTTACTGGACAGATTGTGTATAAGATTTTCTGAGAAATAATAATTATCACCATGCATGCTGAGGAAACGTATTCCTATTCAGTTATGAATAATAAAGCTAAACAAATCCACAAACAAGGTAACTAATTCTACTAAAAAACTACAGATCAAAGGAGGAAGATTTATGACAAGAGAAGGAAAGGACAGAAATAACTGATTTAAATGTATGATTTATCAGGACTTTGTCAGTCTTTCTTTTTCTAAAGTTGTATTTACCTCAGAGATGAAGCAATTAAGACAATTAAGAGTCGCAGAAACCACCTGGATTTATCAGATTTCATGACAAGAACTGATAACCATGAGGAAGAAATTGTCTCATTTGCTACAAAATAAGGCTGGTTACCACTTGGCTAATGAGTTATTCCAATCTTTTTCTCATCAGATTGGTTAATGGGGTAATCGTTTGACAAACAGGAATGTCAAGTAGGTCAAAATGACACTAAAGAAGTTCTAGCCCAAGTCACTGGACAGCTGGGTGGTTTATCTGAACCAGATCTGATGCCTTATAATAACAAATTGATATTGAAAAGGGCCGGTTTTATACAAGAGTATTACTTAATTACTTAACTCAATGCAATAACTTGAAAAGAAAGTCTCAGGGAGTTCCGTGCATCAAAAAGATGTCCAGCCTGCATAGGATTATCAGATACTGAGTAGAATAAGTTCACAGTGAGACAGGATGTGCAACACAAAACACGAGTCATTAAGCCATTGCATACAAAATGGTTTACTGCGTGGAGTTCTTTTATATTTAACCGTTCAATACCACAGAAACAATGCCATCCAGTTTCAATTCAGTTTACTCTGTAACACATCAACATTAGCATGGTTCAACATCATAAAACACTCCATAAAGCTTTCAGTTTCAGACTCACTGGCAACAGTAAGTCCTTTATCGTGTTCAGGTGATAGCGCTAAGGATATAAAACAAGGTGAGCTCATGTACACAGTTAACATTTTCAGTTTACAAGCAACCAACTGTAAATACATTTTGTTGTGTACTTGGAGTCTCTGAGAAGGCAGAAAAGTCGCTCCTGTGTAAAAGCTTTCAATGAGAAGCATTAAAAGAGTGCAAAACTATTAGTTATTCAGTAACATCTCAACCTGGTGCAAGTCCATCCTGAGCGCTCTGAAGACAAACAAACTCGTACACTATTGCTCTGCTTGCTAGTTTTTGTTGCTCAGCAAAGACGGAAGTACTTCTAATTCTGCATGTTTTTTAGGGGAAAACTGAAAACTCTGTGCATATTGTGGTTCTATTCTGAATAAAGCCAGGTGCATATAAACACACACAATGGTCGGATTAATTGATTGTGTGCCCATATAACCGGTACAAGTGAAGCTAAATAAGGTCATGGACTTCCTGCTTACCAGTTTCACAAATCCAACATTGTTATTTTTCATCACAATTTCAATAGTTCAAGAATGTCGTAGCTAAAAAATGGATAAGACAAAAATGTTCGGTTGTTGGGTCTATTAAGCCACACAATTCATCAGACCATCCCCCAGCATACTGCAAAAATGGCTGCACGGGGTGTAGTGGAACCCTCTGAGACCTGGAAAGGGGGGGGGGGGGTATGAAGTGGCTCATTTGCATTTAAAGAGGCAGCACCAAAACGAGTTGCTCTCAGACACACTCAGAACAGAGGTAAAAGAGGGACTGAGGGGCAACAATACCGAGGAGTTGCCGAAGCATTGCAGTTCCACTTTATATAGACCACAACTGCATGATTTCAATGTGAAAAATTTCACATTGAAATCACGGATTTGAAAGCGTGATATGTCCCCTTTTGAGCTATCTCTATTTCAGTATTGCTTTTAAAGGTTATACCTTTGTTGAAGCAGTGAGAGCAAAAGGAGATAAGAAAGAAGGTTGCTCTTTAGACAGTGAAATGAGTGATGACACAAGGTGAAGGGTAAGACATTAGCTGTGTTTCCATCCAATTCTCATGCATATTTTGTGCAATCTTTTAAAATATCATAAAAAGGAAAATGTGCATCAGATGTGTTTCCATTCACTGGTATTTAGCAAATGAACCACTAGACACAGCGCATAATGTCGTCAGATGTTGACGCTGGCTGTAATGAACAGGAAGTAGAGGTTGCTAACTAGCATGAACCACAGATTCTGTAATGGAGCGAGGCTTTAATGAATGTGCTGATTCTTTTTTTGTTTGTTTGTTAGTTGTTTTTTTACAGATGAGACTTAGAAATGCTTTTATCTCTTCGACGGTCCACACGTACCAATTGTTACTTCCGGACCTGTTTTCAAGCATTATGGGAATATCCGAGAAGACGCCGGCAGCAGAAACAGCCGATCAGTCATGTGATGTTAACACTCGCATGACTACATCACGTCTGATTCGACAAATGTGTTTCTATCACCTCTTCAGCGCATTTACTGTTTTTGGAAAAAGTTAAAAACCACCTCAAACGAGCTTTTTTTTGCGAAATTTAGTGAGTTCATTCGAATTTTGCCGTTTCCAACAACCTTTTCTAATGCGGTACTTAAAAACAATGTAGACGCTCAACAGTAGGGATTTTCTCCGTAAAGATGTTAAACTAAGTATTTTGTGATACACCACTACTTAGGACACAACCTTATTATAGGTTATTTTAACTAGATCTATGGTTCTATAAATGACCAGAGAAAAACAGTTATTCTTGTATTTGAAAGTTCAAATCTGGCCTGTTCACATGCAGTACAGTCATTTTAGAATAATACTCAATGCCCACTTCAATAGGTCGTAAGTTCAGCTGCAATGATGGATCTGAATCTTTCTGCTTGTGATTACATAGTGTTTAAGATCATGTGTGAGTGTCCACAGGGCCTGCATGAGAGCCTAAGCATATTCATTTTTTTTTTCTGATTAAAGCCTCTGATCAAGGGGCCTTCCTCTGTAATTACAGCCAACCCCACAGCCTCTCTTTGTGTGACCCGAGCTGTTGTCAAGGCAACAACCAAATTAAATACGTCCCAGAGGGAAGTAAATATACCCTTGCTCTAAATACGTAATCTCGTTTGATGTGTTTGCCACAGAGCTCTCCTCGTGGAGGAGGGAATCATTCACAGAGATTGAATGAGTGGAGGGAGAGCCCAACAAGAGCTCTTCCTTTTCTGACATGGATGATATGGTTATACAGAGCCGCAATAAACCCGATCAAACGGAAGTTTGCGTGAAACATTTGGGCTGTTTGTTGATAATGGGTCTGTTGCGCTGCCACCGAGAAATTCAGCACAATGATGTCATTCGGTCTTCAAACGTTGTACTTTCTATTTCCTCTTATCAGTGCTTCTAGCGCCATGACAGCTTGCAGATTCAAGGTGGGACGTCTGAAGGAGAATATGAAAGTGTCTGCTGAGTGACAAGATACAAACGTTTCTGAAACAAATGTTCTGAATGTGATTTTTCACAAGTGGGTACTTCGACCCTATTTAGTCTTCATGGGATGGTCCCAGGAAGGGCTTCACTCCTCGGGACAGAACACACACGCTGCTCTGTTCCCCGCCCCGTGCTGACACTCAGGATCCGTCCTGCTATTTCTCACCTTTATCTCAACTTCGTCATCAGCACACAGCGAAGGTTTCAAACTGTCGGTCTGAGTTACACGAGGAGGCTATAGGAGCTGGCTGCAAATTGAATTTCCTGGGAGACGTCCATCTATCCACTCGTACCTGGCCCTGTCGCAGTTTCACACAAACAGCGAGGAAGATTCTTGGAAAGACTCAGCACTCCGGTGTTATCACCAGCTCTCTACATTTCCATGACGGATGAGTTAAAATGCACATTAGTCTGTGGCAAAAATAATACTACTGATTGGGAGGCATGAATCAAGATTTAGACGTTTAGAATCATTTCAAAGGTTGGGCTGACAACCTCGCTCGCTGAAAAAACGTAATTACCTGCAGAAGATGATTGCTGGAGTCTTCGTTTAGTATAGATTCAGATTAGTTGGTACTGGAGGCAGGAAGATTGTTTTTGGGGTTCTGTAAATTCTGCAAGTAAGGTACTAACTGGTTGTAACCTTAAAAAAAATGTAAAATAAAAATGTCTTAACCGTTTCCTCGAAGATTATTTACAGCAGCGTTGAAAGAACAACATTTTGAGCTTACTAAATCAAAAAGATAGCATAAATTTGAAGACAGAACCAAGAGTCTCTTTGCAAAAGTAAACCGTCTGCTGTCTGTCGGCTCTTTCACACCTGACGTATGCAGTCGGTTTAAAATTAACTCTGGTTCATTTCCTCCCTGTGTGGTTTGTTTGTCTAGATCTGAACACAGCGATCGCACTAAGGTGCGGACCAAAATAACCGTACCAAGACCGTTTGGAGGTTTCGAAGAAACGCTGCGGCTGTTTGCTGATGGTGTGAATGTGATCCGAACTCGATCCGACACAACTGCCAGGTGCACAAGGCAAGGTCGATCACGACGCCTTTCCCTGGCTAGGTTTGAGTTGCATTGTGGGATGTGGTACCATAGATAGACCACCTGAAAATGTGTCCTCCTAATGCCTGGGAGACCGTGTTGGCCAACTGGCCTCCATCAGCTGGAGCTGTGTAAGGTTCCCTTGTGCTTCAAAAGACAATCATCATCCCGGTCCCCCAAGAAATGCACCATCACAGGGTAAAGATGACTGCAGACCTGTCGCCCTGAAATGCTTTGTCATGAAATCCTTTGAGTGATGCAGTCAGCCTGGGACTACACTTCATCCTGCAACACCTTGAATCCCCAGGAACCTAAGCCAGGATCCTGTTGGTGGGCTTCAGCTCGGCCTTAAACACCCCCAACCCAGACTCCCTGCAGGAGAAGCTCACCCTGCCCGCAGTGACGGGTCTGACGCTGCAGTCAGAACCACCTGGAGCTCCCTCTCACCGCCTGCCTGGTAAAACTATTACCTTTAAAAAAAAAAAAAGACCTATTTTTGAGATGACAGAGATCCATAAAAGGATTGCCTTTTGTCAAACAATCTGGAAATGTGGTGGGAACGTGAAAAGATATTCACCAAGAGACAGCTTGGTGAATGTCTAATCCTGAATCTCATTTTCTATCTTTAGGCTACATTTGAAGAGCAGCAATGTCCTAAACAAAAATCTCTTTTTAAATTGATTTATCTGGCCTAAGTATAGACAATGACTTGCCAAACTGAAATTGGCAAAAAAATAAAAATAAATCTATGGATGTTCAGTGTTTTGAGTGGCCGGACTTTTGAGCTAAACAGCAATTTAGGTCACATTACTGCATGAAAGGAGACTTTTGATGCTATAAAAGAAAAAGGGAATACATAGTTGCTGCTAGATTTATGCAGAACCAAGTGTTGTAAAATGAGTCAGAGACCAACACCAGTCTTGCCAGAACCCAGACAACTTTATTTTTAAACTCATGAAAGGAATGTTATTTTTTAACCATGCAGTCCTGAAATTAATGGCACAAACGGGGAATCCCAGGGCCTGCTGAACTCTAACAGCGGAGGATAAGAGACCCGTTGAGGACAGAAGGAGCCGAAGGGAATTAAAGCTCTCCGACATAAAGGGAACTGGCTGTGGAGAGCAGCTGAAGCCTCCTCCTGTCAGCCTAACTGAACATTCAGTTCCCACTACCAGCTTAGGTATCAGTGTCCAGGGCATGACAGAGAAGGCTCTGCATTGTGCATAGGGTGGACCATCTGGCTTCATACAGAGAAGCTGGAAACAGGGAGGAACCCACAGAGCATTCACCAAACAGGACAAAAAAAAAAACACACTGATGATTAGATGTTAAGAGTTTCCAACAAATTACATTTTCATCTCCTGAACGGATTATTAGGAGGAGGGGCTGATTCATTTATTTGTGAATCCCAATAAGTCACAAAAGCAGAATTTGACCTTTCTGACTGAAGAAGAACAAGGAAAAGGTTGTTGCGTTTGCTTGTGAAACTGAACACGGTTAGCATTATCTGAGCGTGAAAAAAAAAAACCATAAGCCTTACTCTGAATTAGCCAGTGTTTTCCTGGAGTCAGCAGCGGTGTTGTGTGCAGGCTTCGAGTGAGCAAACATGAGCCAAACTTGTTAAAAATCTTGCTCCCCGCCATCATTTTGTAGGCTTTTATAAGGGTTTTAATTGAGCAAAAAAGTCTTGCGCTGGCTTTTCTGGTGGCACTGCTGTCACGGTGCCAGCACACATGATGTAAACAGGTTGCAGCAAAAGGGAACCTGCACATTTCAGGTGCAAAAATTACAACAAATCATGACCAGGTTCTTCCCTTAAAGTCATTTGATTCATAAAGAAACCAGGGTTGGAACCTTTGAAGGTGTAACACATGCACAGACAAAAAACGCAAAGGCCTCTGGAAAAGATCCGCAGACATCACTCACTGAGAAACTTGATGTATAAGTTTATGTGTCGTGTTGTAATGATGATCCTTCTGTCAGTGTACTAGGCTACCAGTTATTTTTGAGGAAACACTGGTCTGTAAGCCTTTCATGATCCTTGTGTTATTATTTGTTGTGTTTATTTTCCATTATGTCTATGTGGACCTTGAGTCTGTAAAATAAATGTATAATGTATATTCACGCTGGAATTGGGGACCATGGGTCTATAATATAAAATCCCAATAAGTTAGTTGTGGCATGAAAATGTTTTAAAAGGTTTGCCAATACGCTACAATTGATTAATTTTAGCCGTTTATATGAACCGTGTAGAATTTTGTTTTTGAATGTTGAGGTATAATGGTTCTGATTGTGGAGAAATTCACGAAAGACTCATCTGGACAGAGTAACAGAGAGAAGACGCTTAAGTATCTCACTGGGGAGGATTGAGAGGTAGCAGATGAAACATACTTGCAAACACTATCCCATTTCTCCTTTTATAAAAACTTAATCAACTTTTTTTTTTTTTATTAACCCATGAAAAAAATGAACCGAACCCAATAAAAGCCTAGGTTTTGACCAAAGTTCATTCTGTGAGCATCCTACCTGTTGTTTTCATAACTTATTTTCAGACTGATTTGTGTGACTAAATACATGCTAAATAGTAGCCGCTTCTAATAACTAATGTGCAATTCTATTTAATACACTGTGCAATAATCCTGAAAGAAGTGACTTCTGCTGCTATTACACCTGAATATATGTGAATACACACGCGTATAAGTCAACGTGAATGTAAATAAGACATCCTCTGCCTTATTTCTATTTTGTATTTTTATTCTTATTTTCTTATCTACTTCTTTTTGATCCACTGTATAAACGAGGACACACTGTATATACCTGATGCACCTTGTCCCACTTTTGGCACACTTCTTCTGACTACTGATTACTGAGCCGATGTGACATGTGAATTTCTCCAATGTGTGATCAATAAAGCCTATCTTATCTTATCTTATCCATTTGTGGTTGTCCTTGATAACAAGATCGTCTCAGTATTTCCAGTCAATTAAAATACAGTTCTCTCCCTTTCAGGTGTAACTCTGGACCTGACGTGTTCCTTCTTAACGATATCTCATAAAGAACCAAGCTAGTAATTACTGAGGAATGTGTCACTTGGACACATTCCCATCTTTTGACAAGACGGTAAGCTCTGCTGATGGGATCCATTAAACATTCTTTCAACAGTAAGCCTAATATTAGAGGGACTCAGTATTTAGTCTGGCTTCGCTGCGCAGGCTGGGGCAGGTCCGCGTGGCTGCAGGCGCAGACTGAGAGCACAAGTAGAATGGTCCAATGTAGCAGGATAGAGCATTGTCTGACATATAATATTAATTCAGCCGCAGAGTTCCCCGCCAGGGCACGACTGATGTTTATGAGCATGGCTCTGAGGCATGTTGTCGTTCCAGGAAGAGAAAGGGAAGGAAAAAAAAAAAGGATATTGGAGCTCAGCCTGCCAGATCCTGGAACCAGTTTCATGTCTCCACAGCACAGCAGGCCTTAGAGCCTGCTACAGGTCGAGAGATATGGATTCATTATGTATCTTGATCCTTATCAAAGGAGAGTTCAACCTTTACCCCCACGTAGGAGGTCCTATAGTGTCCTGCTGTTCATCACTGGTCCACAATATGTTTGACCAGCATCACAATTCTAAAAGCACAGATGAGAAATCTAAGGTGAAAGAGATATAAAATGATGCTGTTTTACCACTTGTTTGTCCTTTCTCATAGAAAGTACTCCTGTCTCAGGGCACCTGTGTTGAGGCGTGTCTGCTTCCTCAACGAGGTGATCTACTGAGCCATGCCTCCTTTTAACCATATGTACTCTCGTCACTCCTGACTCCTGCCTGTGCTCCTCTGTGTTGGAACCCTTGAGCACGCTTTCATTAACCGTATGTACTTTAGTTCCACCCCTGAAAGTACCGGAGGGAGCCAGCCATTCTGTGTCTTCATCCGACTCCGTCCTGTTCCTTCAAGCCTCAGCAAGTCGCAGCAGTTGACCGCTGATCCTGAGCCTGGTTGGGTGGAAGGCTCATATGTGTTCAAAGGGAGGCTCCTCTCCATTTTCCCTGCAGGGGACGACGTCTCACTGATGCAAAGTAAATTACTGGATGCAATCAAGAGAGCTTCTTTAGAAAGACAACTTTATACCAGCTGGCATTTTAGGAGGAACTAAATGTAACTGTATTGTGTCACAATCTGGACTGATTTGGACTCTGGACTTGGACCTGGTCATACTGAGAAGAATGAAAGTAATTTGAATGTAGTTTAGAAGAAACTAAAGCTGCTGGGCCTGTAAATTGTCTGGGGATTATTTTTTTGCAAATTGCCGCTATATAAATCCTTCTTCAATGTTACATGATTAAAGGAGCGGTCCAACATTTTTGTACTCCCAAAGCAGCTTAGCCGTGTAAGTAAAACAAATTTTAAATGTTCAAACTAAACCAGAATGTGTTTTTTTTTGCCTCTATTTTATATTTTGTGTCTTTTTTACTAAGCAGAAATCTGTGTAAGATATTGTTCCAAAGCAAAAGCAGAGCGCTGTGGAAACACCGTGTACTTTTCATTAGGCTGCCAGAATTGAACCATTGGGATGGATCTATCATCCCGAGGCGCTTCTTTGCAACTTCTGAGAAAACCGAGAACTACAAAGAAGGTTGCAAGTGTTTCACACATCCAACTTTACAAAGAAGCATCAAGTAGATATCCTTGATGACCGCACCAGATGGGTACTTGCAGTATTCCATTAATCTTGCTTACTTGTATCAATATGTTGTCCGATTTTAATTTAGCCTCTCGTTTAGATTGGAAAATGGTGCAAGTTGATGG
The DNA here is from genome assembly GCF_011125445.2 of Fundulus heteroclitus. NCBI lineage: Eukaryota > Metazoa > Chordata > Actinopteri > Cyprinodontiformes > Fundulidae > Fundulus > Fundulus heteroclitus. Next base: position 26,436,245 of record NC_046368.1, on the reverse strand, counting down.
TTTATGGAAACTTACAACTACTGATCCTTAGATTTAGTAAAACTCCAACAGAGGTTTAAAAAGCCGATTTGAAGATATTTACCAAAAATCAGTTAGGTTTAAATAAAAGCTGCAGTGTTAACACAAATCCATTGCATTTACGTGTTTTGCTGCCTTGCAGCAAGAAAGTGCAGCGTTTGAATCCGGGCAGGTGGTCTTTCTGCATCCTCCTGTTCCTGCGTGGGTTAGGGTCCTGAAGGATTTTCATTTTGTGTCATAGAAGTTTTCCGATTCCCTTCAGAGACGAGCTACATATTGTCATTTCTTGGATTTCTATTTGAGGCCTCGTCCTTGTTTACAAACACCATTTGATAATTTTATTTTTTTTTGCCTTAAAAGGCCTGCAGCAGAGATAATGGCTTCGGTTCGCCCCCGTCTTGGGACAGCACCATATCAGATGTAGCGCAGGGAGGAATATTAGACGGTTCCAGTCCGTGTTTAGAATCAGACATCCTGTCCCTTCAGCTCCCTGCCAAACTCGTTAGGAAACTCCTTTCTGACATTAGAGGAGCTCCCCAATGCCAAGTCATTATTACATCTCTCCCCCCTCTCGGAGGATGATCTCTGAATTTGATCTGAACACAGGCGGCTCTTTTTGAAGTGAGTAATGTTTAATGTTACTGGAAAACGAGGGCAGCGGAGAGCAGACGGAAGATTGGAGCAGCTAGATAGAGCTCCGTGTGCCGTGGTGCCTCGCCATCATTACCCCCGCTAAGGTACGCTCAAGACGAAGGACTCAAGCACCTCTGGTGTCAAGTGTTGAACTGATGACTGCTCTGAAGGCCGGTGGAATCAAAATGTGGATTAATAACATTTATTAAAGTGACTCTTTTAAGGCTTTCTTCCTTGTTATACTTTTTAAATCAGGGCAAACGTTCCTTTGGTTTTTCAAAAATTGCTGCGCCTTGCTGTTCACATATGCAGTTTATTTTTTTTTTTATGAGCCACATCTTACAGTAGCTCCTATTGTGTCTTACATAATGATAGCAGTTCTATTTGTGGTAAAATGTTACTTTTTAAACATAAAAACTATTGATTTTGGACTAATTCTCCCACCTTGGGTTGGATGCTGAGCTGCTGTTTTGAACAACTCTTATAGTTGGAGACTGTGAAAAGAGAGTAAGAGCTTGAGTATTTAAATAGGAGACTGCACAAATATGAGAAATGTATTATTTAGTGGTTTAGTAATGCATGACTGAAACTATAGGGACTGAATCTATAGATGAATCCAATATATAAACCAGTTTAATTGACAGAAAAATAAAAGAGCGTACATCTTAAAATAAAATTAATATTTCACCTACAAGCAGGCTCTGTTTTCCTATTATTTTTGGGCTAAGGCACACTTTAGATAAATCAATTAAAATGGTAAATGAAATAAAATAAATGAGCAGAAGGATGATGTATCATTCAGATTCTTTATCAGGCCCTGTTTTTTTCTCTCCCTATTCCGTTAGTGATGTGACTTTCATTTGCTGTAGATAGTTTAGTTTTTTTTCCAACACATGTTCTTTTGTCTTCCTGTTTCACCCTTTTCTATTTTATTTTATAATACCAGCAATATGCTTTTGTGGTCCGTTGCCGCGACTGGACAGAAAATGAGTGAAAAGTCAGCCGAAGTCCAGACAGACTTTTAAATGTTTTCCAGAAACGCTGGAAAAAATATTGGTCAAAACTGCATTAAAAGATAACCCCAAAGTCTGTCTGCTTAGAGGGAAAGCAGGTTACGGGTAGTTTAAAACCACGTGCATTGCTGTTTGTCTCCTGCCTCCAGTCTTCAAGTTTCACTCCAAGAGAACTTGCAGGAACAGATTTTTTTTCAGGGTGGCTTTTATCATAGTTTTTTATTTTTTATCAGGAACAAGGCTGAGCATATGATTACCAACAACATTTCACTGAGATGCTCTGATAACAGCATGAAATCATAGGATGCACCATTTCTTCTTGCCCTGCATTTCTACGGAGCTGGGACTGATATTGATTTGCATTGCAGGTACCAAGGAATATGCTGACTTAGCCTTGTTGAATATAATGATTAAGTGCATTACATTGTCCATGTCCTTTTAATCCCCTGCGCTCCGCTGGCATTCCCAGGAAAAAGCCTATTAAACAAGTGTGACGCCAAAAGATGCTACCATGTAAAATCTGATAAGAATAGGCCTCAGAAGGCTAACTCTGAAGCCTGAAATAAATTCTTGTATATTTTCCTGCCCTGCTCCTCAGGAAAGGCAAACAGAATCAGATTTTGTATATAAAGCCTTTGCCAAAAGGCTTTAAAGAGGAAACCTAAAAGTCAACTGGAACTTGGGGTTGGCATTTACCTCATCTGATAATCTGGTTCTTGATTGAACCTGAAAATGGATGATGCAAGCCTGAGGCTTTTCAGCACAAATCCTCTGGGAACATTGGACCGTGTTCTTGTCAACAGCCAGTGACTCATCCATTAAAGAAAAGTGCTTCCTGCGATCGGAGACCAAAATAGGCTCCTCTTACAGCGGTTAGCCTCACCAGTTATTCAAGGCTTTTAATGCCGTCCATTTAAATAAATGTTTCAGTGCAAGTTGGCATTCTGACCAGGGATCTTTCCTGCTGACCATTTACAGCGCTGGGGAAAAAAAAAACATGTTTACTTCTTTATAGAGTTCTTTTGTTTTTTGTCATACCTAATATGTTTCTGAGAATTAAACACATTTTTATTTAAAAAAAATAAATAAAAACAAATAGCAGTTTTTGAATAATGATTTCATTTATTAAGGGGAAGGCAATCCAAACTGGTCCTGTTTAAAATAAGAAATGGACTCCTAAATTTAAACCCAAGTAATTTTGCTAGCTGTCAATGAGTCCTTCACATCACTCTGGGGGAGCTCTGTCCAACTCCTCTATGCAGCATTCGTTTTCTTCAGCCATACTGCAGGGTTTTAAAGCATGAATGACCTGCTTAGGAACATGCAACAGCATCTCCATTGTAGTTCAGTCCAGAGTCTGACTTTCCCACTGCAAAAACGGAACTAAAAATAAGTAACATTTTCTTTAAATGAGTGTATTTGTCCTTCATTTGAGCAGGTAAATAAGATGATTTGCCAAATTCCCACTTAAAATAGGAACAATTCATCTACATCATCTTATTTCAAGTGCAGGATGTCTAATTATCTTATTTCTGGGGCAAAAATACTCATTCTATTGGCAGATAATCTTATTTACCTGCTCAAATCAAGGACGAATACACTAACTTTAAGAACATTTTACTTGTTTTTAGATCCGTTTTTGCAGTGCATCTTGGGTTTTTTTAGCTTTGCTGGCCTCCTAGGATCCTTGTCCTGCTGCATAACCTAAGCAAGCCTGAGGTCAAGGTCACGAACTGATGGCTGCACATTCTCCATGAGGATTTCCTTTTAGAGGGCAAAATTCATGGTACCATCGATTACACCAAGTTCCAGCAAACGCTCCAATTTTGTCTCGTCAGTCCACAGAATATTTTCCTAAAATAATGTCTTGAGGATCGTGAAGATGTTTTTTGGGCAAATGTGCCACTGGACTGCTTTTGGTCAGCATCAATTTTCGCCTTGACACTCTCTCATGGAGCCCACTTTTCCCAGTCTCTTTATTACAGCTGCATCATGAACTCTGACCTGAACTGGATGAGTTGCCGTTATGATCTGAGATTAAATCTGGTTGGCTAACCTCTCCTGGGAAGGTTCCCCACTGCTCCGTGTTTTCTCGATTTATAGAGAATAGCTCTCCCCGTGGTTCACTGGAGTCCCAAATCCTCAGAAATCCTTTTACCACTTTCCAGACCTACGGAGGTCAGTGACTTTGTTTCTCATCGGTTCTTCATTTTACTTTGGTGGAGGCATGGTGTGTTGCTTTTTTAGACTGTTTAGCCCACTTCATGTTATCAAACAGGTTCTACCTAAGGTATTTATTGACTCCACAGGCCAGGCAGTAATAAGAAAACCAAAAAAAAAAAAAAAAAAACCTACTCGAAAACCGCTTTTTAAAATTTCTTTCGGTTTCCTTTGCCTAATTTAGAAATTTGTCAGATGATCAAAAACTTGCAGGTTTTGGCCAACCTTCCTGCAAACCAGCAGAAATCTGCAGGGGGTGAATACTTTTTGCATTGCCCCGGATGAGCCACGCTGAAGGTCTTTTTTTCTCTGACACACAGTTTACTGTGGCGTTTACTCCCCCAGTGTCACAGGGCTCTTGGTTTTCCACGATGCTCCTTTTCGCTGCGCTGCCGTGACGGCTCTGGAAAGCGAACATGCTTTTTTAGACTTACACCCTCTGAGCAAATTAGCGTGAAGCAGTGATCTGACACGACCTCCAAACCAAAAGATATATGCCAGTGTTTCAGCGTCACATGCCAGCCTCAACAGCCCTCGCTCGGTAATTAATCACAACTGTTTGTCACTTTTTTTTTTTTTTTTTTTTTTACTCCAAAAAGTAAAAATAAACTCATACATGATTTATGTTGAGCTGCCTTTAACTGATTCAGCTCAGAGCTCTTGTGCGTGCCTCTCTGTGGCGAGGCGTTCGCCTGCAGCTCTGTGGAAAAGCGGTGCTTATTCAGGGTGTGACATGAATGATTATTGAGCTATTGACCCTGAGCAAGCCCAAGACATCCTGGGAGCACCGCTTCAATACGTGGCTTAAAACGGGAGCTCTGGTGGCCCTCTCCTCCAGGGCAGCTTTCTCAAATAGGTAGACATACCAGAGGCTTGACCTGCCTATCTTTTGGTACTTGTTCAAGCACACACTTTTGAAACGTCTAAAATGATCCATGGCTTTAACGTGCGTGGCGACGAGCTCCCTTTGGTGTGAATGCTTCGAATGAGCGCGGATCTTAGCAAAAACAGGAACATTTTAAATCAGTCTAAAGTGATATCAGTGTCAAAAGAATGAGGACAGGCGCCTTCGCCTCTTTGTCTGCAACTCTTGGGCCCGCTGGTAATGAGAGAGTGAACACGTCCACACCAAGCTGATTATTGCACAAGCCTATAATCTGCGAACATCTGCAGCTCGACTGGTCTGCCGCCACCGTTGGAGAAAATCTGCTAACAGCAGATTTGTCCACTTTCCCTCAGAAGACTTAAGGCCCAAACATGACGTTGCTCTACTGCAAGGCAGAGACAAGGGGATAAAACACATCTTAGTCAGATTTATTATTATTTTATTATTTATTTCCACTGACCTGGGATACTCTATATCTTATGCATAGTTCATGCATAAGATACGTTATTAGTCTATGTGTGCAGTAGGCCTGTCTTGTGCATTAAACTGATGGCGACGGCAGCTTCAACTATTTTACATAAAACACCTAAACTTGTATGTTAGTTATTCCATACAGGATATGATTTATGCTTAGGACTGTGTGCGCCACACCCTGTCTTTTAAGCTATACTTCTAAACTGTCATGCATTACTGTATGATTTTCATGGACATATTTTTCACTAGTTACAGTTTAATGGTTAGTTACATTACATAGTGATGTTACACTATGGTCCCCATTGACTTTAATTGATTTTATTTATTTGCACAGGGACAAGTCTTAAGTAATGACGCGCACCTTTACACATTTATAGTCCGAGCTAATTGGCAATGCCGCTCTCAGGCATTAAGCAACCAACGTTTTGGTTACTTAAACTACACAAACATGATTCCCTATCATGCTGATACCACTAAATAAAACCCAGTGCAAGCTTTCATCAGGGAGGCAACCAAAAAGCCCATGGTAACTCTGGAGAAGGCGGCTGAGTGTGTTTATAGGGCAGTCATAGGTCATTCACAGTAAAAAATCTGTCCTTTATGGCAGAGTAGCTAGAATAATTACTCTGTAAGGTGGAAAACTAACAGCGTACGTCACCCTAAACAGCCACAGGAATACATGGTGGTGGCAGCATCATGATGTGGTGATGCTTTTCCTTAGGGTGCCTAAGCTGGTCAGAGCTGATGGAAAGATGGATGGAGCAGAACTACAGGACCGTCCTGGGATAAAAGTTGTTAGAGGTTGGAAATGACTTGATACTTGGGGGAACGTTCACCTTTCAGCCGCACACTGACTCTGAGACAACCGATGGAAATGTTACCATCAAAGCATTTCAATTACTTACAATAGCCCAGTCAACGTCCACACCTAGATTCAATTGAGAACATTTGAAAAGTCAAGTCAAATGTATTTCTATCGAACATCTAAAAAACAAACAGGTGGCCAAAGCAAAAGTCAAAGCCAATGTTGACGTAATAAAAGTAAAAAAAAACACAGACGTTCTTCATCTGGTGTGACTGAGCTCAAACTACACTATATTGCAGAAATATTTGTTCCCCAATTCAAATCACTGTATTCACATTTTCCAGTCACTTGCACAGCTGCAGAAAATCCAGCACCAAAGGACGCAAACTGCTTCTACATACATTTGGGAAAGAATGGGTCGCTCTCAGGAGCTCAGTGAATTCAGACATGGTCCAGCAACAAGCTGCCATCGGTGCAATAAGGCCAATTGAGAAATGTCCTCCCTACTGAATCAGCTGTTAGTGGCACTACAACCCATTGTAAGCCATCAGGAACAACAGCACCTGAGCCAAGTGGTGGGCAACGGAAAATCACAGAGGTGCATGTTGCACCAAGGTTTCCAGTTTCCTCCATAGGCAACAGCTTCAGACCTCCAAACCTCAGATGGTCTAAAGCTTAACTTAAGAACAGTACATGAAACGCTTTAGCAGATGACTTTCTATGGCTGAGCACCTGCAGCCAAGACATTCACTACATCTGATGCATCAGATGCATCAGATGCTTGCAAGAAGTGGCTTTTTCTCTGGAGTGATAAATTGTGTTTCCTGCTGTCTGGCAATCCAATGCACCAGTCTGGGTTTGGCAGTCGCCAGGAGCACGAGACTTGTCAGACTGCATTCTGTTAAGTGTGAAGTTTGCCGTAAGGGTGGTTTCCAGAAGTCGGGTCAGGGTTGCTTAGTTCAGTTAAAAGGAAATCTCAGCGCTTCAGCGTACCAAGGCATTTTGGACAGATTGTCCAAACAATTTTGGAATAGCTCCTTTCCTGTTTCAACATGGCCGTACATCAGTGTACAAAGCAAGGTCCGTAAACACACGGATGAGTGCGTTTGGAGTGGCTTGCACTGAGTTCTGACCTCAACCCAACCCTCAACCCTTGGGGATTAATTAGAGCGGAGACTGCGAGCCAAGCCTTCACGACCAACGTCAATGTCTGGTCTCCCTCTTGCTCTTCTGCTCTTCTGAAAGAATGGTCCAAATCTCAAATAAACACCCTCATAAACCTCGGGTAAAGCCATCCCAGAATAGTTGGAGCTGTTACAGCCGCCAAGGGTGGGCCGACATCATATTAAACCCTGTATTTAGAACTTTTTCACTCAAGTTCATATGTGTGTGCCGACAAGTGAATATGCTTGGGAACATGGTGCATTTAGCAAAAAGGCAATGGCCAGCCGCCTCATGGAAGACGGCTGGCCATTGCCTTAAGTAAAAATGTCACAGTGAAATACTCGACATTTGGCAAAACCGGGCCACTAAATGCAAACATCTGCTCTGCCACACATCCCACTGTAAATCCTGTAAAGTTGTGACATTTGCAAAAAAAATTCTCTCTCTCTCCGTGCAACAGTAGCTCATTGTTGTTCTGGTTCCACATCCTGAGCTGATGAAATCAGCAGCTGTAAGCTGCGTGTTCCTGTGACTGCTAAGGCTGTGCCATGCTGGCAGCTCAAGTGAAGCAAATCCAGTCTGTTCCAATTATGAATCAGAGCACTTTGCTCCACTTAAGTGCATTACGCCCTAATCAGTGCGCGGCTGTACTTGTTTGTGTATGACCGCTCATATTTACGCAAAGGTAAGAGCTTCTGGTAAATTGGGTCTAATTTCTACATTACAGGAATTTTCTAATTCTCATGGAAAGTGGTGCTTATGTTTTTTTGTTTTTTTTTAAAAAAGGGAATTTTTTTTCCTCTTTTCTAACTTAGAAACATGTTGCTCAGTTATAGCACGAGTCATGCTTTTCTTTTTCAACCAAAGCTTCTCTAAAAGTGCGCCGCATCGGGGCCTGAGCTGTTAGAAGCCGATCCGAGGTAAGAGCTGTGAAAGCTGGAACATTGTGTCCAGGAGTGAAACCTTTGGTCGGACAGAGTTTTGGAGAATTTAGAGGGCTTGTCAACACCTTGACCTTGTTCCCGTGCTGTTGAACCATTTTCGAGTTTTGGCAGGAAGTGTACAGCTGATGGAAATGAGGGAAAGACCATAAAAGGGCGTGCTTCAGCAACAGCTGGAGGTAGGTGGTATGCGTCTGGGGTGAAATCCACATGAATGACAGGACCCCGGCTTTCCCAGCAGAATATGGCTCAGTTTATCACCCTCCCCATGACATGCTGCATTTTCTCCAGAGCACATCCTGATGTGGTTAGCAGATATGGGAACAACAAATCTACTTCACGCGGTCCAGTTCAGATGCAGGTATGCCCACAGTAAGCACTTCTAGTGGAGGGTGCAGGTCGTTGGGGAAACCTTTTACGCAGCCTCATATGAAGCACGCTGGGATCTGTTTGCTGAATCGCCCATTACAGATCAGCCCTGACTTTTTCAGCTACAAAGATTGTCTATGATTTAGCTCCCAATGTGGATTGGATATGCTTGGTTTCACACAACATTATCACCAGTTCACTGGTTTTGCTAAGTACTCCAGATTCACAAAAGCTGCTCTTATAGAGTTGCCCCGGCCATCCATTCAAAACCAATTGGTGCTTGGCAACATTGCTCGCATTCTTGTGTTTCTGCTTCCAGCAAATCAACTTCAAGTACATGAGGTTCCCCTGCTGCTCATCCGATCCATCCCACTAATATACGACAGTGTCAACACAGACATTGAGTTATGGTAACAGATTAGCCAAAAGAGGGGTGGACCGAGAAGTAAGGCGGGGTTTGCAGATGGGGTCAATCATAAAAAAGACCTACATTGACACCAATTAATTTTTAGGAAGTATTTAGAAAGGAAGCAGAGGTGATTTTTCTGTTTTTTTTGGAGGGGGGGGTGTATTTTATGAGAAGTCTTCTAAAATAAGCATAGTCTTCTCTGTGTCACAATAAAAAATGTTCAGCATCTTGTAAAGTTAGATTTTAGCATCAGATTTATAAATAAGATAATTAGTATCAGGATTTTGACACGGTTGTGCAAACAACTGTCACTTTACTCTCATAATAGTCTTACTTTATTCTTATATTATGACTTTATTCTTGTAATATGTATTCTTGTACACCTAATATTATGACTTACAATTCTCATAAATTACACATACAAAAATTTTAAGATTAATTTCAAATGTGTTTAATGTTCTCTGATATTGAAGAGTTGTAAATATTTAAGAAAAGAAAAAAAAACATATGATTTTCCACAATTAAAGGCATATATTTGTTATATTAAAACTAGGATATTGTCTGACATCACATCTCGTCTCGCGATACCCTGAGGGTCCCTGCCCCCCTCTCTGGGGACCCGGAGGATGAAGAAGAGTAGACACTTAGGCAGTGGTGGTTCTAGACCAAATTTAGCAGGGGGGCCAGGGTGGGGCCAGTGTTTTTTCACAGGGGCACAGAACAAAAGATTGGGGGAAAAAAAGCCTAAATAGGTCAACATTTCATCGTTTAATATATTAAGTAAGCCAAAGAGCCACTTGTGGCTCTGGAACTGCAGGTTGCAGACCCCTGATCTTTTCTCAATACGGCAGGAGCTTAATGTGAAACAGCCACATTTTTTAATTATTGTTATTTTTTATATTTATTTTTAAATTATTTTGTCATTTTATTATTGGGCAAAACCATAAACGTAAAAATACAACTGATCCAAATGAACAGTCAGTCATGGTATCTTTGTCAGCATTTATCATCCTAAGAAATTTATTATCATGTTTTTAGTACAGGGGCCATAACAGGGGCCAGGAACAGTTCTACAGGGGCCCTGGCCCCAGTTGGCCCCTGTCTAGAACCGCCCCTGCACTTAGGAGAAGGCTCCACTTGAAGCAGGAAGATGACGCTTAACAGCCACAGACACAAGTGGGTGCGTTTAGATCAGAGATGTCCCAATATTTTGGCAAGTGGGCTTAAATGGTTCAGTCAAAAGCACTTGAGGGTCACAAATGTCATAAAAAAATGTAAGTGCTTTTTTCCTGGTACAAAAATCTAGAAAAATATATGGTTTTGAATGAGCAAATTAATGTACCTCAATGTAGATCCCAAGGTCATCCAGTTTGTACATTTTCTTCTTTTTAGTCTAGCAATCGAAGAACAGGATTGGGTCAGTAGGTCCATTTCTTTGAAAACACTTGTACCAAACATTTTGAGTTGTGCAACTTGTCTGTAGAAATGTTGCACTAATTAAGAATAAAAAGTGTCTATCTCTACCAGCCACCAGTGCTGGTGGGCCAAAAATGTTCGTGAAATGTTGTAGGGGGGGATGCACAAGATCAGTCCAAGGGCTACAAATGCCCCCCTCCATACTTTGGGCATGCCTGGTTTAGATCAAAGCATATTCATGTGTTAGAATGACCGAGTCAAAGTCCAGAGCTAAATCCAACTGAGAATCTGTAGCTAGGCTTGAAAGTTAATGTTCACAGATATGCATGGTCAGTAGATAGAGTAAATACCCTGAAAGTCTTGCAGCTTTAATTGCCGCGGTTCAACAAATGCACGGCACTCTTTTTACATTGTGGTTTCGTAAACCATGTATCTGCTTTCATCCACTTCACAAATGATGTTAGACCACGTGACATGATAAAAGGTTGCGTGTCTGATTGTGAGGCTGTGCGAATGCCATCCAAGGTCCATTTACCAGGAATATTATAGCAAGCCACTGTAAATCACACTGCCCCGCTGTTTGAGCTGGGAGAAAATGTCACTCTTGGACATGTTTCGTGCTTGCTGCTTTTAATGCAAACCAAATTATGTTAGTTTTGTGGCACCATTAAAGGGGGCATATAACGCTTCTTAGTTCTTCCTTTTCACATTGAAATCATTCAGTTGTGGTCTATGTAAAATGGAACTGCAATGCTTTTGGTCTGAATTCCTTGTTCCGCTTTCACTCCTATGCTGAGGTGCATCTGAGAGCAACTTGTTTTTGTTCTGTATCTTTAAATACAAAGGAGGCACTTCATACCCCACCCCCCTCCAGGTCAAAGAGCGTTCCACTTCACCCTGTTCGGCCATTTTTGTAGTATGCTGGAGGACGGTGTAACAAGCAACTGATGACCTATCTACTTTTAGTTTCAGCATCCTTCAGACTGGACAACAAATAGGCTCCGAGAACTAAAAATGGGCGTATTTGCGAGACTGGTAAGCCGGACCTCCGTGGCCTTGTTTAGCAGTTCTGCAGCAAATACTTTGCTTAATTGTTAAAAAAAGAAAACAAATCAAACTAAATAGCTTGAACAATATGACCCAATAAGAGTATAAAGATATCTAGGCAGCACCTGGAGAGACTACATTTAAATCTTCTGCATTCCTATGGACCCCAAGTACACAATAAAATGTATTCACGGGCTAATAAAGATGATTTTTGCATGACATGTCCACTTTAAGCTTTACAGTTGCTCCCTGATTGGGGGTAAAATCCTCACAGTAAGTTGTCGGGTACACTTTGGGCCATGGAGACCTGTGCCATTCATTGTCTTTACAGGGGGGAACCTTAAAAGAGGACAAATTCTTCTTCAACAAATACTTTTTTGGTCAAATTTAGTTTTACATAGAAAACAAGAGATTACTAACAATCACTAACATAAAATGCATCGCAACACTGCAAAGTTAATTTTGGGGAAAAAAAAATGTCTTTAACATGCTAAAATATTTTACAAGTACATGGTATTTATTAACAAATTTATCAAATGTATGCAAATAGTCCCAGTTTGCAATGATTTGTTGCGTTGCTCTCAGATTCTTTGCTGCTATTTATCCATCTTCTCTTTTCCCCCGTAACCACACGTTTTCTATTGAGTTATGATGCTTGGAGATTCCTGGCCTGTTCTCCAAAGATTGAAAGCTGCTTTCTTTGAGCTGCATTGTTAGTTTTACATTGTGAACCACAGCTCCACCTTGCTAGAAGAATCCCAGATCCTCACCAAACTGTTCCTGGGTTGTTGGAAGACGTTTGTCTTGGAGGAAGTTTTGATCCCGCTCTTTATCCATGGCAATGTCACTGGGCAGATTGGAAGGAGAGTTGTTGCTTTAAGGAGAAGAAATTCAACAACACTGATTAAACCAGGGTGCTTGACTCTTGGCATAGCAAAGGCGTTGTGGTAGTCCTCCCTGTTTCTTGTCTGGACAAGGGATTTTCCAGATGTCCCCAACAGTCACGCAGCGTGTCGCCCAGAGAAAGCAACTCTGTACCATTTTCTGCTGTCCATCCTCGTCTTTATGACAGAAGTTCAGCCGCTCCTTGATGTTCTCTGACAACAGAGGTACCTCTACTGCCATTTTTTCCCCCAGGCTCATTGTCCAAAAGTCCTTGCCTCATTTCGCAGACTTACACACACTCCTGCTGCCAGGTACTAACCAAGTTCTGTACCTGGCTGGACACGCTCGGGTGTCCTGAATCCGTCTTTTGTTGCACAGTTTGAAGTTCACTATGACCCAGCAGACTTTTATACCAGCTGTATTATATTTTAACAGCAATTTGCGTTCATGTGCAGCCGTTTTCACGCAAATCTAGGTTAGCTGGATGCCTTTCTGAAGGTAAGCATTATTAGCACAAGAGGACAATGATGAGTGTGTCAACCTATCTTGTATAGCAGGTCATGTAGTTTGCTGATCTGATTGAATGAGGGGCCTTTTCATGAATACGCCTGCACCTCTATGACTAAGCTGAAGAAGAAATGATCACAGAGATAGAGTGAAAACAGACTGTTGGAAAACAATTCGTTTTAGCTGGTGATGTTCTTTGAAGGGAGCTATTCCGCATCTGATCGTCCTGCACAGCAATCTAGAAACAGGCAAGGCAAAACAGGCACTTCCAAAACTTCATTGCATCAACTGTGGAACATTTAACTAAAGCCACCAGCATGGTGCCCGCCGGCACCAGGTAGCCTCCAAGGAACATATGTGGTGCCCCTCAAGCCTGTTCAAAAAATAGGACAACCCTCCAGTGAGCTGCATTTAAAATGCTATTTTATTCAGTTTCTCTTCCTTTTTAATCATACTTGTACTTGTACATAGATTTAAAAATAACAAAAGTATTATAAAAAAAATGTATATTACATAACGTTAAGGTGACCTCTGATTCTTCTTGTTCAAAGGTCGGTACAGGTAGCTCTTCGTATGACACAGTAACAGCTCTCAGTTTCAAAAAGGTTGGTGATCCCTGGTTTAGAATATAGAAATATGCTTTTGTTGTCCCGCAATGGCAAAGGTACCAGCAGCAAAGTGAAAAAGCACATGGAAGCATGCAGATGCACATAATGATAAAAGAATCTGAAAGCAAAAAATAAGAGCAAATGTACAACATAATTCAAAAATTAAAGACGTGTCCTGGGGATAATGGATCAGATAACTGCCCAAGTAATGACTTTAGTTAAAGTTTCACGAACACCTCTGGAAACCACTCAAACTGAAGGGTCTCTTTTTGATGCTCTACTTATTTGGGACAACCTCAATCCGGCACTTATGTTAATCCATCCGTTGCAGTACCATGCAGCTGGTGCCTGTGACACAGGCCTGAACTAAATCAGATTTCCACTGATCTACAAACCCGACTGGCATACACAGAGTCTGAGCCGGGGGCCTCTTACGCAAGTTCAGCCAGCTGTGGCTGCCTGGGCTGTGCGTGCAGGGAATGTGTTTACATAACGCCCATTTGGGCTTTTTCACCTCACATAGCAGGTCCTAAATAAACTCCAAAGCAAGCAGGCTCGATCCTTCTTTATTTATTGTACTTTTTTTTTAAAAGAAGGAAGAAAACATAACAATGAATGAAACAGATTAGAGAAAGTTACTCTTGCTGATTTTTTATTTTTTTTAATCCAAATGCCGGAAAACTAAAGTAGGGCATTCAATGATGTAGGTTTAGAAAATACACATTCGATGTACAATAGGAACTGATTAAGCTGCACTTTTCTGCATTGTAAAAACTTCGCATGTTAGCCTTTGAGCCTATTTTTGTCTGCCTTGGTTATCTTTAGATGAATGATGTACAAAACACATGCGGGGCAACACTTTATTGTGAAGTTCAAAGTCTAGGTTCCAGCTACTGCGGGGACAGAACAGTCGCTGTGTTCCATCACGGGAGTGCAGACTTTTTATTGCACAAACATTTAACTCACCAGCCAAGTGACACGACACCAAAACAGCGCGCGCGCTCACTTCTGCACATAAAACGTTCAGTCCCGTCGTCCGGATTATAACGAGAGGCAGAAGTTTACATAACATGCTTGTTTGAATATAATGTGAATTCCTTTTTCACATTTTTTCCCCCACTTTTCGGATTTTTAGTGGAGACCAACATAAAGTGTAAAATCATGCATGTTTTTTTTTAATTCCATAAATAAAAATGTGTGCAATATGTACATGTGTTCAGCTCCCTTTTTACTCTGAGACCCCTGAATAAATTGAGTGAATGCCTTCATTAGTCATGATAGAGTTCACCTGTGTGTAACCTTTTCTCAGAATGAGTCCAACAGTTCTGGGAAGGTCTCAGAGTTTTGTTAGAGAACATTATGGGGAAAAACGGCACCAGGAAGACCGAGGAACATGGCGGACAGGTCAGGGAGGAAGTTAGGCAGAGGTTTAAAGCAGGGTTTGGTTGCAAAAGAACCTGGAACATCTCACTGGTCATTGTTCAACTCATTTTTGGAAAAATACCAGCAAACATCACATGAACGCACCGCACCTTACAGTAAAACAGAGGTGGCAGCATCATGCTGTGGGCTTGCGTTTCTTCAGCAGGAGCAGAGAACCTGGTCAGAGTTGATGGGAAGATGAAAGAAGTTAAATACAGGCCGATAGTAAAATAAAAACATGCTACAGGCTGAAAAAAAAAATGAACATACAATGTTCAGATCCAAGCATATTCATGTTTTATAATGACCTAGTCAAAGTCCTGACCTAAATCTAACTCAGAATCTGTGGCAGGATTCTGATGTCCATAGACACTCCCCCTCTCATCTGACTGGGATTGAGCTATTTTGCAAAACAGAATTGAATTAAATTTCACACTTTCAATACACAAACCTGCTAGAGATACGACCCAGAGGACTTGGTTCTACAAAAATAATGACCCAGAGTCGCTGAATACAACTATACAGTCATATTCAATAAAAAAGTTCACTTCACTAAGGGAAACAGTAGATTAATTAACACAGGCTGATGATGTTTTTATTTCTGTTAATTTTAACTTTTTTCCACCTCCCACTATGAAACAAAGCATTTAAGATTAGAATATTGCATCAGATCAATAAAAAAGCAAACTTTTTCTTGCAGAAATGGGTGCTTGATGAAAAGTATGTTTAATATCGACTTAAAGGCTGTTGTGTATTCTGATTTATTGAATATGACTGCGTGCTTAGAAAACCCTTCTCATCTCTCTTCCTCTTCACAATTATTTGCCACTTTTGTGTCTTTGCAGTTTTTCTAACAGCTGCCGGTGCACTCACTGTTATAGTTTCACCTTAAGTAAAACATTATAATGCACCTTTTATGCGTTTCTCAGGGAGCTGTCCTGCTTTTTTTTTTTCCTCAGGCAGGGAACCATGGGCTGATATGTGCTAAGCCCTGGACTCTAAATCCCTCTCAGACGCTCAGTAATGCGCTCGGTGTGGGACCACACTGAGGTCATGTCACTCATCTGAGCCCAGACCACAGCTCGGTGTCTGATAGAGGGATCTTCTCCTCCCCCATCATCCTCTTCATCCTCTTTCATTTCTTCTTTACCGCCGACTCTCAGCTCGGCCCACTGCTTGACCTTTCTCACTCATCCTCTCTGCTGCCAGAAAGGGGATTATCAATCAGCTGTCTGTAGAGCTGCCTTTTTTTCCTGCTAATGTTACATTTAATTATGTCTGAAAGACGTCCAAATCAGTACATTTCACGCTGTCCCCAGCACTTACCTGTGGTGACGAGCAGAGAAAAAGGGCAACACGCATGGGCAGCATGAGAATGCTATAGAACCATTTTCACTTGAAAGATTCACAGATGTATTTATAGAGGCATCAATGGGATCAGAAGTTATTTAAACGTTGGTTGAAGTATGAAGACATACTGTGAAAATCCAGCATCACCACGTTGCTTGAATAAAAAACAAACAAATGCAATGCTGTGAAAATATACATTGAGATAGGTGTCCTCCTTTACAGATTACTGCTTTCTTTTTTGTTAGTTAAATGTTTCAGATACATTTTATATGTGATATAAGCTACAGTAAATACAAAAAGCAGTTTTAAAACAATGATTTTATTTGTAAAGGACATAAAGCAATCCAAATCCTCCTGGACTTTGCCTGCAAGGCCAAAGTTCTACCAACTGTGGTACTTTTTGCAGCTCTACATTTACTTATTGGACCTTTATTGTGTTTTTAACTTTTCTCAGTTATTCAGGGGTGAACTGGCTGGTGTGATTCGGATCATTGTTTTGCTGCAGAATCCAGGTGTGGCCAAGGAGCCTCAGTCCTCAGCTTTAGACGTTGCTCTGGGGTCTTTTGTGACTTCCTGGCAGAGAGTTTGATGCACTCTTGGAGTAATTTTTGTGCCAAACTCTCACAAACCTTTTTGATACTGACAGACAATAACTTGATGATTCAACTCATCTTGAATTTCCCAATATCAGGGAATGGTGTGTAGCTATTTTTAGATCTTTGTCCCTACCTCATGATGTCAGACAGGTTTTGTTTTAAGGTATATTGTGACTAGATATGAGGCTGCAATGTGCTACTGATGACACTGAACCCAGGTTTCCCTAAAACAAAATTGGTTAAACACAATTATTTAATGAAACAACAAGACCAAAACCAATTTTTTTCTAATGGGCCTGGGTTCGTTTTGGTTCGTTTCTTTCCTTGATAATCCTCTGTGATGGACTGGCAACCCGTCCAGGCCTGCCTCGCGCCCAATAACTCCTGGAGACAGGCGTCAGCCCCCCTGGCGACTGATGCCTAACTAATCTGATGGACAGATTAGTTGAAAACTGCTTTTTGTTTTTACTCAGGTTAACTTTGTCATTAAAATTTGTTCAATGAACTGAAAAATTCAAGCGTGAAAGAAAAAACAAACAAATGAAATCTGAAAAGGAGTAAATATTTTATCACAGCTTTACAAAAATTATAATGTGTGAAGAACTATCAACTCTAACGTATATTTGGCCAAATAAAATAAATAAAATTCAGAAACTCTCCATTAGCTGGTGTGTCCCTGTGGTGGTGCCCGTCTTTCCTTCGCCATGTTGCACCTGTTTGGAAATGACGCTTCATAAATCAGTTTAGACCTGTTCGGACCTGCTCTGCCATAGCCTGGACAGCCAGATTGATAATGTGTAGCACTCTAGTTCTGCACATTATCAATCTGGAGCTGCTCCAGCAGGGAGTTTCAGCAGAACTCTCTGAGTTCTAGTGACTCCTAGTGCCCGCCTACCAAAGGTTGGTGTTACATGTCTAGGGGTATGATTCTCGCTTCGGGTGCGAGAGGTCCGGGGTTCAACTCCCGGATACCTAGCAATCTGGAGAAGCTTTTAGGGACATTTCAAAGCATGTTTTTGCAATGTGAGAAAATATTCAGAGAATTTGCAATAACTAAAAAATAGGAAAAAACAAGGGCAAATTGAGACTGAGCAAATTGTAGTCTCCTATTTTTTGTAGGGTGTTTTTTTTTTTATTTGCATGCTTTCTGAACGACAAAAATTGAAGCAATATTACAGCAATAAGAGAGATAAGAATTCCTCTTACGTATTTTAGAATGTGTGACAGATAAGCCATATAGCCAATACTCACAACACGTCATATCTGCTCGTTTGAACAGCTGTTGAACCTTTATGTGGCCTTATTTTTTTTTACAAACAGCTTCATACAATGCAGGTTGGTTTTAGTTCTTTTAAAAAAACACGATCAATCAGGTCCTGTGTCGCTATTTTGGATTCATTTATCTAACAAATGAGCAACTAGTAGGAACCACACCTTTTTCACTGTACCCTGATACATATGAGTTTTAGCATAAACTGAAACCTGATGAAGTAGCAACAGTCAAGCCACGTAACAGCAGAAAAAGAAGGTTTAATTTGCAGTGACATTCTGGGATTTAGTGTCAGCAGTTTGTGGCGCTTTACTGGTGATGGGGCTTTGTGCGCTGATGGGCCGGTTTAAGGACGAGGGTCAAAAGGTCATAGAGCTGTCTTAACAACCTGATTTACAAAAGTTTGACATTTTAGCCATGGGAACAGAGGCAGAAGGTCATTTCCAGGTGGCTCAATCAAGCACCCTGCACCAGCACACTATTACTGCTATTTGCTCTGTGAATAAGATACCCCAGCAGGTTGGTGTAAATGATATCCAGAAGCTGAAAATGGCTGCAGTGTTTTTATTCGATTCATGTCACTGTTCCAAGCTATTGTTGCTATTCCCTGACCTACTTCTTACGAGTATATCTTTTTGTGCAGGGCCAGTGTTGAGTCATGACTAGTGGCTCACCAAAGCAAATCCTGCTATTGTGGTTCAGCATGCTGGGTTCTGGAGAAACATTGTTTCTTTGGGACCAAATCTCGTCAGAGATTATCAATCACTCTCTGGAGGTCCCCTATTGGCACATGTACCCCTGCACCAAAGGTGTTCAACTGAATCCTACCTAGGCTCAACACCAACTTTGAATATGCAAGGGAACTGGGCCAAATCCGGAGCCAGAGCCAGTTTTTTTTTTAATGTGCATGGCTTAGTCATGAAGGCCTTAATAAGCTCAGAGAGATCACGTGTTACAGGACTGGAGGATGCATCCACAGTTTGTTGTGAAGCAAACGAAATACTAGAATCAAATTTAATGAATGTCATTCGTTAACAGTGCCCTGGAACTGAGCCTCCCCGATGGCTAAAGTTTTGCATTGCACTGATCAGCACAAAGGTTTTGTCTGCACACATCAGTTACTTTAAGAGTAACTCACTTATCGAGTCTGTTATCTTCCAAAAAGGGGACCAACCAGTTTCAGGTCAAACGTAACACAAGGTTGCACACAGGTACAAACTGTTCCTATTTGCGATTGGCAACGACTGACGGATTCAGGATAGTGTGACATTAAAGGAGCCATCTTTTATCTTTTACTAAACAAAACAGGGACGTTTTAAATGCTAATAGTGTTATCACTATAATAAGAGAAACAGTTGCTGCCTTTTTCACCTTTAGTAATTTGCCAACTACTAAGTCCTCCAGCCGTAAACGTCAGATAACATCGGAGACGTAGCTTTCCCTTTTTTTTTTTTTTTTTTACCTCCAGGTAACATGTGCTGTCATAACAGTATGTACCGTTTCTCCTGTAGTGCACGCTCTCATGAACTAGGACACTCACTGTGCTTGTTCTGTTATGTCAACGAGGTCTGTGACGGTTTAGCGTTTAGTCTTCAGGGTGGATTTTAAGAAGCGATCAGTTCACTAGTCTTATCTCCCTGGAGTTTCCCTTCGGCTCTCCAGGGTGCTTTACAAGCTTTCTGCTGATTGGTTCAGTCTTGGTTTTATAATCTGAGAGAAATGAGCACATCTGAAATGTAAATACCAATAAAACACATGAAAGTCCTGAAAAATGCAACAGGCTGTGGTTCTTGGACTTTTTATAACAAGCGTCACATCATCAATAGAAAGGTTTCCAAGTAGCCCTTAGTAACAGATAATAAAAAAAAGAAGTAATACAAGACCACAGCCTTCTCAGTACAGAAGAAATAAGACAGGAAATAAAATGAATGATCTATTGAGCTTTCAGAGTTCTGATAAAAAAAAAAATTAATTACATCATTGCCCTAAATAAGAAAAGTCTAAGGTTTCTCGGTAGACCTCAAAATCCAATGTGATACTTAAAGTGTAGGTATATCTGCTGTATAAACGGTTTATTTGCACCTCTCCTGGTTTGTCAATAATCAAATATTTCTCACAATCACTACCCAATCTTTTTGTCTCTGTTGGATCTGTTCACCCTTAGAAAGAACTGGTTCTAAATTCAGTTCAGCCAGGATTAAATGTTCATAGTTCACCAGGAGCTAAGTCCACAGCTCCAACAATAACCTTTTCTCGTTCATTTATCATATTTGTCATATATAGTCATATATTGTAGACATAGGTCATAATGTCAGTTGTACATCAGTTATGCCATCGCACAAAATGTGTAACTTAATTTACTCTCTCTTCTCTCTGCTAACATAAATCGTATTTAATGTTGCCGAATTTCGGCAACACATGTGCTCTCATTCACATACTTTCCTGAATTCATCGTCAAAAAGCAAAATGAGTCTGAACTTTAACTAAACAGTGATAGATTTAGTGTACTTTGGCATTAAGGGCACTTTTAATGCACTATGAGGTTGGTGTTCATCTTCAGTAACTTCCTAATTCTGTTGAAGCATATTAGCCAACAAATTTCTTATTCAGACAGACTACATCTGTATAATGTCTGTAGAGAAAGGTTCAGCGTGACTGAATGCATTAAGCTGCAAGTTAATTCTTCAGCTCGTCTCTGCTATAGCCCCCCAATGTGTAAAAAAAAGGGTTTCATCTATTTAGACTGTTAAGGCCTGCAGCTTGAGTTTACAATGTAAACAAGCAAAGAAGATAGCATGACAAACTTAAAGTGCAACTCACCCCGGTGTATAAGCTTAAAAAATTCCACCAAAGTGGGCGGAGCCAAGAGACACTCAGGGTAACGGCCAAGTGAGTGGCGGGGTTTTAGCAGGTGGAGTGGTCAGGATGAGGGAAAGTGAGCTCGTAATGCTCATAGTACTTGATATTAGCAACTAGCATATCCCACGAGTAATGTGAAACTCAAAGTTTTCCTATTTAATAACATGAAATCTTCTTTGTGTTTGACTTTTTATTGGCAAACATCTTGAGATGTTATGATACACACAAATATGGCTGACGCTAACAACCATGCCATGCTCAAAGGCTCCGTTTTCCCCTTGTTTTTCTGAGGCTCCATTTCAACTTTAAGTCTTCTTCACCGTACATTCACTGCTGCCACAAGCGCGGCTGATTCGCCATCAGTGTTACTCTGATTAAATGGCTGGTGACTATACATTTATAGATGATTTACCTCCCACAACGTTTACTTTGAACACATTTTCTTTATAAAATCAGGCGTTGAAGTTTCAGTCAGTGATTTTCATGATGTTTCTTTAGACTCCATTCGCCAAAAATACATAGTGCTGCAGTCAGATCGATACCATGCTTATTTGCACCAATCTAATCATGTCTTCCTTTTTTGTAGAAACATGTATGTATCTATCTTTAGAAGAAAAATATTTCCTATTTCCCTTTTTTTGTGTATTTCTTCTTTACCAATACAGTCATCACGGCAAATAAAAGCTGATTCCAAAGATTGTCTGTTAAAAGATGACGCACCACTTAGAGTTTGCAGCTGTAAAGTCTTCGCTCTCGGTTTTATCTTCATGCTCACTGATTAAGAACAAACACGTCATGTTCTGAATGGATTGTAACACGTGGTTGAGAACATGATTTCACTTTCAGGTACAGCAAATCATCTCTGATGTAACAAAGCTTGATGACGCCCCAGAAGTAGCAACCGGCAGGTCTGCTTTAGTCTTCTGCGTCAGATCTCACAACTCCAGGATGCAAGATCTTTTTAAAAAAGCCTTGCCGAAGCTCTGGACTTTTATTTTTTTTAATCAAATGCATCACACTCGTTACATAGGGATTTTTCTATAAGTGCAAAAGTTAAATTAAAATAAGATAAAAGATACTTCAACCCTCATATCTGAGCCACTCATTTGGTGTGATATGTTGCAAGTTTCCTTCCACCCCATGAACACCACACCCCAAAAACCACAGACACCATCTCCCTGTTTGAAGCACTGAGACGAAATCAATGAGAATAAACGACGGCGAGCAGAACGCCTGAGCTTGTTGGTCCACCTAGCGTTTACAAAGGAACCACAATATTATCGAGTCAAACCTCCCCCCTCTGATTTCTCTGCGCATGCTGCGATGGTTTGAGTCACGGTGCCACACACGCAGACGACGCCTCAACGGGCCCGCAGTTAAAACCCAGATGCACGACAATCAGGTTCTGCGTGTCTAATCGTTGCAACACTTGCACATCAGGGATTTCTGAAAACAAAATGCCTCTTCGTCGCGCTCCTGCCCAGTTCGTACCCTTGCAGAATGCGGACTCTCGTGTTTGCTCGCCCGCCTCAAAACCAGCCGCCACCCACTCACACAAACACTTTCGCCGTGCTTAAATTGCATCATGCTGCACAAAAGGGCTGGATCAACACGCTGAAATGTGGTTCAGGAGTACATCAACAGAGATCACAAGACGCGTGGGCTGGGTACAGGACATGCGGAAAAGTTTATCTCATAATCATAAAGGATGTTTACCGTGCCGTGCGTTGCTTTTTATGCACTTAATCAGCTGAAAAACGCTCATTGAATCTACGGGACTGCACAGCTTTAATGAGAGCAGTTGGGAGAGTAAAATCCACGTGCCAGCGACTGAAGTACATGACCTGATAAATATGTAAATGAAGCTGTTCAGAGTCTACTGCAAAAGCATTTCTTCAAACAGTCGCAGATCATCATTTCATCTCATTATATTTCTCCAACGTGAGAGCGAACCGTACTCCTACGCGTAGACTGAACCCCTCCCCGCGCGCATGACAGGCCCGGTGGCTGTGGAGTCGGGCTCGGCCAGCAGCCATCGGTTGCAACACGAGATATGAGAGAAGGGCTGAAGTTTTGGCTTCTCCCCAAGTCACAGAATGTACTCAAACAAATTCCAGCAGCAAAGTTAATACAGGCCAGAGTGGATTTATCTGTGTGTCTCCAATTGCAGGAGTGCACGGGAACAGGGAGTCTTCCCACCACCGTTTTCACTGTCTCCGTTTGTACTATTCTCACTCTTCTTGTATAGCAATGAAAGGGGGTGGGGGGGGGGGTGCAACAACTTTTGTTATATTTTCTTAAATTATTCAACAACAGATCCAATCTATTGTTTAGAAATACTGTCAAAACATGTTCTCCCCTAGAGACAGAAGTTTGCTGCCTTTATCAGCCATCTCCTACATGCTGCTGTACATTTTTCTGTAAAGTTTGGTTCTGGAATTTCTACTTCCAGTCAGGACTACATGCAAGCTCAGCCCAACGCACAAGCAAGCTGAGCAGCTGCAGCGTTGGGCTTCCACGCGAGTCGGGAGCCGGGGGCCCATTCCAGAAACGAAGCATCTCTATAACTAATTTGGCAGTGTGCTTGGGGCCATTCTCCATTTGAAAAACTCAATTGTTCCCAAGCTTTGACTTCCTGGCTGACGTCTTGAGACGTTGCTTGATTATTTCTGCACAATGCTCCTTTCTTCGTGATGCAGTCTATTTTATGGACTATGGAGCTCACCAGTCCCCCTCGTACTTCATAGTCGGGCGTTCTCCAAAAATGGTCTCTGCGTTCGAATCTGGGGGTCCATCCGAATACCCATATTGGGTTAAGGACTCTTTAGCCAAAGCGGAAGTAAGTCAGCGGTCGCCATGATAAGTGCTGTCTGAATAGTGCAGTCGGTAAGGAAGCAGGTAGGAAAAGGAGCCTGCATGCTTCCTTTCGCGGCTAGTTTACACTAGGAACCGCTCAATGTCCCTTACCAGTGCTAAGAAGCTATAAGCTATATCCCACAATCCTTTGCGTGATGTGACTGATGAGCACAGCCCACTTCACGGAAATCAATGAAAATGTCCCGAGAGAAGAGAGCGCTTACTTTGTAGTTCTTTTTCGGAAGAGTGTAGGCCCACATTGGCGTGATTCATCCACGTGCGTTTCCGTCATACAACGACGTCGGAGTTAAAGGCTGTCAGCAAAGATACGTCAACACCAAGCAACCACTCCCCAAACAGTTACATAGATGTTTTTTTAAAACCCAAGTAGGAGCTCAAGCAATGTTTCTGCCTTTTCGGGGGTGTAGACAATAAGAACAGAAACGAGCTCAGATAGTACAAACAACTCTAAAAAGGTTCCTGTGGTCTCAAAGAACCTAATGATGCTTTGCAAATATTTCTGAGTTTACCACTAACGCCACAACTTATTTATCACACTGCATGTTGCATGTTTGTGTCGAAAATACCAAAGTACATAAGTATCACTAGTCAATTCATCACAGCGTCACGCTTTCTAAAATTGTGCCTCTACTAGTTGCAACATGAATGATTGAACAGTTGCGACGCTCATGACAGCCAATACGGCCACTCTGGGATGTGTTTGCAGGTAGGCTGGCCGGGTCAGACTAACAGGGTCAGACAAGGTCATGAGTCAGAAGTGGTGGGTTGGCTGAAAATGATCACAAGGTGTGCCCTGATTGCTGTCTATAAGCAATATTATTGTACAATGTTCTGGTTTGAGTGAACAATACTGACTCATTTTCACTGCAGCATCCCTTCATTTTGTACCTCTAGGCTAGCAAAAGTATTCATACGCCTGGCTATTTTACCGATTTAAATAATTACAAACACATATTTCTGTGTATGTTGAATGGAATGGAGTCATCAGCCAAGTGGCCTCTGTTACCTCTGGAGGAGTTGCAGAGATCTACAGCTCATGAGCTAATCTGTTGACAGGAAAGCTATTAATATCCTACTGTGCACTTCTGCCCTTTATGGAAGAACAGCAAGAAAGGCCATTGTTGAAAGAGAACATGAGAAGTCCTGTTTCCAGCTTGGTACAAGCCATATAGAGAACACATCAAACATGTAGGAAAAGGTAATCTGGTCAAATGACAAAGTGACTATAAAGTTAGGGGCATTAACTGATCATATCACTGATTCTCTTTACAGGAAGGGTCAGGGCAGACTTTACCTGCTGAGGAGGCGGAGGTCTTTTGGAGTGAATGTTCCTGAAGCCCTGTGACTCTGTGGTGGCATTAGCCATCTTCTATGGTGTGGTCTGCAGCAGCTTATCTGTAACTGAGAGGAAGTGGCTCGATAAACTTTGCCACTGAGAGGAAGTGGCTCTGTCCTGGGATGGCCTCTGGACTCGGTGCAGGTGGTGGGAGAAAAAAACAACAACATCATTGATGGACGATGTCTCCCAGTCCATGCATGGAGGTGTTGCAGAACTCGAGAGCTCTAAGTGACGGATTGCTGCATCCCAGATGCTCAAAGGAGCGCTTCCCGAGGTCGTTCCTCCCAGCTGCTGTTAGACTTGATCTCTGCTGCTCACAACTGACTTAATCCCCGTTGACAACATGCTAATGTCTGCACGGGTTCTGATCCGATCATGAATCATTTACACCGTTTCCCAGATGCTAAGGTACACCTGCAAACGCCTTAGCTACTTAGAGATGCTGCTGCGCTATCATGCATATTCAATATTATATTATGGTGGGTTGTGTAAATAGGGTTTTCCACTGTTAAACTTGAATATTTTATCTTATTTTTACCTAAGTATACTATATTATCAATAATTGGGCAATATTTAGTGTGGCATTTAGTTTTTTATCTTCTGTTCTTGTTTTTTTTTCCTTTTCTTTTTTCATTACTATTAATTGTGTGTAACTATCTCCGTCTTTGCCACCGTCTCACCCAATTTCCCCATTGTGGGATAATGAAAGGATTCTTATTCTCAACACTGTCCTCATGGTGACGCGTGGTGGTGGCAGCATCAAGCTGTTTGCATAGAATGGCAAAAGGTTCAATGTGTAGATGTGTGAGACATACCCTAAACATAATTTTCCCAGTAAACCTTTGCATATTGCACACATATGCAAGAAACCTTCATTCCTACAGTAAGACTATAAGCAGTGTTACAACGGCAGGATTTGTCCCTAAGCCTCACTGTAACAGTGTGCACACATCAGAGTGAGTAGGTCCTTAATGCTACAAGCTTTTCCCACCGCACAGTCTTATCGATAGCAATGCACCTGGTGAGGTTACATCATCAGTATTGATCTGCTTTTGGAAAGTGGATAGGGAGCCAGGCAACCTTTCACTCACTGCTTCTGACTGATGATGATGATGATGATGATACATTCACGAGGCCCACTATCAGCTGAATAATTCATTTTTTAATTCCTCTAAAGTGGTAGGCAGGGGTAGCGGGAGGGGATGAAGAAAGCGAGAAGTGAAACATGACACCGATCTGTAGCTGCGTTCGCAGATTTAAGCAAATAAAATATGGCCGCCTGAACAAGTCTGGCTGATGAGGATAAACTTTTATTTTGTGTGTGTGTGTGTGTGTGTGTGTGTGTGTGTGTGTGTGTGTGTGTGTGTGTGTGTGTGTGTGTGTGTGTGTGTGTGTGTGTGTCAGGGGAAGCTTAAAAGATGTTCTAGGGCTGTTGTCTATATTGGCACACGCTGATTAATGAAAAACGCTAACTTTGATTTACGGACGCTCCTCCTCTGAAGACAGAGGCCTGCCAAACAGACGTGAGAGCAGTGCTGAGGAAGGCAAAGTGCCCTGTGATGGAGGTGAGGGTAAGGATGAAGCAGACAGACATGGCGAAGCCAACAAATTAGACATTTTGTGAAGAAGCTTTTTCCTTCTTTTCCTTAGTAAAGCTTGATGTATGCCGAGGTATAAGTGTTACTGACTTTAAAACACTGGGATGTAATTTTAACAAACTACGTACTGTTTAAGGTACGAGTAAACAAGCTGGTAGAAACATGCTGCGTTATAAAACTTAATTTTCCCTGCAGCTCCTCTCTGCACATGTTGCATAACTGGAGACCTACTTTAACAAGCAGCCAACCTGGCACAGTAGAGAAACACCGCCCCCTGCTGGTACTGATGTATGATTTGTCAGAGGCTGTAGAGGCGAGGGATTAAGAGGCTTTAAACACCATGGGACAGTATAATGGCTAGAATTTCATCAGTTGAATCTTCAAGAGATGCAGAAGAAACTGTAGAAAGCTATTAAAGGAGAGGCTTGATGAAAGCTGAAAAACAACAGCTTTGGACTTTTATTTTGTGTTCATAGATAGCATTTTGATGAAATGTATAACGTATGAAATGACAACCATTTTATTTCTCACCAGGTGTTAAACGTAGATGTTTGAAGGTGCCAGTCATTCGCTCAAACAAATATGCACAAGTAGAAACAGGATAGGAATGCTTAGCAACCAGATCGTTCTGTAAGGAGACGGGTTCTGTGTTCAAGAGATAAGAATGTTTTTGTGAGTATTGGCCACATCCAACCCAGAAAAGAAGATCAAGATTTTGAGAAGATGCTGGCTGGTTTAAAAAAAAAAAAAAAAGTGTCTTTATCCACCGGTAAAACAGTCCTGTACCAGCATGGGCTGAAAGGCCACTCTGCAATGAAGAAGCCATTAATCGAAAAAGCAACGAGATGTCGAGATTACAGTTTGCAAATGCAGTTGTGGACAAAACCTTTATTTTCGGAGACATGTCCGGTGGTCTAACAAAGCTGAAATGACAATGTTTGGTCATAATGACTATTTTTTGTGTATTTGGAGAACACCATTAGTACTACAAAGTACAGAGGTGTTTTGCTGAGGGAAGGTCTTTTGCAACTCACAGTACAGAGGGCCTCATGAGGAAAGAATATTATATGGAAATACTGAAGCCGCAGCTCAAGACTACGGCCAGGACAAAAAAAAATAATGGACAATAGTTATTTCAAATGTAAAATCAAACTATAACCATTTTTCCAACTTACAAGGAGGCGTAAGAGCAACATTGTTAATGTTTTAGAGTTTTAGATCTCAGGCGTAAAGATTTTTTTTTTAAATGATTAGAGCTGAAAAGGTCCCAGGAAGAGTGAGCAAAATTCAAGCAAACAGTCAGAGGTGGGTAAAGTAGTGAACATTTTTACTCAAGAGTAACACAACTTTAACATATTTTTATTCAAGTACAAGTAAAAAAGTAGTCTGCTAAGAAATTACTCTAGTAAGAGAGTACTGAGTAACTAATCATAACAGCCGATGATTTAATACATATAAAAAAATAAGGTTAATTCTAGTATTTTAAAGACAAAAATGACAAACATACAAAGAACAACTGGTGCATTATTGGTTAACTCTATTCTTGATGAAGTTACTTGCAGTAGGTAGAGTAGCCAGACATTTTACTCAAGAGTAGCGATACACAAGTAAGAATATGACAAGTAAAAAGTACAGTACAGCAATAAAACTACTCCTAAAAGTACATTATGTTCAAAGAGTTACTTAAGTAAATATAACTGAGTAAATCTAAGTAGTTACTACCCACCTCTGTACACAGGACAACAATCTGACCCAAGTCATACAACTCAAAGGCAATTCTACCAAATACTAAGAAAATGTATTTGGATAAAGTTGAAATAATCACATTTAGAAAATAGAATTAGTTCCGGTCATCTTAAGTGAGCTGAAACAGGAAAAGGTTTGTTTGGCTTCATGTTAGACAGGAGGAGAGAGAAAGTGTCTTGATATAGTCTTTTGTAAATATCTAGTTTTAGTTGTGTGAGATGGAGCCTGAACCAAAGTAAACCAATAGACTCAGCTCTTCATTGGAAGTTTCTGCGATCAAAACCATAGTGTCTTTCTATTACTCATGCAACAACTTTCTAAACTCTTACCTTTCTTATCTTTCAAAAAAGATTCTTGGTTAGTGTGTCGAGTTCTTTCCTCCCAAGAAGTTTTACATAAAAGTGAGCAAAACATGCATTTTTACTGGACTTCTCACATAAAAAAACAAAAGGAAGAGACTAAACGGATCATTTAGAATCTCATTTTATTTTCAGTATTACGCAACATTAGAAGTATAAATATCTGTTAATATACAACATCTATGACATCCATAGAGCTTTTCTTGGGCAAAATACAAAAACTCAAAACACTTTTATTGCACATTTTCTAAAAGACAAACCATAGAGAGCAAGTTCACCTAATACCAGTGTTGCACACAGAAACTAAGGGACCCGAAGAGACAAGCAGACGAGAAGAACTCGACATGAAGGAACACTGATTACCGCACACAAACGAATATCCTGCTGGCAGGAGGGGGAGGAGGGAGGGGGGGCAAAGGTCTCACATGGCTATCAGCAACATTATCTGAGACACAGAATACAGATTTGGCAAATTAACAATATACAAAATATACATCCATGAGGCTTTGTAAACAAACACTGCATGTGCTTTTAAATGTCTGTCATCATGGGAACAAAAAAAGTGGGGGGTTTATTAAATGAGAATGAAACGTTGGATCTACTTTTAGCTCCTAATTCATTGACTCGGTGATCAAACATTAAGGTGCAGTTTCTTACGATACCTTTACAATATCTAATGCAGGAAAACATTTGATTGGTTCACAATAACATCCCTAAAGTCAATTAATAATTGTCGAGACAGTGTGGAACATTTAGATATACTTTGTGTCAAGGTAAATTTATAGTTTGCACACAAGTAGTACATGAGATTTTTTTTTTTTAACTGTAAATACCGCTAAGAATAATGATCTAAGCTAATTTCAGTTTGTCATACAGGGTTTGTAATTGAAAAGGCATCAATAATAAGGAGAAAAGTGAATAAGGATACATGAGAGCCTGTATAGAGTGGTGTAGAGTATTTGCTCGCCGTGGACATAAACTATGCAAACACTCTTTGTTACATCTTTACCCAAGTGAAGCTTAAGGTTGTATGAAAACAGCACAGACACCCTGACAGTGAGACACTTGAACACCAACCCTTTAAGATGGCACATTCCTCAAGTGACCGAGCATAAGTCCCGAACATGAAAACCCTAAAGGACGTTTGTTTCTTTTCAAATCAGCTGCACGTGTGCAGAGGCGCTTGTTTCTTTCGTCGATCGAACAATCGCCTATCGTTCTTCAATTCGCAGCTAGCCTGAAAACGCGCCAACACGAGTAGAGACATTCTTAGGAAACGCTGATAGCCCTCACAGTTTTTCTTTTTTATAGATATAGATTTATTTATAATGCTACATTTTAAGAAATAGCCCAGTTCGCTCCTCAAGCCGCGTCCCTCTTCAAGTCAGTTTTGGAGCATGTGAAAACATGGGAGACGTCAGAGAGGAGAACACCTTTGATGAGACTTTAGACCACAGAGCAGAACGTCTTCATATCGAGCATACAAACATGACACGGCAAAATCTTTACATATAATACAATCATGTAAGCCAAATGTTTTCCCTGTTTTACAATATCTTATTTACACCGTATTGCATAAAAATCAGAACTATATGTACAGATGTCAAAGGAATGTGAATAAACACAACTCCTTGCCAAGAACAGCAAGAGGTTTTACTTCCCGTGTGTCTAAGGCCCCTTCACTAAGAACCAGAACATGATTCTGTACTTTAAAGATTTAGGTGAACAAGCACAGGACATGGTATATTCCCTCTGTGCGCCACTTGGTGGAAAAATCACTAATCAAATGGGTCATACCGGGCAGGAAACACTAACAGTGGCTAATCTGCTTATTAAAATCATGTGGTCTACTGCATTAAAAGACCTCGGCATCAGGTCCTCCGCGTCCACAGGTAAAAGTGCAATTCAAAATCTTTTATGGCACTAACTCTTCAACACATTGCAGCCTCTGACATTACTGATTGCACAAAGCCTTTGGTGAAGAAAAGAATCAAACCTTGAAACATTCACTTGACTTGAGAAGAGAAACACGAACGTCATCAGCAAATTAAGAGATACCAACACCTATATCGGCATGTAACAGCTTGGCCGGTCCTCAAATAAAACCCAAAAGAAGAAGGCATGACGATGCTGACATGAATCCCTAGAACTTTGTGTTTTTACTTCTTGTTACTGGCGTTACGGGGGGACTCCCTCTGCTGCTTGCACCTGCTACTGTCCTTATCGGAAGTGTCTTTGAGTGCAGATGGAGAAGCCCGGGATGAGTCTCTTTTCGTGGTTTTCTGTGCAGACGTGACCTCTTGAACTGTGTCTTTCTTCTTCTTGTCCACATGCTCCTTCCGGTTGGATGAGGGCTGCTTGTCAAGGGTGGTTTGGGTATCTGGGGGCTTGTGAGTATCCTGTTTGAGAGTGTCCTTAGCTGCCTTGACCACAGGCTCAGAGCTGAACTTGTCTAAGGAGTCTCCTTGGCTCAGCAAGTACACGTCCTTTTTCACGGCAGGCTTTGGCAGCACCGGTGGAGGGTTGGGAAGAGGGATGACCTCCGATGGCCGGGCCTTTTCGAGCTGCTGAAGCTGAGGTGAAGAGAGAGGCAAGGTGACATCTTTTGGTTTAGATTCAGGATGAGCTTGGTTTTTGGGTGAGCGATCTTTTGGTTTTGCATCAACATTTTGCTTGATAAGCGGAGATGATGATGTGGTTTTAGGAGGGAGGGGTTTTGGCTTTGAGTCCGCAGGGTCTTTTATGGTAGCAGAACTCTTGGGCTGAGTCACCTTTTGCTTGGGCGACTGTGTTGGCCGAGCTGGTTCTTCCTGGTTCATGCTGCCCCCGATGGACAGCAATGAAGCCTCTCCATGTTTAGTGTCCTTGGTTGCTTGAACATTTGTAGTAGTGGCTTCAGCCTCTTTAGGGTGTTTTGAGCTTGGGCTTCCTTTAACCATGGGGACAGGGGGAGTTGTGCTGCGAGACTTAAATTCAGGTGGACTTGAGTCCTTCACAGATGGAGGACCTGCAGGTTGTTGTTCAGGTCTAGATTTACCCTTTACACTCAAAACATTTTCGTTTGGAGCTGATACTTTTGTAGACTGGACCACAGTGTTTTCCTTTACTGCCTTCTTATACTCTGAATCACAGGGTTTGTGCTGGGCTTTTTCAGCTGGACAGTGTTTGGGGGGCTGCCCAAGATCTTTCAAACACATCGAGTTCTTTGATAAAATTACAGGAACTTCTTTCTTCGGGAACAAGTCAGGCGAGTCTCCTGCAGACGCAGAGTTAGGCTTCTTGCTCACATTCATTTTGTCTTTTGTTGCAGGATTTAGGTTAGTGTCTGTGTTTTGCTCTAACTTGGAGGAATAGTCACAGAGTTCTCTGTCTGCTCCTCTACTTGACGGTGCAGCTTCTTCACTGGCAGATGTTTCACAGGCGGCGTTAGGACTTAAGCAGCTGGATTTATGATCACGCTCAGAAGATAATGCTGATGTTGTGACAGAAAAGCTCATCTGTGGTTCTGAGGAGCAGATGTCGAGCGCTTGCTGTTCTGAAAGCACATTCTCTGGACTGAGCTCAGAAGCAGAGACGTTCTGTACAGGTCCTGCACGCACAGGGGTTACAGCAGATATGGTTTTCTCAGCACTCTGATGCCGACCTGTATGCAAACCAGAGTCTGTGCTCTGCCTGTCCGGTGCTGGAGCTCGATCTATCTCTACTTGTGCTGGAGTTTTTAACTTTGCATCCAGTTTTACTGAACTCAAAGATGCCACTACTTGGGACCCGTGTTTATTTTGTGATGTAGTGTCTGCTGGGTATTCCTCTTGCTCTGCTTCATCCTCCTGATCTTCATTGCTTACTTCCCGTATGGAAGGGGTTTTCCCACTGGAGGAGAAGTGGGAGGCGTGTCGGGGGCCTCTGTGGTCATGAGCTAAAGGGGAAGAGGCCTTGACACTGACACGGCTTTCTTGTTTGACTCCTGAAGGCTTCAATGAGTCTCTGTGTCTGTCTTGTGTCTTTTCTCCACTTGAACTGATTTTAATGTCTGCCGCCGCGGCATTCGGCTGATCTTTTGACACAGCTCCGCTGGCTACAGGAGAAACGGCCTCACTGCTTGGTAAACAGGTCAGAGAGGTTTTCATCTTATCAGCTTTCACTTGGGGGATAGTGATCTGCCTCTCAGTTGGACTTTTGAGCCGTACTGAAGGACTCACAGAGAGAGCGTCACTTGTGTGGTCTGTCATCTTGGAGAGACAGTTCTCAGTCTTGGAGACCCTCGGTCCTGAAAGCAGAGCGATGTCCAGAGTCCCCTCCAGAGGTTTAAGCGAGGAGACGTGGCGTCCCTCGAGTTTGTACTCTGATGAAGTCTTTCTCAGCGGCGTCTCAGCAGAGGAAATGAGCTGGAGTTTCTCCACAGCGCTCCCCTCCCTCCCTGAGAAAAGTTTCGGGGACAGACCTTCGGGGTTTGAGTGAACACTGCCTTTCATGTGGTCATGGGACAAGACCGTGTCCAGCTGGAGGCTTTTGGACCTCATGGAGGCAAAATGGAGGTTCTCATGGAGGCCGGACGACAGTCGACACATGCAGTCCTCCCTGTCTTCAAATGACAGCCTTTTCCTGGTGAACTCAATGCTTGGAGCTTTGAAGTCTAGTCTGTCGGGCTTCAGGGCGTCTTTCCCCTGCCAAGAGTGCTGCCGCTCTGTGTGAGGAACGCAGGGAGATGACCGGGTGCTTCCTTCGCTCTCACAGCTGCCACTGGAAGCTTCGGGGAAGCCTTCAGAGGCTCGTGTGGACAGTTTCTTATACAGGACATCTTTAAGCGTTGTGCTAGCAGCTTTGATTTCCAGACCTGACTCTGGGCTGATCTGGGCTTTGTTCTGGGTTGGAAAAAGGAAACATTCGTCCCTCTCATCGCCACACAGAGGCATTGAGTCCAATTCAAGCAGAGCATCTTGTTTCTGCAGAGACTCCCTCCTCTCTGGCCAGTCCTGCCTTTTAACCACCATCTTGAATTTCAGTTTTTCTTTGTCAAGCTCCTCCACAGACTCCTGTCTGCTAACCTTACGACCGACGGGCCTCTTTAAGCAGCCTTGCTCAACGGGCCGCAGCCGATTGACGAGCACGGGCTCACTAGCCGTTTCGTCCACACTCTGCAACATGGCGCAGTCTCGCTCAGAGGACCTCAGCTCCTCGTCCTGCACCTCCTCCTGGGTGACCTCCAAGCTGTGTTTTCTGGTACAAAGGTGTTTCTTCTCCCCTGCGTAGGACGGCGACAGCTTCTCCTCAGACTGGACACGCTTCAGGAGAGGCGAGCGAGGCGGCTCAGCATTTTTAGGGCAGGCGATATGGCGCACGATTGTGGGAGGGGAGTGTATTTTGGCTGGGAAAGATTGCGTTGCCTTGGAGAGTGCTACAGGATGTCCACTGAGAAGCGGAGAGGGTGAGCGCTGAGGAGATGTCGGCTGCGGCGTGGGCGAAGGCGTACGGGCCAAAGGAGAGAGGGGAATGCTGCCGGCAGACTTCCGGCGCCCCTGGCGGAGCCGCTGGCCCGGCAGCTTGGGGCCGAGTCCGTGCAAAGTGCTGGGACGAATGTGGCCTGAGCCTGCCGGCGAGTTTGGAGCGCTGGAGCTGGGAGAGCTGCTCTGGGAGGAGTTACCACCTAGGATTCACAAGCACAAGACACAACGGACATCGGTAAATACGAGGCATTTACAGTAAAATACTCTAAAAGAGACGTCGTGGTTTTTTTTTTTTTTCAAAAGTTGAGATCAGCTCTCCACCTGACTGTGTGAAATCTGGTGCAGTTCTGAGGGCGGCGGTAGGGGAGCGAGGGGAGAGACTGTGGGTGGGAGAGCCAGGCAAACTCTCACCGGATGACAGAGAGTGGTTCAGGGAGGAGAAGCTGCGGCTGGTGTGAAGCAGAGGAGAAGGCTGCATGGCAAAACGCTTGAAGATGGAGCGCCGCCTGAAAAAGCAAACGTATAAAAAAAATCATTCCTCTGAAAACTTAAAAATGGATTTAAAGTTGCTCACAGAACTCTGAATGGTGCACTGAAAGTTTGAACCCATTTACTCCAATACCACTAATCTGGTGCAACCAACCGCCTTCAGATTTTGGCACAACACTAACGCCACAAAGGCAAGGGTCACAGCTCGGGTCAAAATTACACTTTTCAGGCTTGAAAAACAAAAACAAAACTTTTCAGCCAACATTCAGAAAAATAACACTGCATATCAGTCTGAGCATACCATTCCCACAGTGAAACATGGGAGTGGCAGTATAATACTGTGGGGATGCAGTAAAAGGGAAGCTGTTCAGATAACATGGGAAGGTGGGTGGAGTGACAGTAAATACAGGCTTATCCTGGAACACAAAACCTAAATTCAGCTGAGAATCTGTGGCAACACATTGATGTTTATAGAATCAAGGCTAACTGAGAGAAGCTAGATCATAAACACTGGAGAAATCAAATTCTTCTTTTAGCAGAGTTCAAAAACTTGCAGCTGTAACGTTAGTGAAAGGTGATTGTAGATAATAAATTCACATTATTTTCCTTCTACTTCAGCTACGCACCGCTTTGAGTTGGCTATCATTTTAAATCCTTAAAAACACCCTGACATTTTCGTCTGTAAAATGAGCAACTTGTTTGTTAAACAAGAACAAATTATATTTGTATCTCCACACAAACAGCAGGAATATAGTTTACATGTTCTGATCCACTCCTTGTAATAGCTAAATTTAACAGGGATAAGTACCGAGGCGCCAGATTCTGAAACTCTGGTCACAGTTTGCAGATTCCTGATAAAATGAAAAAGTAAAATACGTCAATAAATTCTCTACCTTTCGGGTGTCTTCTCCTTTTTGGCCTTCTTTCCACATCTCACCATCTTGCTCCTGTAGCTGTTCCTCCTGGCTGGGCCAGTTTTTATGGATGTGTTTTCAAAAGGAGTGGTAGAGATGGCCACTTTGCTTCCACTCTGAAAGCAAAACAACATTCTTGTGAGCAAGGAAACTAGTAGTAATAAAAAAAAAACAAAAAAAACCAATAACTTGCCTACGGTGGCTTGCACAAGCATTCACACCTCTTGCAATATTTCATGTTACAACCATTAACTTCAAAATGTTTTACTGGGACGAACAAAGTGGTGTACACAGCAAACTTGTAAATAAATGTGTTCTGTTTAGATGAAAAGCGTAACAGTTTGACCTACATACAAAAACCAACATGTAGTGTAAATCTAATACTACACATCAATCAAAAAATAAATAAAAATCACTATTCCCACTGTGGAACATGAGGGTGGCAGCATCATGATGTGGGGAAGTTGTTCTAAAGCTAGTCAGAGTAGGTGGATGGAGATCAAATACAGCGCCATCCTTGAAAAAAATGTCATGTAGCAAAAGATCCAGATGAATTACAACCTCACACATACAGCCAGATCTACAATATAGTTTACAACAAAGGCGATCCATGTATCAGAATGGCCTAGTCAAAGTCCAGACCTGAATCCAATTGAAAAGTTGAAGCAAAAAACAAATGCTTGTATGGATCTATAGATGCATTGCTTTATGTTAAAACCTAAAGAGATTGCTGTTTACTCTTTTTGCTTTATAGACTTCATGTTGAATGGAAAGCACCAACTCGTCCACATAAGCATCTAAATGCAAAATAACTAGAGCTTTTCTTTCATTTTGCTCATATGTTGTCCTCAGCTAAATTATTTAAATGCTCTGAGCACAAACCCAGCATGTAATGTTTCTGGTAAACTGAGCAGATGTCTGCTTGGAAACCATAACTCCCATGTAAACGGCCCCAGTCGCAATGTAAAGACAGTCATCGTCACCTTCAGCAGGAGCTCCACCACTTCTGTGTGGACGAGACCATGAACAGGTTCCCCGTTCACGTGAGTAATCAGGTCTCCAGCTTTGAGTCCTGCTTTCTGTGCCGGCCCAGCATCTTCTACATTCTGATTCACAAAAACAACCAACAATAATCATATTTCCATCTCAAAACATCGTTTTTTTTTTTTACAGAATAGTAGCTTAAGATTACTATCGCTGCATGGATAGTCCTTACCCAGACCATGTGATAGACCGTGTAAATGTCACTGTCACACGCGTACACTCTGATTGCCCTCAGTGTGAAGCCAAACTTCTTCCCAGAGCTGTGGATGGTGATCGGCTGCCGTGGGTTGGTGGTGCAGAGGGAGGAGTCTCTGCTCGGAGAGGAATCTCTGGAGGACGGGTCCGAGGAGAGGGAGTAAGGAGAAAGGGGGCTGGCTAGTGGAGACACCCCAAAGATATCTGGAAAAAATAAGAAACAATCACCACCTGAGAGGCTTCTTTTATTTAATCAGTCAGACTTAAATCATGCCTGGAGTCAGCACTGAGGCGTTGCTGTCGAGCTGCTGGGATGAAGCTAATAGGATTTTATATCCCAGCAGCAAGGATCTCTTGCCCCAGGCCTAAGCGTGCATTTTGTTCATTATTGGCTTGGACTCGCCTGTTTTCTCACAGTCAGTCTGTAAAATGGATCTCACAGCAGATGTCAAGCTGGGCCACTTCTGCACAGATCTATAAAGAGCTTTCTCTGAGGCGCTCAGCTTTAATATGATATGTTATCACTTAGAGCTCGCTGTGAGGGACAGCTCTTTACAGTGAAAATCTGTATATGACTGTGTCCCGTTTGTATGTAGAATAATTGGCTTACCACCAGGGATCATCAGGGAAAGGGCTCCTGTTGACACAGACTTGTGGACTTTAGCCAGAGGTTTGGTCTTTTCTGCGGCGGTTTCTGGTCGCAGAGAGGAGGTCCGAGCCCCCTGATTCGTAGAGGCGTGGCTGGTACCATCGAGGGTCTTTACCTCCTCGCTTCTAGGTGTCAGCTGGTCCAGATGCTCGGAGAAGCTGCCTATTTATTGCATTACAGAAGAAGGCATAACAGTGTTACTACTGAAGAAGCTAGTGGATAAAAATTAATTAGGAAACGTTGTTTACATTTAGAGTTTGGAGAACAAAAGGCGCTTCTGTGCTTTCTTATAAGGAGCAAGAAAAGAAGGTCCTGAGAGGTAGAACAATTTTTTGTTTTATTCAAAGGCATGGCAAAGATTTAAATCTTCAATAAATAGATCTTATAGAGCCAGGGTCTAGATTTGTTCCTGATTCAACACAAATGAATCACTCTCCTGAGGAGGTAACTAAGCCATCAGGAGCCTTGCGACTGGAGTTAGACACCTGTGTTATAGAGCTACATTTAATCTAAATCCAATCTAACAAAATATCTGAACTTGAAGCTGTTACTGTTTCTTGAACTAACGCCTCAATGTGTAACATTTAAAGTGAGGCAGTTCCAGAAATCAAATTATTATCTAAGACTAGAGCTGTATCAAAAATCATCAAATGGTACACTAAACATGGAGGCACAGCCACCAGAACGCAGCAAACCTGTGTGCTTTTGAAGTACCATTAAAATACTGCACTGGTGTTAAAAAAAAGTTGAACCAATGTCTGTTTTAATGTGCATCTCATTTTAAAGGCTTTATCTCACCACTATAAACCTCTTGCACATCTTTTACATAAGCTTTTGTCGCTAGCTTGACAGTTAGTGCACTGGATTTTGAATTTTCTTTTACCAAAATATGACGGAAATAGAAGTAGCCAAAAACTCTGCACATGTTGCCAATAGGGGGCAGTGTAGCAAGAGGAAGAGGCTTTCTGCTAAAAACTAATAAATGAGAACTGCAGCTGACCGAGCAGCTGAATGAGCTGCCTGGTGACCCAGTTTGGTGCAATGTCATTTTTATATAATGCTGCATGTGTTTAGCAGAGAAACTCCTTTTCTGTAGTGTTTTTGTGTTGAGAGACTTTGGTATTTATTATAACTGATAATTTTACTGACAATGTCAAAGTAAACATGCAGCATGTTGCCTACATGTTGGCTACAGAAACAGCATTGTTATTTACATAAAGCTCCTTAACTATGTCCGTTATGACTATAAATCTATAAGGACTATGCTGAGAGATATTGTCTTTCATCCTTTATTACAACAGAACTGAATGAAAGGATTGTACACCAGTTTACTGGATAACATAGCTATTAGCCAGCCACCTAAGAGCACACCACTGCATTTTCCTGCTAATGTGACTCAATGACTCTTGCCCTTTTGTTCCTTTCTGCTTAATGTTCGTTTGGAGTGCAACATGATGGACGGCTTAAGTCTGCAAATATGCTGGTTGCATGTTTGTCTGATTAAGATGAATTTGTGAGGACATCTCTGAGCTAAAACTGTCCTCAACA
This sequence comes from Fundulus heteroclitus, assembly GCF_011125445.2. Taxonomy (NCBI): domain Eukaryota; kingdom Metazoa; phylum Chordata; class Actinopteri; order Cyprinodontiformes; family Fundulidae; genus Fundulus; species Fundulus heteroclitus. Next base: position 26,397,151 of record NC_046368.1, on the reverse strand, counting down.
CTGGAATGTGACATATATCTGCTTCTGTTGATTTAAGCTATTCTTTAATATTCACACAAAACTTGGCAGCATAACATTTTGGCCTGCTTGAAATAAAACAAGCAAGCAAGCAAAGAGGCTAATGAAAAACAATCCCAACTCCTACATACATATTACTATGTGAGCAGAAGGTTTTGTAATTTTCCATATATAGTGAGGAAGAGCGTTTTCACCATAGGACTCAGAAAATGTGACCCTGACGTACTTATCTTTGTCAAAATACATCAACATTTTAGATGTGTTAATTTGATTTTTTCTACTCATTTAAACTAATTCTGTGAAGAAAATCATATGGGAGAAGACCTCTAATAATTTTTAAACAAATCTATTAAACGATCCATAACAAAAAAATATTTTCATTCACCTTACAGCCCAATTTTATCGGATTTGACTGATGCAATGACATGCACAAATTGGCCTCAATGACTTGCACAGTAATTATATATATATATATATATATATATATTAGGGCTGGGCAAGTTAACGCGTTAATTTCGCGTTAACTCATTAGACTATTAACGGCGATATTTTCTTTAACGCGCATTAACGCATGTTGCTCACATGCTTTTATTTTGTGAAGGTCTGTTGCTGCGGTGTAGGGGTTTGAATCAGAACAGTAGGTGGCGATAATGCGCCAATAACCTCGCTGTCAGCCAAGCCTCAGATTCAGAGGAAGAAAGGTGCTGGCCGGAAAAAAAACACAGCTGACATGCGGAAGGCGGTGTTTCCCGCAGGTACCGCGAGCGAGCTTAGGCGAGGCGAGGCGGTGACTTGGCGAATGGAACAAGTTTTGTGCGGAGCGGAGCGGAGTCTGCATCGACGCCGTCGGTGAAGTCGCTTCTCGTTTCAAAGTATCCATGTATTTTTGCCTGTTTTCCCCCTGCCATTCACTATATGCGCGCGAGAAAGCAACAACAAAAAACCGCGTGTCAACGTCAAATAAACGCAGATATAGAGTTAGCAAGCATTTCAGTTTAAAGTTCTTCCAGCATGGAATATGACAGAAACAAGTTAGTTGGAACCACTGCCAAGTTAAACTTTGGTATTGAACATAAAATGGTAATGCTGCTCCCTGCTGTTACCTCAGAAATTGCCTGTTTTTGGTAGATTTTTTTCCCATAAAGAGAATTCCCTGTCAGTGGCAATAAGCTTTAATTTATTATTATTGCTATTTTTTGTTTTACATGTTTAAGTTGAGCTTTACACTAAATATGTGTTACTGATAAGTGCTACAAATGTTACAACACTTTTGTTCATATGGCAGCAGAACATTAAAATAAAAGTGCTCTTTACACTACTTTTGAATTCATTCATGGAGTTTGTAAATACAATGCGATTAATCGCGATTAATCGCGATTAATCAGTGCGATTAATCGCGATTAAATATTTTAATCGTTGCCCAGCCCTAATATATATATATATATATATATATATATATATATATATATATATATATATATATATATATATATATATATATATATATATATATATATATATATATATATATATATTTATATATATATATTAGGGCTGGGCAACGATTAAAATAAATGTAACTTTTATTTATTTAACTTACTAGGTCTATTGTTGCTAGCGCGAGGGATGCTTTACATGAACCTAGAGTACGTGCAGATCACAGAGTTTGCTACGTCTGAGTATGAGGTGGCCTTTGCATGAATGCACTTCTAGTTTCAACATTACAGTCAGGCAGTCTTGTAGACAGCTCAGGGGTCTGATCAGGCAGTGACAAAGTGTACTGTAATGCTCCGAATAACCATTGAGCAGAGCGGCTTTGTTGCTAACCAAAAAGTCGTAGTTTCACATTTTTACAGATTTTTGAGCGCATTGTACCACATAAAACCAGTTAGTAATCCCAACTTTAATCATAAATAAGGCGCACCGTACTATGAGGCGCACAATCAGTGCACCTCATGGTCTACGACATACGGTATTTTGTGTGGCTGATTATTTTTAAACCAAAGGAACGTATCACGTTTCTGTGGAGGGTAATTTGTATTTATACAGGGATTCGTACCAGAGAGCGTGGCTCCACTGTGAGTGCTGCCAGGAGTGACAACATCGGGCTCATCCTGCGGCAGCTCCCCGATAGAGAACGACACCTTGCTGGGGTTGCTGAGGCCTGAGGTGTCGTCGCCTTCGCTCTCAGCCGAGATGGCAAACTTGGGTAGTAAACTGGGTCGAGGGACCTGGTTCGTACTGTCCGTGTCTGTTGAGTGGGACAGCGAGGGCCTGGATAAAAGAACAGCAGATTCTTATGAACAATGCGGGAGCGGATTGTTTAAACATATTTATATTCAGCTGGGCCTCGTTCATCTGACTTTCAGTACTGATGGAAATGCTCCTACATTTCAGCAAAGTCTGGCGTCCAGCTCAGAGAGTCCACAGTCAGCGGGCTTTCACTCTTCTTCTCCTCCGTCTCTCCCTTCTCCTCCAGATGCCCTCGGGACAAATCCAAGCTGCTGTAGACCTGACAAACAAACATGGCTTCACGTCATTGTACGCAGGCCAGGATGCAAAATCGTTTATCTATGAGCAGATACTTCAACTAAATGCAACAATGCATCATGAAAAGGCATGAAAATCTACTACAGTAATAATAACATACAAATGGACAAAAATCTTAAATGAATGCCATGATTGTGTTTGTGTTATGCACACATGATTTCTTATTTAAAGTGAAAACTTCCAGCGTAGCTCAACATTTCCTCTGAGACACCCAGCCGCTTTTTCAGACTCACTGTAATGTTTTGTTTTGATGTGAGGCGGGAGCTTACTGCAATGCAGCATGACTCTCGGCTTGAGTGACTGTACCGTTCACACATGACAACAACCAAAACACAGATCTGATTTGCAAGTAGAAAATGTATGCAAAGCTGAAATCAACGTTGAATGCAGTGGGGGGTGAGAAGAGAACAAGCAGGGGGGAAACCAAGGTTTTTAGACAATTACCATATGAAGCCCTGATTTGTTTCCCATGAGAGAACGACGGGGACGGCGGCTCATTTACATCACTAATGTTTTTTGGCAGCGAGCATGATGCTCATATACCACCCTGAGACCAAAACAATGTGAGGACAGAGATTAAAGAGGCACCTTAGAGAATCTGTGAGAACAGGAGGAGAACTGCCGCAGCTCCACATTGAAGTCTTCATCATTTGTGTCCTCTTCCTCCGTCTCTAGGTGATGGTATCTCTCAGAGCGAGCTGGAAAAGACAGGTTTTTCATTTTAATTGTTTTTCCACAGCATTTATTTCTTACGTTATTTCTCTGCCAAGGAGAGAGCTGAGTCAGAGAGCAGCAGAGCACGATCAGTGCCGTTTGTCAGCAACAAAGCCTTCCTTTGAGGAGAGAGACAGACAACAGTGCAAAACAAGGGTTGGCCTTGGCTCAGGATTTGCTCTCAAATATCTATTTTTTTAGTCTCCCATTCAGTCTTCCAGTGCCCCCCCCCCCCCCCCACCAAGAACTTATTTTCTCCCATCTTAAACCGACGGATAGAAAATAAAAAAACGTGTGATAATAAAAACTGACTGTAGCCTTGTGGATGCACCATGGATTTTGCAGCACCAATCAAATAGGTAGATTTACCACAAAAAAACAACACCACACGATTAGGATCACTGGAATTTAGCAAGATTTTCTTACTCACAATGTAATTCTGAGTAAGGAAGCCAGCATTACTTTTTCATTTTGAAAAACAATTTTAATTATGAGCCAAGCAGAGAAAAAGAGATTTTAATTTTCAGAGACGTTTCCAGGTGAGTTTTGCACACTTTTTTTTTTTTTTTTTTTAAGATCGATATACATATAAATCTAACTTTTAATTCAAGCGGGACACCTAATTTGTTTTTATACAAATGTAGCACTTGCTGCCGTCTTCAACACATAATTACCGGGGACATTCTACTAAATAAAGGCTGCATGTCAACCGTTTCAGGCTGTAACAGCATTTGTATTCATCCCTTTGATATAATACTTTGTTGATCAACCTCTTGCTGCCATTACGGCTGCAAGTCTTAAGGGATATGTCTCCACCTGCTTTGAACGTCTACAGACTGACTGCCTAAGCTCCAGTCTGAGATTCTTTGCCTGCCTACAACATGTTTCCAACCAGTACTGCCAACTATTTTGCCTTTTTTTACTTAAATCTTCCAACCAACTCGGCTGAAGCTCCAATCCGTCTGTTCATCAAGCGTTCCACCCGACAGTCACATGCGAACAAGACGTGGCGATACTAAAAAAAAAAAAAGCTTCCGTCTATATTTTCTGTTTTGATAACAGGTAACTCACTGTCAAAGTAGCTTGTGTCGTCTTCGGACTCCAGCTGAGGAATAAACTCCGCCTTTTGTCTCAGCAGGCCATTCCAGTCCAGGTTGTGGAAAAACTGATGCTGCTTCACTTCAGCTGCTCCTCCTGTTGGTGGGATGAATGCAGGTATTATAGGGGGAAAAATGTGCAAATCACTAATAGTTTAACACAAGAGGTGAAGGAACGCTAACGCTGCGTTTCCTTTTTCCCTTGTGGCTGCAGGACAAACTGATCTAATGACCATAAATTATACTGGAGAATTTCTTGCCTGTGACATTTAGGGCTACAGCAGAAAGGCATTTGCTCGAGCTGTCCTCCGACTGAACAGGTCAAGCGGATCAAAGTGATAAAAGGGTTTTGACCCAGGTCATGGTCACTTTTACAAACTGCAGATTCTCCTAGCGCTGATCATGCATGGAATTGGATTCATACACAAGCAAGGGAATAATTGCAATTGATTAAAGCTGGGGAGTTCAGTGAGCCACACAATAAACTACTCTGCTGTAGGATGACCTCAGCTCCTTCCTCTGTGGCTTAGAATAATGAGCATGTGCTGAGGTGGCAAACAAGAACTGGCCCTGTTTTACCTCCGTAGGTCTCAAAGGATTTCTGGATGTTCAAGGTTTCTCACCTGCACCCATCCTTTCTAGAGGATTCTGTCTCAGCAGCAGGGTGATGAGCTCCTGAGACTCAGGAGGTGGAGCATCCTCACCATCAGGCCAGTTGATCTCATCTACAAACATTATGCACATCATTAGTTAGAATACCACCGTGAATACAAACACCATGGAAATGTGCTTAACCTCTATTTTATAAGGAAAGTCAGGCTTTCCTCACCTCAAGGTTAATCTTAAACTAAGATAGGATCCAATATAAAGTGTCTCACTGAAGTGTTTAAGTTTTTCAAATTAAAAACAACAAGCACTAATGTATCCTTTGATGATGTTATGTTATGGAGCAACCTAAAGAAGTGCAAGAGTAAGGTGGAGGTAAAAGTATCCATACCTTTTTAAATTTATGACAAATAAATATCTGAGTTTATTTGTATTCAACCCCATTTATTTTAATAACCCTAAATAAAATCCATTGCTTCCCACTGCGTTCAGACGTAAAGTAACTAGTAATTGGAGCCTACCTGCGTGTAACTTAATCTTAGTTTAAATCCAGAGGTTGAAGGCCTCAGAGATTTGTTAGACAACATTAGTGAGCAAAGAGCATCGTGAAGAAAAATGAACCAAAACCTGCACATCACCCTGAACACACCCTCCCTACAGTGAAACATGGAGAAGATCATTTTAATGCTTTACGGATGCTTTAGTAGACATATTTACGGTCCTTTCATTCCCACAACTGGTACAGATCATTAAGCTTTAGATACTAACGCTCAGGGTGATAGGGACACCGTCATGGGACTGAGAAAAATGTGCTTCAATCAATCAATCAATCAATATATATATATATATATATATATATATATATATATATATATATATATATATATATATATATATATATATATATATATATATATATAGCAACAAGGGCTGGGTAATATATTACTCTAAATAAGGGCTGAGTTGTCCCTTACTGACTTTTCCCCCTAATTCAGAAAGTTAATGTTAAGTTTGTCAAATTGAAATTAATCATGTTTTGTCATTACCCAGAAAGAAGCTGCGGTATTGAAAATGGTTTCGAGTATGGAATGTTTTTCCTAGCATCGGTAGTGAGTTTGAAGCTTTTAGATCATGAAAACCCCAGTATGCAAAATGCTTGGGTGAACAGTAATGTTCGTCAGCAAGGAAATTAATTTATTGGTGCCTTGATCAAAGGGTGATTTGATCATAAATAATTTATGATATTGTCGTATGATGCATGTTGCCTTATATATGGATTTAAACAAATTTATTCAGCAATCACATTGTGACGTAATTATAATGATTTAATATTTAGCTGTTTTTGGTATGACAAAGTTTTTAAATTTGCTTTTGCTCTCATTGCACTGTCATCTTCAAGCCTTTGTCAGGGTCATGTGGAACAATTATGTGATTGATAAGGCTATGAATATTGATCACTGAACCAAGTTCAGAGTCTCAAGATAAATCCAAACAATATTGGGATATGAATACTGTCGTTAACATCTGTGTGGTCTGATTATTGGACAGAGGAATTTGTATTTGTAAACTATCAGGCAAAAGGTGGCTTTATTTTGCAATTGAACTAACTGAGTAAAGATTGCTTGCACTGCTAGAATATGTGGGAAACAAACTTCACCATCTGTTGCTTTTGTCCTGCTGTTACAAGAAGAGAGCCTGACTCACTATTTACTTTTACATCAAAGGGTTGATCGTTATTATAGAGATGGAGAACAAATCTTTAAATATGTCAATATATATCATGCATTTTGATAAACCCCAACAGTATTGGGATATTAATTTGAGATCCAAATACTCAGCTCTAATTATCACAATAATATCACAATGTAATTCTTTCTGATATTCGGCAGCCGTAACATATCAGGCAGAATCAGCTGTTGTGCTATCATATGTTGAGCATGTGCAGTTCTGTTGATCTGAGTAAACCTGTATATTTATTCCCTAGATTTTAATTTGATTTAATTAATTTCATTTTGCATCAGTTTGGACCTATGAGCGGCCTGCGATGGGACAGTCATATTCCAGGCGTGAACGATGGCAGCTCTTATTGATAGACTGTCTACCATGTTCATGCTTTGCTGCTCTGCGCCTGCACTGACACATTTCCAGATGGTTCTGTGTGACAAACCATCTGGCACGTCAGGTCGGCATATCAGTCAAACAGCTGGACGTTTTTTTCTAGACAGAAACTTAAAACTGCTCTAAACAACTAACCTAAACAGCTATTACACCTTTCAGTTTCAAGCGCCTCCTTAATGGTACCACCACTAGCAAATCCAACTTAACCTTTTAATTAATGATAAAGGATAAAAAATGAAGGAATTTGTGTATGCTTCCGTTTTCAGTGAAAAGTCTCATAAGCTGAAAACAGATGTTTAAAGCCCTGTCTGTGTCATGTTGATGTCGACTCGGAGCGCTATTTTGTCCCCCCATTTTAATCAAATCTGGACACAGGTTATGAATATGTATGTACGTCCCGAGGCCACAGTCGAGTGTGTTCAGGCTGTTCCAGGCCTCTTTAATTAACGGTTACCCTCAGAGACTCGCCGTGGTTTGATTGAGAGCAAACCAAATCCGTTATGGCATGCCATTCATTTCCATGTCCCACATGATGGCTCTCATCCAACAGCTCAACATATAGCAACACAATTCACTGGGAACTGCAGCGATTACAATAGAACGCCTCGTATTTCAGGAAGAAGCTCTCTGAGCTGCCACCAGCAGAGTGACTTCATAATGTTCAAACTTAACATGTGGTCTTGAGCCAAAATTAGAGTCGCTTTGTGGCATCTGCTTTCCTAAAGGCCAATGGAGATATTTCAGTCTTCAATAAACATTAAAAATGAGTGTGGTCCCTATGCATAATGGTTAATTCACATGTTAGTTAGGAGTGGGAATTTCACCAGTGCATCTCTGAGCATCAGAAATTGTGCTACCCACTATGATTGTGTATCCAACAAGATGACATGTCGTTTTTTTAATTCCTAAAAAAAAATAAACTTCTTAAATTATGTACATTAAATCAATGATGGGGTTCAGATTATGGTAATTTAAGAGTATATTCAATGTGCACAATGCATTAACGTAAGAGAATAAATCAGCCAAAATCTCATGCATGTATGGAAAATGAACAGCTTTCAGTTGTTGGCGACTAGAACCAGACCTCCGAGGCTTTATGCCGCCATGTGGTGTTTGGAGATAAATCCTGACAGCTGCATGCAAATATGCTCAAACTGAGCTGAGATTTGTTGTGATGCAGCACAGGCAGCATCAATTACACTTGGTGATTGTTGGATTTTCCCTTTGACTAGGTCCCAGCTTCAGTCGGTGTCGTGCAAATGTGCACAACAATAAGATTACATGACTTGGCTAGAGTATCTGCCTGTGCTGGTGTCGGTCTAAATAGGTTTTTTCGGATTTGTTTTCCTGATTTAGAACAAATGTGTGTCAAGAACGATCAAGACTTTGGGAATACAGATCCACAAAATGAGAAATGCGAAAAGACATCAGCTGGTGACTGGAATTGGATGTTTTTCAGCTTGACCGGCAATTTGGAAACTCGAAAATGAAATCTTTTTATATATCCCAGAATGCATCATTCCTAAGAGCTACCAGGTCTAGGCAACATGAATGTCTTAAGTGTTGAAATCTTCATGAGTGCAGACTAAAAGTTAGTTACCTTTAGTATCCGTGAGGTTTTATAATTAAGTAATTGAAAAATGTAAACGTTCTTAAAAGGCCATTTCAAATAAAATCTTTTTTTATAATGCACTCAGACATGTTTAAAATTTGTTAGGGCTCCAAGTGCATAGGAGAGAGTAAAGCAGATAAAAACGAGGCTGGGTTGTAGCAAAGTTGTCGTTTTCGTCATGGAACATGATGGAAATGTTTTCTGCCTTTTGGAAAGCAGAGAATACACGAGACCACAGTTTTAGTAATGCTGAAGATGCTAGTCAACAACATAACCTGATAAACACTCCATAAACATGTTGCCTTTTACAATATTTTTGAAACCTTTTTGTAGTTTAGGTTTTCTGTCAAAAAATGTTGTGATGTCACTTCTCCACTTAATATAAGTAAGTAATGCTAAAGGCAAAAATTAAAAAATGTATTGCTGTTCTTAAATTTTCTTACAGACTGATAAATTTTTTCTCAAGAAATTGGAATCAATAAAAAAATCTGTATTTACAGAGACAGAATATAATAAATAGGCTACAAAATGCTGATTAGTGCATCTCTAAGGTCATTGCATAGATTATACCAAAACTCCATTCATCAGATTATTTGTTGGACTATTAGGAGAGCATTTAGAAAATAAAATCAACATGGATGTGAAGCTCTTGACACCGACAAGGACAATTGCTTTATATTCTGCCTTCTCTTATTTATAACAGTCCAACATGGAAAATTGTTTCGTCAACAATCCAATATAATGGAAGCTAAAATTAGCGTAAAAATTAAAAATTTTCAGCTGTAGCTCATTACTTGACAGTCTTATCAGGGATAAGACTGTTTATGGGAATAATCACATTTAATGAGCTTTGTGTATTTCATGAAATAGTGTCTCAACTTTTGATCCCAAACCCTGCACCAAATCTCTTGTCCAGGCTTTTATCCTGAAACTTTTAGATGCATCCCTGCTTCAACACACCTGAATTCTCTCATCAGCAATGAGACATTCAGCTCTGCAGACTCCTGCCACCGAGCCACTCACACACTTCAGGAGTTGTGGAGAAGGGATACATCTAAAAGTTGCAGGTTCGTAGCTCTCAATGCCTTGATATGGGCACAACTGATCTATCACCAATCAATGTAAGCACTGACTAATTGCAATTAGAGAACTAATTATTTAGTTCCATAGAGTTTAGTATGAATCAGAATATTAGCAGAAAAAAACCTTTGGTAATACTGACCGCTTATGACCTGTCCAAATAGCTCCTCTGGCGTGTCTCCAAAAAAAGGCACACAGCCCACAAGGAACTCATAGAGGATGATGCCCATAGCCCACCAGTCAACGGGCTTCCCATAGCCTTGTCTCAGGATCACCTCTGGGGCAATGTACTCCGGGGTTCCACATACCTACAATGAACAGAAAGCATAAAGAAATCCATATATTGATGAGTGGAAGAGTATGAGGTCAAACCGGGCATGAATAGAGTTAGGAGACATTCACCTGCTTATCTGAGAACTCCCTGGCATCTTTCTCTATGTGTCCCTCATACAGGTTAGTGGTCATGTTCATCAGACCAACTTTAGAGAGACCAAAGTCAGTCAGTTTGATGTGCCCCATGGAGGTCACCAGCAGACTGTCAGAAAGGAAGGACAGATTGAAAAAAAAAAAAAAAAATAAAACCTTCAAAATTGATGACTGTCACTATATGTAAGCGTTATAATCAGAACATTTCTATGTATTATATTACTAATTAAACCAATACAAAAACAAGGGCTTGCAGATTATCCATACCTCTTGAATTTTTTTCAGTTTTAGTAATGATATAACCAAAAATGTTAATGCACTTATTTGGGATTTTATTGCATATATTAACACAAAGTTGGACCGTTTTCTGCAGCTGGGACTAGACAGCTGGTCAGATATAATGGGGAGATGGATGGAGACATAATTAGGTCAATGCTGGAAGAAATGCTGTTCAAGGATAAAAAAAAAAAGTCTGGCATCCAGTGTGGGGGTTCACCTTCCAGCAGGACAATGATCTTAAACATTTAGATCAAAGCATACTCATGTGGTAAAATGGCCCAGTTAAATTCCAGACCTAAATCCAGCTGACATTCTGTGATTTGACTTGAAAATCGATGTTCACACAAACTCTCCACACATACTTAAAGAGCTTAAGCCATTTTGCAAAGAATGGTCTTATATTTCAGTTTCCAGATGTGCAAAATTGGTAGAAACATACTTTAGCACTGTAGTCATAGCTGTAGCTGCAGAGAAAGGAGGTTCTACCAATTATTGACTCAGAGCAGCTCAATACAAATGCACATCATACATTTTCCTCCAATTTATGCTGGTCTATCACATGAAATCCAAATTAAGTAGACTGACGTTTATGGTTGTAATGTGACAATAGTTGAAAAAATTCAAGAGGAATGAATACTTTAGCAATTCCCAGTCGATTCAGTTTACTAATAATTAGCAACTATTTGCCTGATTGCAAAGTTCTTACTTGTCAGGCTTGAGATCCCTGTGGACAATGCCGTAGTTATGAAGATACTCCAGCGCCAGAACGGTTTCTGCAAAATACATTCTGGCCATATCCACAGGCAAGGGACCCATGTTTTTCAAAAGGGTGGCACAGTCTCCGCCTGAGGAGAAAATACAAAAATCAGTGAAAATAAACATACTGTGGAAGGAAAACAGGAAGCTTTGTTCTCAGCACACTGCCTTCGGTTGCAGCTGACCTTCGACATACTCCATCACCATGCACAGGTGCCGGCGCGTCTCAAAGGAGCAGTACATGGACACAACAAAGGGGTTCTCAGCAAAGGTGAGGATGTCTCTCTCCACAAAGGCCTGCTGTATCTGATTCCTCAACATCAGATTCTGCTTGTTGATCTTTTTCATGGCGAACCTCTGCTTAGTTTCCTTGTGCCGAACTAAATAAACGGCTCTGTGGAGTAAACAGTGCAACAGTCAGCTGGCGAATAAGCTTTGGAGGCCGGACAAAATGGTTTATTTTCAGAAATGTGACAAAAATGTTTTATTTTCCTGCAGTCTGTTAGTTCTTAAGACAGCGAGGTCACGCTTCCTTACCCATAGGCACCGTTGCTGATGAGTTTCATCATCTCAAAGTCCAGTTCGCAGGGTTTCCTCCGGGACCGCAAGACTGTGCTGAGACTCTGAGACTGATGGGACAAAGGTAAAATATTAAAGAAATCTGCACTAAACATGATATAAATAAATACGGTATTCAACTTCTAAGAACTTACAGACTCATCTGTTTCTGGAGTTTCTGCAATGCCGCTGTCACTACTGGTCAGATGTGAAATTTCTATGAAAGATTAAAAAAAACCAAAGAAAACAATAAAATGGCTTAATTCAGTCCGCTATTTAACGTTTATAAAACACACGCCATTTCAAGCGAGGCCCACAAACATGTCTGCATAGCAGTTCTGCATTTAATGCAACTTGAATGCTAAGAAATCAGCACATTTAAAAGACTTAAGACTTAATTCACTAATTAGCTCTGAGCTGCTGACTCCAAGATATCCTGAATTTAGAATAAATGGAGTGGAAATCAAATCTGGCAACACAAACATGTCTAACAGCCATTTTGAAAATCCCCACTCTGGAACAAATGCTCATTAGAAACCATCTAGCGAGTTTACATTTTTGTTTTGCGCGCAACAACGTGAACTACGACGCATACTCAGCAGACAGCCTGTAAACACACTGCTATTTAACATCTGTCCCTCCACAGAGTTTGCTTTAAGCACCTGAGATGGTGCTTAAAGCAAACTCAGGAAATACCCAGGGGTAGAGTACATGGAGCCTCGCTGGTGCGCCAGCTTGTGTCGATCTGTTTCGGGTCTGTGGGGAGGCCATTCTTTTCTAATTAGTCATAATGAATGTTGTTGGTTACTGAATTTGCAGAAACAGAGGGCCATTAGCTAAATGGCCTGTTTGTTTTTTGGGTTACTTCAAGACTAAATTCCACTGTTCATTCATATAGAGACTAAATGCAACAGGAACAACACTTGATTTTACTCTTACAGGATAAAGACTAAATGGATGCCTTAGCATAAACATCGACTTAACTGGATGTTATAAAGGATTACATATCCAGAAATGACACATATCCAAAAATGACAGGCTCAGTTGACCTTTTCAATTACTTATTAGAACAGCTAAATATCAATGAGACCATTCGTATCAGATTATATTAGTACTGATAATAATGAAACACTGGGATCTTCCTGTACCTTCTAGAGGATCTCGGGTGAGTCCCAGCTGGCTGATGATGTAACGAGGGATGTCCGATTTGATGCCCTGGCCTTCTTTAGCGTGTCCTTCAGCTGCCTCCAGAAGGTGGTAAAACTCCTCTGGGTCAAACTCCTGCAAACACAGTGACCCACTTTAGTATTCGGTATTAGACTTTTACAGTACATTGGGAAGCTGGAATGCTACGTTATGCAACTTTCTTATTTTGCCAATAATCTAAATATTTAACAATAATCACATTTTTTATTATTAATGAAAGCTTAACTAATGCATAAAGCTTCAAAGATGAGGCAACTAAAAATAAAATATACATCCGGTGTGAACATTAGGGGAAGTTAAAGGAGCATTGCGCAAGTTCAGAGGTTGATTTTTTTCTTACCCATACATGCTCTTATGGGCAAGAAACACTGATGTAATTTCAACTTGACGCCAGAGGGGGCACACTTCTGCAAATACTCTGGAACTTGCGCCATGTTCCTTTAAGAGTACAGTACATCCAATGAGCCAGTTATATTACAGATATACAGAGTGTAAACGAATGGCATATGATATATATATATATATATATATATATATATATATATATATATATATATATATATATATATATATATATATATATATATATATATATATATATATATATATATATATATATCACATGTCATTCGTTTACACTCTGTATATCTGTATCAGGCTAAAGTAAGCAATACTATGTTTTATTTCCAAATTAATGCATTAAAACTGTTTGATAAAAATGGCAAAGACAACAATTATCTTTGATAAAACATCAAAAAATGCCCTCCATAATTATTGCCACATTTGGTAAAGATAATATCAAAGGCTACATAAAATAAATGGTTATGGTGTCTTTATGATACCAGAATGACACTCTTTGGTGAATTTTTCTAACAAAGAGCTTTCTGCATTTATTTTTTAACCTGCCATATTATGCTCCTCACTGTGCATGAGGGTAAGATAGATTTGGGTCATGAGTTAGTCTTGTTTGTGCTCGTTACAGTTTTTGCAAATGTTTAGTATTGTTCTCGTTCAAAATAAGAGGTGGGTTCATCACTGGAAGAGCTTTTTTCCTCAGACTCAAGATCAACACACGCTTATTTCACTAAATTAGCATGTTGTTCCCAATCTGAAAATTGGCTATAGTAAATTAGCTTCTATGTCTTCACATTGGTTCCCCAAGAAACCAGGAAATCAGGACTTACCAATAAAAGGTTTCTGGACACATTGACCAAATAAAAAAAGTAAAATACACATTTCAAATTAGCTTTATTTATACAGAGTATAAAATGTTGTCTATACTGTGTGTCTCTGTGTTGCCCTGTGACTGACAACCTGTCAGTGCTCTACCCCGCCTCTCGCTCAACAACTGCTACAGACAGGCACCAGCCCCTGCAACTCAGCAAGGAAACGACAATCGATGGATGGATGGCAAATTGTTTTCTAATGTGAAATATTTTTCTCCACAGCAAAAAAAAATACACCTTTTAGCACGAGCTTAGGGTACAATACGGGTAGAATTCATTTTAAAGCTATTTACACAGCTTTTACAAGGGGGTGCTGTATACTGGTCCTACATTTTTATTGAAAAATAAACACAGCTTTTTTTAAATCGCAGAAAATATGTCAATGTACAGAGTGTATGTGGTTTAGAGATACAAGACGTACCAGGCACTCCAGCAGTCGAGCAGGGCGAGCTATCACAATCAGGATCTTCTTTGCCAGCTCTTTGATGAAGTCTACCTCCTCACTTTCTGACCTCTCTGTGGACTGCAGAGCAACCAACAGGACAAGAGATGAGACTTTTAATCAGAGACAATTTTATGAAAACAAAGAATACCCTATAGGGAATGGAGAAATTATTTTTGAGAATACATTTTGTCCTTTTTAGAAAATCATGATTTGATTCAAACATAACTCAGTTGTGAGTATAAAACAAGAACTTAGTCTGTAACGTGCAAAAGGCGAAATACATTTTCCTCCAAAAACTTTACATTTGCAGAGGTGCACTAACCTCTTGAACAAGTTTCTCTAGCTTGTCAGTGAGTTCGCAGAAGTAGCTGGAGGTAACGAGACCAAGCCGGCTCTTTTCCAGACAGTCCCGGGCTAGTTCAATTATCTGGTGGTGGGCAAAGCCAAGCACGCCATCTGCCAGGGGGAGGACGCTCTCCGGAGAGTTGCTGCGGATGATTTCCTGAATCTTCTCCTCCATCTGAGCGGTGGCCTGCAGTGAGGAGGGGTAGAGCGTTTTTGTGGCGATGCAGGAGATTTTTAATCCTTCTAAACATCGTTTTTTAGAAGGCCCTTACCTTGGGAAACCGCTCCTTGTAGACATGATTCATCATGATGATCTCGTGGTCATAACAGGATGGAGACCTTCCAGGGCTGAAAACCCATCACATTGTGATATTAAGCGTCTTTTCATGCAGTGCCAAGAATAGTAGGTCTTTGTGAAATAAAGATAAAGAGGTTTTTTGATACCTGAGACTGCGTGAGCGGGGTCGCATGGTCGTCGTTCTGCAGCATTCATCCCCGGAGATGCTCTCAGTGCAGAAGTGCTTGGAGAGGAAGCACAGTTCATCAGGCGTAGGCTGGAAGGGCAGCTGGTGAAGCTTCTCCTGTGATGAACAGGATGACTGAAAATGAAACAAATATACATTCAACATGAAAAGGAAAAAAAAAAAAAGATGGTGTTTTTGTTTGTAAGAATAAATACTGTGCCACTATTTTGCCTGTTTTTGACTCGTTTGTCATTTTTTAGGGAATATCAATACCTCGCCATGGTTTGTATGGTAAACAGGGCTGCTTGTGTGGGGGGATTAAGTGATTGATCTTTGAAACAAAACTTCATTTTTAAACCAATGTTTCTGTTCAGCTCTGTTTACTTTGCTCCGTTTACTTTAAATAATAATAAAGTCACTTGATTTATTGACAATTATTGTCAGTATTACAGTTCTTTTTGAAATACAATTTTAAAAGAATTTCAATTTTGATACTGTTATTAATGTAGCCTTCATAAAGTAGAAAATCATCTAAATAAATAAAGTGTTCCCAATGTTCTACTCATTTTGTATAAAGAACTATTACGAAAACAGAGTGTATAATTTTTTTAAATGAAGTGTATATAAATACAAGTTTATTTACAAAAAGATTGAATGCCCTTTTCATTTGCTTCACAATATACATTTTTACATAATGTTTGGCCTTTTTTTTACTATATTTGATGTATATATTTAAAAAAAATTATAAATATTATTATTATACAATTATAAAAAATATAATTATATAATTAAAAAAATAGTTGACGTTGCAGCTTCGTATAGAAAATAGTAGCCTGCTATGTTTCCTTTCTTAACATGTTGACAGCTACAGGCTGACTTGTCCACTCAATTTGGGGTTTTACATTAATAAAGCTGACATTGCAAATCAATGTATTAATTATTAATGCAATGTTTGACATTCCAGCTTGTTTCCATTTTATCTAATGTAAGGCATAGTTTAGTGGTGCCTCCTTGTTTTATTGCTTGAAATTAATCGATGTGTATTTAAAGTAGATTACATTAACTGTTAATATTTTATTTTATTAATTAGAGAAAAATATTTAGTCTTCAGGCACTGTTTATTCTTACCTGGAAAAAAAAAAAGATCCGTCTAATATGGAAACAGAACCAACATTTATCCAATTAACCCAACTGATATATAAAGCAGGAATGGATGAAAACAGAAACGTAAATGAACTATCTTGAAGAAAAATAAAAACGTGTTTCCTTAGAAAATTCAATTATGATGCCCTTAGAAGTCAAATAAGTAGTAAGTTGAGTCTGCCTTTGTCAGTGAATTTCCAAATAACTGCAGCAGTTCTGTGAAGGTCAGCGGTTTGTCAGAAAGCAATAATGATTAACATAAAGTAGACTCATCAGGGAGAAACTTGTGGAGATGTTTAAAGCAGGGTTTAAAGTTTAAAGCAGGGCACAGTTAAATCCATCAAAAAATGGAAAGTGTATGGAAATGAAAATCTACCAAGAGAAAACCGCACCTAAACTAAAACCTGCAATAGAAAATCTGTTATATGCTGCTGTAGTTTTGACACTGAGGTAGAGCTTTAGCAACCTTTACTATACAGCCACCATTCTGGGCGCCTGCTTATGTTAGAATATGGGAGAGCAAATTGCATAACCTGTCAAATCTTTGTCAAAGTTTGTTATATGGTGACTATTAAGCCAGTTCAATGAGATAAAAGGTAAGATTATTGTTCCAAAACAGTCCCTTAGATGCTTTTTCTATGAGCTGTGGTGAGTAGCAGACATCTGTATGAGTTCACATGTTGCTGCTGCAGGTAGCTCTGTTGTGGTTTAGCAACAGATCTGAGCTGCCTGCAGCATGTACCTGCAACACTACGACAAGTGTTTTTTTTCTGTATTTAATCTGATTTATGGTGAGGGGGAGGGGGAGAGATGCGGCATTGCTACCACACTTAACTTGGCTCAGTTTCTGTCTATTTTACCTTACCATCTGCATGGCTGTAAACTGTGGGACTAAAGAGATGAGCACAAATGAATAGACAGCTTTCCTGAAAGGCAGCATCACTAAGAGGCATCACACCATGAAGACTAAGGAGCTCTCCATATAACTCCAGAACAAAGTCGTGGAGAAGTAAAAGTCCAGACAGGGATACAAAAAAATAAAAAAATATCCAAATCTTTGATGTCCCCCTGGAGCACCATCAAACCCATCTTCTTCAAATGGAAAGCATATGGTACCACAACAAAGAGAAGGCCGCCTACCAAATTCACAGACCAGGCAAGGAGGGCATTAATCAGAGAGACAGCACAGAGACCAAAGGTAAGCCTGAAGGAGCTGCAGAGCTCCTCAGCAGAGACTGGAGGATCTCTCTACAGGACCAAAATAAGCCACACACTCCTAAAGTGTATGGCTCCTAAAGCTGGGCTTTATGGAAGAGTGGTGAGAAAAAAAAACATTACTCAGTGTTAAAAATAAAAAGGCAGGTTTCGAGTTTACCAAAAAAAAGCACATGGACAACTCCACAAATGCACGAAGGAAGGTGTTCTAGTCAGATGAGATAAAACTGAACTTTTACGGTCACCAAGGATAACGGCACGTCATCACCATGGATGAACATGGTGATGGCAGCATGATGCTGTGGGGTGTTCTTCAGCAGCAGGGACGAGGAAGAGATGAATGGTGCTAAATATAGGGATGTTCTTGAGCAAAACCTGCATCAGTCTGCTTATAATCTGAGCCTGAGACAGAGGTTACTCAAGTGGGGAAACATTTACATGTGCTGGAATGGTCTAGTCAAAGTCCACACCTTAATCTAACTGAGAATCTGTGTTCAGACTTGAAGATTGCTGTTCACAACCAAAAAACATAAAGGAGCTAGAGCAGTTTTGCTTTGGGGAATGTGCAAAAGTACCCAGCTGCAAGATGTGATGAGCTCATAGAAACTGATCCAAAGCCACTTGCAGATGGAACTGCATCAAAAGGTGGCTCTGCAAAGTACTGACTTTAAGTAGGGCGAACAGTTGTGCACTGAATAGAAATAGTTCTCTATTAGTTTGTCCTATTTGTTGTTTGCTTCACAATAAAATGTACACTATCGGGCAAAAGTGTTGACTCACTTTTGTCATTCAGTAGCTTTTCCTTGTTATTATGTATTATTAACAATGTATGGCAATGTATTCCATGTTGTGTCCAGCAGAGAGAGTGTCTGAGTGCTTACAGAGACTGTGGAGCTGGGTGTGTTGGTTCCATATCCAGAGGAGGGCAGGGAGGCCAGGGACCAGCGGCGTCCATCAGTCCTGTCACAAAACAGCAAAACAACAACAACATAAATGACTCAACTGCTAACACAAAGGCCTCTTTAAAATGTCTCAGGGTGAGAGGTTAACAGCTTTGAATGTATACAAACTCAACATGCTTAGCTTTAAACAAGACTCTCCCATGTTTGTAATCGAAACATGAGAAAACTTCTAAATCCTGAATGGTCAACACAGTTGGTGATGGATCGTGTGCCTCTATAGTACTGTTCTTAATGAAACCTATTAGTTAAATCAAAACATAATAAAAACTAAAAGTTCATAAATGTAGCACAAAACGTAGATGACTCAATGAATAGAACGGCAGTGTTAAAGTGAAAAACTTGTGAAGCAGGGAGTGAATCATGGAGGGAACTCCAGACAAATGTGGGATTAATGTGTTCTTATATTCTATTTAGGACAAGTGAAAGCCTAACTTGACGTTACCTGTCTGCTCTGTGGCAATGACTGTGGATTATAATAAAAAAAAAGTACAAAATTTCATGACTGATGGCATTTTGAAAAAGACTAATGTTTCTTGACTAAATGGCTACAACCCAGGGTTTATTTTTAAAATATATAATCATATCATGGGTCCTCTTACCTTCGTGCAAAAGAGAAGTGAGCAGAGGCACTGGGGGAGAAATTTCTTGGGCTGTCTTGTGGGCTTGTTCCTGCAAGAACAAAAACACAGAAAAGGAGATGAAACACATTTACAAAGAAACTATTTGCAGTCAGAAAACACAATCACTGGACTCAGATTCAGTTAGAAGTAAAACAGATCAATGTCACAAACCGCACAGCAAAAGTAAAGCAAGCAAAAATGTTATTTAATTTAAGTTAATTTAAGTTTCTAAACAAACAAAAACTCTAAGAAAATATGACGGATCTATTTTAGTGATTATCTGATCCAGATGATCTCAGCTGGACTAATTTGTGCCAAAAATATTAAAAAATTCCATGTTTTTGTAAATGTTTATTCATTTGGATGGCAAATAAAAAAATACCCAATGAAGTTTAAAGGCATATTGACATTTGCTTTTCAGTTCTTCCTTTTCACATTGAAATCATTCAGTTGTGGTCTATATAAAGAGAACCTGCAATGCTTTGGTCTGAACTCTTTGTTAATTCACCTCCACGTTCCCCCTTTCTACCCCTGTTCTGAGCTGCATTTGAGAGCAACTTGTTTTGGTACCGTCTCTTTAAATTTAAAGGAGGCACTTCACATCCCGCCCCCTTCAGGTCGCAGTGTGTGCCACTCCACCCCATTTGGCCATTTGTGTAATATGCAGGTGAATGGTATAATGAACAACCGGTGACTTATCCACTTGTAGCTTCACCATCCTTCAGCTTAGACTATAAAATCTCCGAGTATAAAAATTGCAGGGTTGTGAGACTGCTAAAGTGGAAGTCCACAACCTTGTTTAGGAGCTCCACAGCAAATACTGTGATGTAATTGTTCTAAAAATTTAATAGAAAACAGAGAAAACTTAACAGCTTGAAAAATATGACCTGAACAGAAAATAAATATCTATGCAGCTCCTGGACAAATTTTCTGCACTCCCAGAGACTCAAAGTACACAACAAAATCTAATTAGTGGCTAAAAAAGTGGATTTCGCATGATATCTCCCCTTTAAAACAAGGAGAATGCAAAGTTATAAGTTTAATTATTAAACGTTTTAATCATACTGTACCAGTAACCAACTACGACATTGATGTTTGAGAAATCAATACCAAGCATCTCTACCATAACACAGTTAATGTGCGCAGAACTAACTAAGCATTAATCACAGGGAGTAAAACAGTCTTAGATCTGAACTTCGAATAGTTTTTTTTAAAGACCTTAATACTGGGAGGACTAATGCAGAAATCAATCAGGTGTCGACCTGGAATCAAATGATTTTTAGCTTTACCAGCACTAACCAGTGAGGAAGCAGTAAGAAACTTAAATCAGTGCCCAACACTAAATGCAACCAGGTTACATAGACAAAAACACTCTCTGGTGTGAATCCTACTACTGACAGAAGATGATTCAAAATTCAGACGGATTTTCCAAAACATTTTGTGACATAACTATAGTTCATTCAGGATGGGAGGCATGGAGAATTTCAATAGATTGCAGGAAAGGGTGGAGACAGTAAAGCAAAGTTGCTCCTTTTCATCCTTTAGAGCTTTTAACTTCTGTCTGACTTGGGACATGCTAGATTTGGATAAGTTGACAGACTTTTAGAAATCTAGTTAATGTAGGTTCTCCAGGGAATACATGTGGAGTCTGCTGTTTAGTGATGCTAAACTGTACTAATCTCTAATATTGTATTTTTGCTTTACAATAATAAAACTGTGTTTTACAGAAACTGCTCTGCTATCTTGCAGTAATTTAAATTTATAAGAGTTAGAAACTTGGCTAAAGAGCAAGGAAGTGTATAACAATCACTGCTTGTTGTCCAAGTCCCGGTGGTCAACAAAAGCTCATCAACAGAAGGCCCATTGTTTTGCATATTTTCAGATTGCACAGGTACTTGGTTTGGGATAGTAAGTGCTCTCTATTCATGTGTCTTTTGTACTACTTTCCCCAAGCAATTAATAGAAGAATAATACACCATATCCATTCATCCAAGAGCAACGTTTTAGTGAAAACGTAATTGAATATATTTGATTCTTTATGAAAGCCCTAGGTAAACTAATACAATCGGTCAAAATAAGATAAAGTGAGCTTTGTTTTTAAATAAAATGCCTACAAAAACAAAACTGTGCTTGCTACAGCTTTAAATAAAACAGACACAACATCAGAAGTAGAAATGCAATGACATGGCAGAACTTGAAACCTGAATGTCAACATTAGGTAGTACAGAAGCGTAAGGAATTCAAATTTGTTAAAGTCAAACAATAGCATACAACCATTTTCAAGTAAAAGTGCCGTATTTTTAGTATAACACATTGGTGCGGTGGTACGCGGGAATGGTGGGGAGGGAGCTGTGGTCAGCTTGGTGAGGATGCACCCGCAAACTTGATGTGCCATATTGAATGATGGAGCATGAGCAGAGTTAAAAAAAAAAACTAAAAGTGCCTTATGCTGGTAGTTACAACACGGTTTGGTCTTTTGAGGTGGAGGATTTTTTCCCCACCCCATCACCTTAGGTTGAGGAAGGCTTTGTGGAGCCCAGTGGGGCTGAGAATTACCAGTTTGAGCTGCTGACTCAAGGCGTTGACTCAGTAAAGCCTGAAACCGGCTCTGCCAACGCAGTGGAGGACAGGATCGGTCTAGTTATATACTATATGTATTTCCTGCTTTGTAATCCAGGCGGGATCACTGGCAGCTTTGTGCATCATGATTCATTTGTAATGTGGACATGAAGCATGGTTGATCATCTATTTGCTCTGACTGCAGGAGGCAGGTTTCAATACGAGGGAAGGCAGAGAAGGAAGTTCACAGCAACCGCGGTGAAGTTCGTTCTAGGTTGGAGAGTGGACATTCACGCTACGCGGCGTCAGCGGCGTCTGCATCCTGTTCAGGTCGACACAGGGAGCCTGATCTGGAGCTGCCGCTCTCTGTCTGCTGGCTGGCTGTTAAAGCCGCGGAGTGCGAATATTCAATCCAACCCAAAACCAACTTCACCGCAGTCTCACACCAGCCCCTTCCCAGCTGCCTCAAAACACTAGTGGCAGAACAATTGGTTGCTTTCCCATAAATTCCCCAATAACACATAAAAAGGTTGGTAGATTTGTTTTTAGTCGCTTTGGCACACATCACCACACTGACAGCGCACCCAAGGAACACTAGGTTTAATCACACTCCACAGCGAACCCTGGCTTAGGCCAGGTCTGGTCCAGATGTGCATGTTGGGCAAGTCATGTGCAGAGCAGAGCATCTGTCCCCACTCCCACAGCTGCAGGATGGGTTCACATCGCATTAGAGTAAAGAAAAAATCTAAGGGCCTGACCGGAATCCGACCCGCACCAGACTGTCCTGCGTGACATCCGGGTCCGACTCGGCCTGAATATCGGTTCAGAATCAGGTCGTGCTTGGGAATAAAATCTATACTCTAGTCCAGGAACCGGTGCAGGTGACATGTCACAAGTAGGAATATTCTTGCGTAATTTCAGTGACAAACGTAGTGTGTGAGCTAATAACAGCTAGCGCATTATCTTATTTATACCAAGAGGCATATTATATATATATATATATATATATATATATATATATATATATATATATATATATATATATATATATATATATATATATATATATATATATATATATATATACACACACATGTATGTGTGAGTGCGTGTGTATGTGTGTGTGTGCCTAATTTCCAATTTTACCACATATTTCTACAAACAGTGGGATTGGCTAAAGTCTGTGTTCTCTGCCAAGGCTACTGCTCTTCATTTAGCAATGTGGGATTGTGCAGCAGCAAAAGTTTAATGTGCTTTAACAAAGATTAAATATCATTTTCCCCAGAAGCTTTCAGAAAATTTCTAAGTTAGAAGTTAAAGCGGACTGAATTCTGCCCTAAACCCCAAAATGTTTGCTATCCAAATCAGCACTAATGTACATAAATGCAGTTCTATGTACTAGAGTTTGTGCTTTAGTAGCCTTCACTACCCATTTAACTTTGGGAGGGACCACATAATTTAGAGACCAAAGGTAACAATGTCCTTTCCTGTTATGAAAAACAATAATCTCTTTTATCAGGATGAATATTAATTAACAATAACGGCACCTTGACGACAGCCACTTCAAAAGTCACTTCAAAAGGATCATACAATTCCCTCTGATCTATTGATTTCAGTAAATATATAGATTTTCAGGGAGGCATTCATGACTAACAAAGTTTTAACGCGGAGCTAACCCATTAATGATTATATGCCTCAACATGCATCTAGTTGAAAGGCAGCCATAAAAACTTGTTCTTCTTACCTTTGATATAAATATTACGCCTCAGCCACAGCGTTACGTCATCCCAAAGCTGAACACATTCGTTGGTAGAAGCACTGGAGCTTCCAGAGCCTGAATCCATGTTAAAATCTAGGCTGCTTCATCAGGTCAAAACACAGACTAAACACTCCAAGTTGTAGCAATGTGTTTGCTAAGCAATGGCAGGAAATAAAACGCCCTGTGGTAAATGAGGCCACCCTCCCTCTGGTCCCATGCATTTCCTCTCTGCAGGCCACCATTTCCTCACCCAAAACAATCACAGTCTTTTTAATTCGTTGTGCCGTTAAATTCTCAGCCACAGCACTGAACACTCAACAATACAAACAATGCTTACTTAAGCTTAATGCTCACACATTGATTTTGTGCCAAGCAGGTTTTCATCGTGTAAAAACCTGATAATACTAAGTGTGATTATTATATTTTTACAGTGTATTTTTCTGCTGGCAATTACGCAATAAGCATAAGAACCCAGACAAGAGGTGTCATTTCTACCTGTACTCATTGTTGCTAAACAAATCACCTGTATATTTTTCTGAGCTATTTTTTGGGGTATTTTTTTGCCTTGTACTACACAATGAGACAGCATTCCTGTTGGAGAACACAGTGCATTTATGACCCCTCCATGGACAACCTAACAATGATGAAACAGGAGCTCGCACATTAGCTGACGGGAACGTGTGTCGGACATGAACTCACCTGTAAGAGAAGAAAGCGGCGAGTGGGGTCGTGGCAAACCCGATGACTGACCACTTCCGATTAGGCTTTTTCTGTTGCTCGTTCGACAGCTGCAAAAACCACAGAAACTCATATTAGGCAGAAAAACAAGAGGCACTGGATAAGAAAAATATAAAAAGGAGAAAATAACTAAATACAAAAGAACAAATGCTTATAAAAAGTTATGTTGACACTTATTCATCTTATTCATAAGTTTAATTGTTCTGAATATTGGAGTCAAGGTGCCATGCCTCAGCATGGGGTTCACTATTAAATGCTGGACTATGGATGTGTCAAATAAATCTAGAGGTGTTACAGTCAAGAGATTATTGGAAATTAAACTGGTTCTAGTGCATATTTGGCACCAGTTCTTTGTTTCCACCGCCAAAGTTCTGGTCCTTGCACCAAAAAAAACAAAAAAAACAAAAAACAAAACAGCACCAGTTTGCAGCTGGGCAGGAAAATATGTTCCTTTTTTGATCAGCAGCTTAAAATGAAATAAAATGCCAGACTAGCATCAGAATAACAATTTAACTGTAGCTTATCTTAATACAGTTTACTTTAAAATCACCCATCAGGGAGTTCAAGTAGGTCAATGCTCCGCTTCCAGCTGAGCTCACAGCAGATCATTTTCTCCTGCATTCAGGAACATTATTTCTGACCCAGTCCTTTAGCAGCATCTATCTTTTAATGCCATCAGGTGGTAATAGTAAATGTTCCTCTAAAAGTATTGTTTTTAACTTTCTTCCAGCTGTTGGTGAGTTTGAGAGATCAGTTAATTAGGACTTGAAGCGCTCCCAAGAACAACTGATTGTTAAAGTCAGCTTTAATAAATTGAGGCGCTGTTATTAGAGCAGGGGTACTGGGGTTAATAAGATTTGGCCATCAAAATGTTTCTGTGCACTACAATCATTCACAAATCCCTTAATAACACTGTGGTAGGGGTCAAACAAACAAATGAGATGTTTATGGTGATACAACAATATGGCTGTGACATGGGTTAAGATCTGAACCTCTAAGAGAAATGGGACTCCATATCATGATGAGTTTATACTCTGGAGTAAAAGGAAAGTAAAAGATTACTACCTAATAGTTGCTAGTTAACAAGATCAACTTAGAAAGGTAAAGCACAAATTTACAAGTTATTTCAGTTAGATTTATTTATAACAATTTTTTGTTAATGATTTTTAAACACTGGGTATAAATATGCTCTAATTGATAGCTGTATTCTTAAATAATATGTCCGATAACGCTAGTGCAATGACAAGTGAATGTATTTGGAGTTTTAGTCTTACACACATTCGTCATATGTGGGGCTCTGTTCCTGAAATGCTTAATTTGTACTACAGGGTCTTCTTCAGTTAATAATCATGGAAAAAGTGTCTGAAACTATTTGATTCACAACATTTGAATGACATGTATAAAGACATAGCTTGAAAGGGGAAAAAGTGGAAGTCAATAATGCAATTGTACACATTTCCACATCAATTTTAGAAGCATGCTTGAGATTTCCTTTTTACATTATACCCCCAGTCCTAGAACTTATATTACCTGTGAACCACAATACCACCTGAGTCAGGGATAAAGTATCTGGTTCAGTGTACTATTAAGTAATAAAAAAAAAGAAATCTGTCGAGTTTTCAAGGTACAATAACCTTGATTTCATTGCATAAAATCTGATTTATTTTAATTGCCGTTTTATTTCTACAATACTAAGTGAAAGCCATTCTGTTTCTTAGCTAATGTGTGTTCTTACGAGCACACCCATAAAACCCATTTACAGGGAGACGCAGTCCTCAAGGAAGCAGTGGCAAAAAAAAGGCACCACAGTAATAAGTGACATAATGTTCTGGTTCACTCTCAAACAAACAAACAAAAAACATGATATGAGCAAAGCATTCATGCTTTTATATTTACGGGTCATGCTATTCCAGGACTGTGACTCAAGGGGAGCCACTGTGATCAGTAATGCGTGACTCATAAATGAAACTCTTTTAACCTCAAGAGAAAAAAAAAGACTTTAATGTAAAAGCGGGCCTTTGGTTAGCATGACGGTTTATAGCTTCAGATTAGAGGCCGCAGTGGAAGCACAAAGCTGGAAGAACATGGATCCACTTCAAGGTCATGGACTTAAACCAATGACATGCTGTTACATAAACCCCCTCGGAGCCCTAACCATTTTCAGCAGAGTTCACTAAAATGTTATTCAATAATAATTTGCATGCTACAAATCCCACATCGAATCTCTGTAGTATTTCACTAAAAGCTAAATATTTAAAATGTATACATTTTCAATAAAGAGTAAAAACACCATTTACGACAATTAGAGAAACAAGAATCGTTCATGTTCAAGAAAGACACTCAGGAAGGAAAGAACAGCACCAGGCAGACAGTGGTGCAGCCCCCCTGCCTGTGTTGCAGCAGTGATCAAAAACAATCTAATTCACTGAGGCTACTGCAAAGATGCTCAAACACATGAGCTGGCAGGCCTCATGTCTCTGTTGACAGTGCTGCAGAGCCGGTCCTACAGGTACCACTGCAGAGCATCAATGTCATGATGCGAGAGTCACAAGCTACAAAGATACCTCACTTTTTAATGATTTGGTGCTTTCTGAGGCTTTTACAGAAAAAAAAACTGTGTATTAAAATGGGACCAATACTAAATCTAGGAGTGATTTGGCTAAAATAGTATTCATGCTTACAATTAAGCAATTATCCTAGTCTTACAGTAGAATCACATCATTGCTTTTTCACATGGTGCAATAAGATTCCAATTTTTTTTTTTTATTGTGTGCAGTGACAAATAATGTCAGTAATAACAGTGTTGGTTTTACACCAGATTTTACAATGCAAATAAAAGAAGCATCAACTAGTTATCATCTGATTAGTTCCATTTCCAGGTAAATTAAGATTCAATCCCCCGCTCTGACCATCTCAGTCGTTGTGTCCCTGGGCAAGACACTTCACCCGCACTGCCTGCTGGCGGTGGTCAAAAGGTACCGGTGGTGCCGATGTATGGCAGCCTGCCCCAGGGCAGCTGTGGCTCCTAACATAGCTCACCACCGTCAGGGTGTGGATGACTGATTGTGGTGCAAAGCACTTTAAGGGCGTCAGACTAGATAAAGAGCTATACAAGTACAAGCCATTTACCATCTCTGAACCTTGCAGTTTTTGTGCCAGTGGCACTGCCAAATAACTTTGAAATGAAAGAAAAAGGCAAAATTGTTTTTTTAACAAGCAAATACCTGAAGGTTTGTAATGCATTTATATCAATGCACTCTGATAAACCTAAATAAATCCAGTGCAACATCTTGCCTTTAAAAGCCAATTATTTATTATATGAAGTCTTGTTTTTTTTTTTTATTATTATTCTCAGTATAGATCCAGCTGTTCTGTGAAGGTCTCAGAGGTTTTTTTTAGAGAACATTCGAGAAGAAACCACATAATGAAGACCAAGGTAAACAGCAGACGGGTGAGGGAGAAAGTACAGTGAGGAGCGTTGCCCGAAGGAGGTGCTAATGCTAGCTTAGCAGGTAACATCGCTCAGCATTTCGTTTTTCTTGTCCATTGGCATGGGAAAGTTTCTCCGAACAACAGTTCTGTGTTTCTCTTGTCTATGAAGAGGGTCACCCGGCCGTTCTGGCTGTTCTCCACATGTTAGCAGACTTTAAAGCTTTCAGCAGCAGCTCATTATTTGGGTCAGGTGTGCGGATGCAGACGGGAGGGTCTTCTGCTTCGCGATTAGGCATATCTTTCCTGATGTCCTATCATAAAAAAAGTTTTTGGAGGTCTTCTGACCATTGTCTGGGTCAAAATTCAAAGCATGTTCCTAAGTCATGTGGAAACGTTTTCATTTGAGTTAGAAACACATTTTCACTCGGGCTAGCCTCACCCATCAGGAGAGTGGACACAGCATGAATCGTTCATCATGACAGGGAAAACCAACATCTGGTACATATGTGCTCAAAAACCATCAGATTTCATACTATTGATTAGTGCTCCAACACTGCAGCCTAATCAAGCCTTTTATTTCTTCATCCTCTAGCCATCGCCTCAGCATAGGAAGCATTCCCACCAGTATTAATGAAACCCAGTACCGCTTGTGGATACACTAAACTGTGCTACTGAAATACTGTGGAATAAAAGAGGGTTTGATGGAATACAAGTTGTCCTCCTTACATCCGACATTCTGTAGCTGAGCTGTAGCAGCAGTGACTCCGCAGATGAAGAGGGATAATCACGTTGGTTTAGTGAAGCTTTAAGTGGGGGAGATGATCGGGAGAAAATAGGCCAGTGTTTTTGAAGACATGTTAAACTGATGCAACGGATCTGTGTATGTAAACTCTCCACCTCAACAAATCCTTGTTGCACTCCAAATAGACTGCAAACTCTTTCTTTAGTAACTAAAAATACCTTCTAAGGGCTTTTGTGACAGCTACTTTTTGAATAGGAGCAGTTTATTTTTACCTCGCATCAACAAAGTAATCTGAATCTGTCAAAAGCATTTTTTTTTTCAGACTTCAGCACAGCTACATTTGTAGGCTGCAAGAAGAAGCAAAAAATAGATCAAACTCGTTTAATTCCCAACGCTATTAATTCAAATTTTTCCGACATCCTTAACCTAACCCATGTCAACAAGAAGCCATGATGAATCTTTTTCACTCCTGCAACTGAGCTCGATCATCACAGCTGTGAGGCGAGCTGCCACTGTGGGACGAAATAAATTGCTGCGATGCACTGACAAACCTAGATTCAAAGTCAAACACATGACACATGCAAATCTATTAATAGAATTAAAAGAGAAATAAACGGCCTGAAGACTAAAGCACACGAGCATGTTTGTTTCCTCAAGCTTTAGTCAGCTGGCATCAACCTTGCTTTTGTTAGAATGTAATATTTTTACATATCTCTTATTAAATTATTTCAACAGAGTATGCCATTTATAAATATTAAATTTAAGTTATAGTATATTATTTAGACTTTATAGTAACAAATACAGCTATACAAGCTATACTCCTTAGTTACAAAATCTTCTCAATACTACAACCTGATACCAAAATTTGAATACGGTTAAACATTTTAAAAACAGAAACACTACTACAATGTTAAATTAATGTATGATATGTTATTAAAAATATGTACAGTAGTGCATCATCAACATACACGGATTATCGTTTTCAGCAGGGAAAAATAATACTACCCAAAAATGGTCAGTATTTCATGTTAAGCTGTTCTGGACTGAAAAAAAGAGGTCAGGATAGGGATTAAAAACAAATATCTTTATATTGACATTCACCAATACTGTGGTCCCGGTAATATACAACTAAGAGAGATCAAGAAGCTTAGCTCGAAATATGAAGTTTCTATGCGTTTTCTATCTCAGCAAAAAAAAAAAAAAAAAAAGGAAATAAAAACCTTTAAGCTAAAGCATCATGAGTGGTTCACAAGACAAGCAAGTCCACCGTCTTAAATAAAAGTCCAACAATTTCTCACAGGCAGCTCTGAGTCATAATAAAACACACTTTATCAGATGCAAATGAAAGCTATGACTTACACAGATACATTAAGATCAGCATATTCACTTTCCCACTTTTGTTTAACTGTGATGGTACATATGGAAGTACACATCCTGTGTGAGGAAAGTGAGTGCCAGAACAAACATTTAATTATCATTGACTCACAAAGCAAATAATACACAATAGCAAAGGAGGAAACACCCACCTTCTTGTTCACGAAACGGCTCAAATAACTGATTGTAAGAGCATGAAAACACACCAGCAATAATTTGTGGGTCTGTAAATTATAGTATACTTTTTTTAATGACTAATCTCTATATTCAGCCAACAAATGTATCTCAATGACAAAACAGTTTTATACGCCGACGTAGAGCCGCACCATGCAATTTTAAACAATACCTTTGGGATCGACGCAGACGGGCTCCGCTGAAGAAATGTGGCATGTTAAAGTTGGATAACACCGTCCACGGACTAGAATCTGACATTGTGTCCACGTCATGCCAGAGAGGGAGATGCAAAGGGAGCTTCTGGGGAACTGCTGAGAAGCGACGGCTGCTGGGGTTAAGGAGGCTGTGACCCCCGGAGCACTGCTGACAAGTCCTCTCCTTAGGTCCAAACTTTCTCTGTACAGGCACATCTGCAGCCAGCTGCGGCATAAACACACCGGCACCGAGGGCGTGTTGTCCTCCACTGTCCTCAAACAAAAAAAAAGAAAAAAAAAAAAAAGGAATCCGGGCCGGATCACGGAAGGCACACAGAGCGTGATCCAGGTCAGGTGTTGACAAACTCTGCTGCAGCAGGGACGTGACACCTAACACCGGCCGCCTTGCCCCATCTCACCGCAGCCGCTCTGTACGCCAAAACGCTCGTCCTGCTCCCTTCGCTCAACATGCTTTATATCATGTAACAGGCATATACCACTCCACATCCCGTGAAGGGGGGGAGGGCGGTGAGACAGGAGCGCTGCATCCTCAACACATGCGGCTGTGCTCTCGCTGCTTTAAAAAAAAAAAGGTCCGGTGGGTCAGTGTTTCCAGCGGGAGGCCGGCAGAAAGAATGTGTGAATTCTTCGACTGCTGCGAGGAATCCTCTTTGCTCCTTCCACAAAGAGTTATGGCTCATTTACTGGAGGAGAGCCTCACCTTAACTAAATCACCTTTGCCCCATGACTCATTTACTGTTTGACTTTTAAATAGGACTTAGTTTAAAAATGGGAAAATAAATACTAATTTGTTTAAAAATATTTTAGTATCCAAAACTATGAAAACGATCATCAAAAACTGTAGTGCAAACAGGTACGGTGCCATTTCATGTTCTTTAATTAGGAGATGGACTCTTGAATTTATAATTCTCCCCGTTTTCTTTGTCAGTTCATTGATTCGTTTGTATCTGGATTAGAAAGGCCTGCAGGGTGCAGAGATGGCAGCACAATCCTCAGAAGTGGTTATCAGAAGTAAAAACATTTTCCACACAAAAGAAAGCTTCAATTATCCTTAAGACCATGCCAATGGCTACTTATGTTAGAAACAAAAGTAAGCATAAGTAATCCCCTTCCAAAGGGCTGCCCTGCTTGGCAGGCTTGTAGAAATCTAAAATTTGAGGTAAGGACCTGCCTCTCACAGAATATGACCAATTGTACTCCACTAGACATGTCAATTTCTAATACAAGATGCTAGTAGTTTAAAGCAGTTTAAAATGTCAACTCTATATTAATGAGAGAACAGTATATTTAAAAACAGGGTTTTGGTAAGATTTGAAATTATTAAAGGGACACTACCTCTGCTCTCAAATAATGACCAATAATGACAAGAAAGCTATAAAATACTTTGAATGCTGTTGATTATGATTCTCAAAGGAAAAAATGACTTAGACATATTTTAGCAGGAAAAATGTAGGTTTTTATTTATCATTTAATCTTATGCGCAAGTCGGGTGTTGCCCGTTAATGTGTTTTTGTCCCCGTCATACCTGCATTTTCCCATTGTGGGGAAAATTAAGATATTTCTATTCTATTGTTATAAACACTAGAAATAGGAATCTCTTACAGTCACAAATGGGTTCACCTCTAATTATGTATGGTAACCAGTGAGCAACAAACTACACATATCTTTGGATTATTTATTTTTTATTTACTTACTTTTACTCTAATTTCAAAGTTTAAAGATCATTCATAAGAAATTATCAAATATAAAATTTTAAAAATAAGTTTTATCACAAAAAGCGTTCAGGTAAAAAGACCTGCTAGTGTGGTTGATAACTAAAACTTAAATAATTTTAACAGTTCATCTTTGAACTAAAAAATGCCTTTATTTATTTATTTATTGTTATTATTTATTATTTATTTATTATTTGTTCATGTCCTTAGATTAACATCTAAATATAACTTCATACAAGAATTTAAATATGGCATATTTTCACTTTTTATAAGCTAAAGCCTTAGCGGTAGACAGAAAACAGCATGACTTTCTAAACAGTTTCTGATTTGTTTTCCCTTTGTCAGCTTGGTTAATTTATATTATGCCAGCTATAAGACAGAGAAAGGACAGTAAAGAGAGCTTCAGTCAGATGTGCACAGTAGGTCCTGAGGACACTCAGGTTGCTGTAGATAACTTATCACTTGCAGAGTGTGCTGCCTGGAAAGGGGGAAAAAAATCTGAGGAACTGAGTGGGAGCAAAATCAACAAAGAAAATAATACTAGTATGACTGGCACATAACCACTGGCACCACTTCCATGTGCCTCCTTCTGTAATAAGGTGTCATCAGAGGTCATTTTTGCCAGCAAAAAGCCTGAGTTTGCGAGAGCCTTCTCTCAGAGAGCTTCGGCTGCTCTCCCTACAGGCTTCTGTGACAGCCTTCACTCTAATTATGGCCCTGCTCTGTTTCGGTGCTCCACATAAGAAATGACAGTTCGGATGGTTCAAAGTCAAACCTGCACACAGCAGCATGAGAGCAGTGGAGCGGAAAACGTATTCAAACAAACAAAAACGTCTGTTTACTTTTACACACCGAGAATCTGTTAACGTATGACAAATGAGTTTAGAGTGCTTCCTTTCCCATGAGCGAGTGTTTACAGTTATGGCTTGCTAACATTTATTAGTGCTAACCTACAGTTTGAGTTGTGTTACTCGTACTGTAAGCCTAAAGGTTTTTTTGTCACAACCAAATGGCTTATGCATCAGATTCTGTGTATCCTGAGCTGGGGTCTGTCTAAAAAAAATGTCAACACTAACACGTGGTGACAATAGAGATTCTTGATAAATATAAGGTTTCCCCCATCGCATTATTGGTCTGGCACACTTTCAGGCTTTACACCCTAGATACACCTACCACCAGGCTCAGCCAGTTTTCTAGCCGAAACCTGAAATAATCTATAACACACAGAGGTACTTTTTTTTAGTCAAAAAAGAAGCTATCCAAACATATCTGCAAAACAATAAAAAATGAATTCCTTCATTCATTAACAACAGTGTAATCAAGACATTTAGTTCCTGAGGTAATAAACACAAATAAATGTATCTGCAACCTATGAGACACATTTCACAGTTGGGCGAAAGTTCAGAGGCTTTGGCATACTATTTTCTTCTCTATCAGCGTTCTCAGCAGCACATTTCAGCGTAATGTACCATTAGGGTGAAAGTTGTCAAAGTTACTCTGAAATTAGACGGATCAGTACGACACAATAGTATGACATGTTTGAGAGCAACATGGAAAAGTCAAAGCTCTTGAACATGCATCAACGTAGATATAAAGCTCCTAAACAACATTAAAGCTAGCACTAGCTGTTATTAGCCTGACGAACAACCCCCTTCGAGCTGCACTACGCCGCGCTCCACTGCAGCAATGTGAAACGACAAACCAGCACTGGCGCACGCACCTCCACCACCGACGGCGGCTGTACACCGTTATGCTGAAAACAAAATCCTGGTGAGGATCCTGCATATTGATAAAATAAATGTGGTTGAATGCAGTAGAGAAACTTTCCTATCCCATAATGGCTCAGAAGGCTACGATGCTATTAGAAATCGATCCATTCTGCTTGTGATACAGTCATTTTTGTTTTGGTGTAGGTGCTTTGTGTCAGGATCACCTATTATGTTAATTATCTTTTCATCTACTCTCCATCATTGCAGATTCTTCGATGTAAAAGTTGCTATGAGCTTTATGATTTGCCTCGCCTTTTCAGATTTCGGGGGATGCTTCGACGTCACCAGCTCCTCCGGTTAACGGCGGCAGATAAGATCAGTTGTTTTATTTCTGTCTTTGGATGATCCCTGCGATATGCTTCCCCATGTTTGTTGTGTTTTAAAACGTTTTCCTTTTTGTTTTACACAACCTGCATATGGCATGACTCAAAGTCAACTTTGCTTTGATGCAGAGGGTGCATGATGCAGCCTATGTAACCTTGTGTTTACCATAAACTGTCCCTTTGCTGCACTGACGCACATCTAAGTTACCCCCTTCTACGTTCCTCAAAACTAGATAATAAATTAAATTGAGATAAAAGCGTTTCAATGTTTATTAAGAGTCGGAATTGTCCATGAGCACATCTCAATGCATCCAAAAATAGATGTTAACCCAATCCCACCCCCCCTCACTCTTAGTTGCACATTGTGTTCTTTGAATGACGGGGAGAGCTGCAACATGGCATAAATGTCCTCAGTCTTCAGGCAGGTCTTTGTGAATCCTTGAAAATCAAAGTCTATGAAAATGATTCTAAGCCGTCTTGCTCTTTATCAGCTATATAACTGCAAAGTTTTAAATATATATATATATATATATATATATATATATATATATATATATATATATATATACCCCTGGCAGATATATATATCTGCCAGGGGTATGTAAAAATTGGGGCTTTACTTTAGATCATATATTTGTGTAGTAAATGAAGCTAACTGTGTTTAAAGTTGTGAATATAAAGTATTAGGTTTAAGGTCCTAAACCGTAAGCCTAATATTTGTGGTTTAGGTATACAAGTTGGTATATTATGCTTTAATAATGCACACCCCAAAATGTGACTGCTGTACTCCAAACACTTGAGCTAAATTGCTAAGTGATTTTCAAACCCACACATTGCTGTTACCAAAAGCTGCATTTATTCCAACTTTAGCCTCACAGGCAAAATAAGGGCATCCTTCACTCCCTTGAGGCATTTCTGTTGAAGCGTCAGGCAGCTTCAACAGCCGAGGGCTATGACAAAAAAGAAGAAAAAAAAAACAGGAGCTTATGGGGTAAAGATACTGATTCTGGTCCAACAACAACTGCCGTAAAAGCAATAGCACCTGGGAAAGCTTGATGACCTTGCCAGTGTTATAAACAGCTGACCAGCTCTGTGACCTTTGGTACAGCACTAACGCAGTTGTGTCTAATTCTGTCCCTCTAAAGCCATTGTCCTGCATGTTTTATAATAATTCTAAGGATAATCACCTTTGTCATTGCAACTTTCTGCAATCCAATGCAATCTGGTGCATGAAACCCATCCCTCTAGGAGCCGTAGGCTGCCACTATGTGCGCCGGGGAGCATTCTGGGGCTAAATGTCTTGCTTAAGGACCTGAGTGGCAGTCTGTGGGATTCAAACCAGTAACGTGTGGCCTCTCCAGGAGCCA
This sequence comes from Fundulus heteroclitus, assembly GCF_011125445.2. Lineage (NCBI taxonomy): Eukaryota > Metazoa > Chordata > Actinopteri > Cyprinodontiformes > Fundulidae > Fundulus > Fundulus heteroclitus. The sequence goes on along the minus strand of NC_046368.1, from coordinate 26,361,547 downwards.
TGTGCCCTGCGCATCTGATTTAAAACGTTGAATTACCACCTCACAGTATCACAAATAACCTACAAATCAGGTGTACTGTACAGAACCAGGTTAAAAACAGACACCCACATTTCTACTGATAATATGCTGCGAACATTGCTACACTGTATGTAGCAACTGTTTACAATTATCAAGTAAAACAGAAAAGAAATAAATTGAACATGTGCTAAGGAAGTTGTGACCTGCTTTGGTCCGCCACTGGAACAATTATTTTGTGTCACTGCAAAAAGCTGCTGCTTATATTTTGACACTACAACAACAATGCTGTGAGACAATGTTCCCAACCATATTAAAATGAGCTTTTCATTGTACCATATTCAATATTTGTATGGGTAAACCCGATGAAATCAAATCTTAAATGTATTTATCTTAGAGGAAACTCTACATTGGAAAAAAAATAAAAACAGCTCAACGCTGCTGAATGATGCTGACTCATTTTACCGCCTGCTCTACTTGACTGTCTATGAAAGCTGCACAGTACCAGAGAACAGGAGTGAGAAAGGTGGGCGTTTCATTTTATTCATTGATACCGCAACTTCACAGACAAATAAGTCTTTTAAATGAGATAGGGAGAAAAAAAAACATTCACAGTAAGTTTCATTTCAAACATTTAACCTTAAGCAAATCTTTAGCTTTAAGCGCAAACCAGAAAGATTGCACTGTATAAAATTCATAACCGTTTATCACAAAGAGAGCTAGTACAGGCGGATAATGTTTTCCCAGGGGGAATAGGAGGATTAAGGAAGATGCTTTTCAAAACTACAGTGTAGTAAAAGAATCAAAAATCAGATATTTAATTTCCACTTCTGTTTTCTAATGTGACTATCCAATTACCAAAATGTGCAAGGGCACAGATGAAACCTGAACTGAAATGTTTAAACTCATCCTAATTAATTTAATTGTACACTGAATTAAAAAAAATGTTATTGAAATGACAGATGGAGATTAATGAAACCCTTATTTCTGTTTAATAAAGACAAAAATTGTGGATTCTTACTTTTCTCCAAATATTGGTAAAAAGCCGTCTCGTCTTGTTCTTGTAAAACCAATGTTGTGTATCCTCTTGTCTTTTGAGCTGAATATATTGTTACATTCATAAATAACATACAGGACCAGTAATGCCAGTAACATTTACTAAATTTTTTTATCTATCGTTTATATTACATTTATTTCACTTGAAATGTAGAAAATATTCAAATATCGTCTTTTTTTGCTGAACTGATTCATCCAAATAATTTCTGTCCATGGGTACATATTGCCGTAGTCTAAGTAGAAGCTTAATACAAAGGCATATTACAATGGAAAGAAAGACATAAGACACAAGGACATATGCTACAACAAACTAGTCAGCAACTAAGCCGTAATGTAGATATTTAGCTCTTATTAGCTTCTGCCATTTGCGGTACATTTCATTTTAAAAAATGAATCCAGCTGAGATTGGTAAGGATTGAAACCATTCTTCACTTTGATGTATTGCTAATGCCCCTAAATCCTGCTTAGCACATGAAAGAGGAGCAAAAAACGTCAGAACAGAATGGGGCAAGATGGGGGAAGGGGTGTCCTTATCAACATTACATAAGCTCCATGTCCTATCACAGCTCTTACATGGCAGTTGATTTTTTAGAGGGCAAATTGAAGAATCGGTTTCAGGTTTGGAAAAACGACGGTTGGCATTAAACAAAACGTCCATGCCTGAACAACTCTTGCTTACCTCCAGAAATGAAAGGCATGCAGTGGGCTGCACGGACTGCAGGGGCTAGTGGGAGTAGGGCTCAAGCTTCGGGGAGTGAGGCTGTAAGTTAAATGGAGTGAGTGAATAGTTGTCCTTTATCACATACAAGACAGGTCCTCCCCCCCACCCCCACCACCCTCCCAAAGCGCTGACACGTGCCCAGATGAAGACAGCAGCATCACGAAGAGTAAATGATCCCTGTCAGATGAATCTAATTGTGTTTGAAGAGCAGGTTCCCGAGGCATTTGTCTGGTTCTGCAGTGTTTGGTTGACATTGAGACTGTAGACTGTGCCAGGCTAAAACGGCAGCAGGCAATAAAGAGCACCTGTTTGAAGGCGAAAGGTCATAAAAGGAGTTAGAAATTTACCAGAGGTTGGAGATAAGGTTGTAAATAGTGTTCTTCCCGTTTCTGCAATCATAAGAAAGGCTTTTATTTCCCGGTGTGAGGTCATACGTTTTATCACTGCTTCAGCTGGCCTGCCGGCAGCACTGCAGAGCATTAGGTCATGCAAAGGTGAGTTACATTTACTGCAGTGGCTTCCATTCATTAACTCGTAAAACGCAGTAAAGGAAAAAAACTCAAAACCAATCAGAAGATTAAACTAACATTAAATACTATTATAATAATAGTTTCATTTGAGAGTTTCCATATTGGTCTACTAATGGATTAAGAATAATACTGGCTTAAAATCTAACATGGTGGAAATCTAAGCGTGTGAGAGCTCCTCATTGTCAGTGAGTTTTATTGCATCTGGTGCCAGGTTACATCAATGTAATATTACCCTTAATGTTTACTTTGAGTCAATAGAATATCTTCTTGCTGCAGTGAGCAGTCAACATTTCATCTAAAAGAGTCCTCATTAATATGCAGACCATTCCTTTTAAAATACATATGGTAAAACTAATGTGTTAAGATTATTAAAACAATTGGAGGACAATATAAAAAAAAGTTACTATTAGAGATGCGCCAAGAAATAAGCAGAAATATGACTGGAATATGAGTCTTTTCAGCTCGATTTGCTCCGAGCGGTGACCAGCCAGTCGGAAAATAATAAGAATGACTCGGCACCACCAGACTGCACTTTCAACACTCTTCAGTGTATATGTTATTACTGATGGAGGAAAGCTTAAAGTTAGCCATTTCTGGTACTAGTGAGGTGTTTAAAATTAAATTGGAGAACGCACAGATATGGAAGAAGCACTTTAAAGGGAAACTATTTTCTATGACATGCATGGTCCATTCAGGCTGCAATGGAGCAAGAGAGAGCCAGCCATTCAGCAGATAACAGGAAGGCTGAAGGCATTAGAGCAAAGCCACTTTGTTTTATACTTTTAAGTTTCAACCTTATCCTGTCATGGAACATGTTGAATTTGGAAATGCTAAAAGCTTTTAAGAAATCTCAAAGGTAATGTTTTTAATAACATTAGCTTCAGTAATAATCTGACCCTATCTGTATAATTTGATTGAATTTAACTTTGGAAAGGGCCTTGAGATGACATGTTTCATGAATTGGCGCAATATAAATAAAATTGAATTGAATTGAATTAATAACATGAATCAGCGATATAAAAGATGTACCAGATAATTTAAAATATAATATTTTTTTCTCCATCTTAAATTTGTAAAATAATGTTTAACAGCAACTGTCACACAGGGTCTGGCATCACCTCTGCTCAAATTTAAACAAAAATAATGAGCACTAAAAAAAGCAAGGCTAGAACAAAACTATTTTACTGCTGTTTATGATCTTATATTTGAGTTGTTAAAGAATAATTTGCTACAGCTAAAACTGTATCAGCTGGTCAAAGCTTAAAAAATGGAAATCAGAAATTGATAAGATGTGATTGGTGCAGCTCTACTTACTTTAGCTTATGAGCTGCTTCATAGTGATTTCAGTATTATCAAATAGACTGGTAGGATATGAGTGTCAGACAAGCAATATTGTTGGTATTGCTCTCTTCATATGCTTTGTTGAAAAAAAAAAAAAAATCTACCATGGCAACGCCGTAATAAATTCATAAAAGGACGATATTCAATGTGCACAATTTGCTTAAATGTGCAGAAACGTACATTTAAGTCTCATTGTCTATAAGAAAAAAGTAGGTTAGAAAATGTGTTATAATGATTCAGTTACTTTAGGATTGGTCCAAAAATCTGCATAGAAATAACGTCATTCGGCAATCCAATTGGCTCAACTGAAAAATTTAAATCCTTAACTACAGAGAACCATGACAAATGCCTTGGTGACCCAAATAAAATACGCACTGAATCTTGCAAACGGCAGGATGTGATAAACGCAACATGTAAACACACGGTCTCCAGTAATCCACTGCTTCACACCTTATTAAATAACAACCAGAAACCACTTTCTTTCTTTTTTTTTTTTACAAGTGCGTTGCTCTGATCACTCACACCTGCAAGTTAAGCCACTCCTTTATGTTATTTATCACATTAAAACGACTAACCGCAGAAACACATGCGGACTCGGGCAAGCTTGCTGTCGCCTAGGTGTGAAGCGCCTGACATTAGACTTCCTGCTGCAGATGCTGCTGCTGCTGCTGCTAATGCTAACACAGCCTAGAGCTGAAAGACAGACCACAAATATGACACAGAGACGGATGAAGCTACATGCTGCAGAGAAGTTGCCTGGGATAACACAGGAAAATACTCACTCTAGCGTCAGCCCTGGAATTCTCAATCTCTCCCGCTGGGCTTTCATGGCTGAACTGTGCTCGTTTGCTCTATTGTGGTCATGATATGAATTCACGCTGTCTGCCTGCTGCCAAGCTTCCCCCCCCCCCTCCCCACTGCACCGACAAAGAGACAAACCCAGCCACCACAGTGCAATGAGACCGATTGGTTTTCTCTCCCCCCTAGAAGAAGGGAGGGGGGCGAAAAGGGGGACTACAATCCTTGTTTTGGTCTTTCCATGTTCCACCTTGAAGCTGTCAGACGAGATCCTAATATGCCAGAGAAGGGAATGGAGGCAGGACAATACCCCTGCTTCCCTCCCCTAATACACGCCCCCTGCTCCTCAAAGCCAGTGACCCCCACCGCCACAGCCCCTCCGCCAGCTGGTGGCTTGTTCCATTGCAGAAATTCATGCAGTAAACTGAAGCTCCTCTACGTGCAGTCACCTTGACAGCCGCTAACAACGCACAAAGTGTGCAACACGATGTTGCCACAACCACAGGGATGATGTCATCTCTGAAAGAGAAACATGTCGCACCACTAAAAGGTCCACATCCTTCTGTGAACAGCAAGCTTCAGACAAAATGCACTAATAGAATAACTACGCAAAACTAAAGCATGAGGGTCTAAATGTTGCAAATGTTAGGAAATTATAAAACTTTCATTGGGGTAAAAAAAATATATATATTGTGTGAAATTTCTCAAATCATTGACTATTTGTTTCCAGTGTTTGTGATTCCAGATTCAATTTATGCACAGCTGACTGCAGTCCGTTCAGATTTCTACTAGGGAATATTTCTACCTACAGTTAGTGAACGTTTTTACACTGAAATAAAAAGGGGAAATGACCTGTTAAGACAGAAAGGTAATGGAAAACGTTCTTTAATGGTAGAAAAAGAATACAGAATCATCAGATTGTTATGAACTTCACGTCTCTGTTGGTGGAGTTACTGTTTTTTGGATTTTCAAATGTCTCCTAACAGAATCTACCCTCAAGTAAGTGGAGTAGTAAAAATTTACACTAATGAAGATTACTGCACACGGTATTTGTAAGACAAACCTTTTAAAAAAAATTTAAAAAATGGAAAATTATAATTTTTAAATGAAAACATGATGAATCACCGCTTCAGTGAAGCGCTGCTGAAGTTTAGCTAAAACTAAAACAAATCAGTTAAAAACAGAAAAAAACTAGTAAATACATCGCTTGGTATCAGGGCTTATGGTTACTTTGTGAAGAACAGGAACAAGGCAGGAATTTAACACAGTATTTCATTCATTATTCAAATAAGTTAAGCAGAAGCAAACAATTTTTAATGAATGCCAGCACTATAATACGGGTCACATATGGGCCTTGTCTACCCAACTAACCAAGACCTTCAGAAATCTTAAACTGTAGAGTCAACATCCAGAACAACACACCTTAAACAACACATGCAGTTTCACAGTAACATGTAACGAGTGTTTGTTACTGTGAAAGATTTGCAATAACATGTTTCAACAACACGGGATACAACAATATGATAAGATCACTGCACCAAAACCAGCCAAATTATGAACGGTCACTCATCTCAACAATGACCTGGTGCAGGAAGTTTTAAACTAACATGTTGAGTACAGCCAGAAAAGCACAGGAGACCCTCTTTAGCAACAACTTAAAAAGAAAAGTGCGGGGGAATTTTCCTTAAAAAGGATGGGCGGCCAGGAGAAAACATGATTAACCCATTTTTTTTTGCAATAATCAAGAACATTTAAGTTAAGTTTGTCATTTATAAATATACATTTTTGCACTTAACCATAACCAACCCTGTGCCTTCCAAAAATGTTGCCGCAGTTAAAAAAAAAAAAAAAAATGGTATCAAGTATTGAGTACTTTCCTTAGTATCGAAATCAAGTTTTAATTTTCAGTATCATGACAACCCTATTTACAAGCAGGTCTAATTCATGTCCAGTTGAATTATTTGGTCCAAATTCAATTCAAATCAATCCAATTTATTTCATTAAATCCAGTAATATTGTCTGATTCAGACCCCTTTACATAAAGTTCCATTTGACATCAATTACAATGTCTAATCAACGTTACTATATAATGGAATTTGATAAAACAACAAGCTACTTTAGGAGGCCAAGCAGGGCATCAAATCAATGAGTTTAAAACAATCTTTCCTCCAAATCAACTATTGTGTTTTAATATGTAACTTTAGTTAAACTACTAAGGATCTCAAAGCCTTTTTAATTCCATGCAGCCAATCACTTGTCGCTCAAATCAGTAACTCACTTTAGGGAGTTTTTCAAATTATTTAGGAAAAGCCATGACATGAATAAATGTAGAAGGTTAACTAAGATAGTATGGAACATCCAGTCGTGGGCTTGTACAACTGTATCATAACCATGATGCTGATTTTAAATCTTCCTTTCTCACCTATTGTTGTAAAGCAGCAGCGGGAACATTAAGATCCAAATAGGTCAAATTGAACCGATGACTCAGAGGCAGCAAGATACTGATGTATGAGATGCTGAAGGACAAAAGGAGGAGGTAGTTATAGATATTTTGACACAGTGTCAAGTTTATAATGAGGAATTTGCAGAAAGTGTAACCGCTGTGGAAAGGATAAGGCACTAATGGATGAGGAACTAGACCTGAAGACCTTCTGACTTAATAACACTATAATTAAAGAATTTAAAGACTAGAAGCTGAAAACAGTAACCAGAGTATATGACTGTTTCTTACTGGATACAGTGTGTCTTGGAATACATTTTCAATTCATATCTATGGGGGAACAATAGCAGAATACATATCTGACAAGCAAACGAAGGTATTAAGTCAAGTGTATCATGAGCCCTGTTTTAAGCTGTTAATCATTTAAATTTACACATTGACCTCTACAGATCCTATTAAAAACAACTATGTGGCCAAATCAGTTCATTTCTCATCTAGAGAAGAACTGGAAATGCTGGTTGTATACTCAAGCCCAAAATAAGCCTAAGCTTTCCATAGTGCAGGGATTTGGAGAACCTCAACCCTCTGAACTGCTGATCATCGCTTCCTTCTTCTCTTCTTCTTAATACTGGGCCCGACCTCAGAGAGTCTGAAATTCTTGATTCAATCCTGCATCTGACAACAACAACTATGCTCGTCACAGGTGCTTTCTATGTTAAAGCCGCTTCAGAAGGTGTAGTATTGCTTGAAACAATCCACAGCCAAGTGCTCAACAAACAAAAGTCAATAGTATCAACTATGCAATCGTAGCTTTTAAGTCTTAAGTTAACTGATCTCCTTTGCAAATAAAGTAGAAATGCGCTGCTGTGGGTCTGGTTGAATTTCCAACCATATAATATAATGTATTTTTAGCTGTGATACAATATCGGTAACATACAAGAATGTATGTTTCAACCAACCAACCATACATACATACATATGCGCACACACCCACACACACACACGTATGCGTATATACACGTACATTATACATAGATACATAGGTAAAATTCTGTTAGCTTCACAACATACTTGTGTTAAAGAACGCCATTCTTGTGGTTAGTTTGTTAAAATTGCAGAGTTTCTGGCACTGTTAAAGATTTTTTACCAAAAATTAGCTACCTTAGCCAAACGACTTTTAAACATGCCAACAGACACTGATAACGGATGGATGAACACACATGCAGAAGTAAGGATGTAAACCAGAGTTGTATAATTTGGACAAATATTGCCATTTCAAAATGATTATTGATTGAATATCCGAACAATATTGACAATGGCTGGTCCAAATATTCACTGTCCTTTCCTTCCCACTGCTCCACAACATCCTCAGCATATTCTCTATGAGAGATAGCATCTCTCTCACTATAATCGGAATCCAGTCTGGGCATCAAGGGCAGTAGAATACCATTGAGCTAAAAATATATTATGGCCCTGTCAGAATTGAATTCTTGTTACCTACATCATAATCAACTGCAATATTATATACAAGCTGTGCTTTGGACTTGTCATATTGCACACATTGATACTGCAATAGCAACTGTGTTTGATTTATTGTGCAGCTGGGTTTACAACTAATTTTCCACTTTTATTTGTGCAAGCCAGTGCAACACTATTACTTGATTTATGCAAACTCTGGATAAAAGTTTGAGTGTAATACTTTGCTAACTTGAAATGTGGCTTTGAGTAATGAGAGTGTTGGTAGTTGGTGAAACATGGCGTTCAGTTGTCTATAGACAGCCCACTGTAAACAACAGTTTTTAAACAACAAGCTTAAACAAGTAGAGCTAAAAGATCACAACGATTGCTTATCAGCTGCCAAGCTGTCTGGGTGGGAGGTTTCTGGTGTCTATCTCCAGCAGCCATTGGGCGAGAGACAGGGTACACCCTGGACAGTTGATCACAGGGCAGCACAGAGACACACAAACAGCTGTCGTCCCACTCGCACCTAAGGGAAATTTGGAGGGATCACTTAATCTAACACTCGTGTTTTCAGACTGTGGGAGGAAGCCAGAGTACCCAGAGAAAAATAATGCAGGCATACGGAGAACATACAAACTTCATGCAGTTAGGATTCAAAATCACATTTGCAAAGCATCAGTGCTGCCAACTGCACTACCCTTGAATTGCATAACGTGCTCATACATCAAAAACTTCCCCGTTTAACTTTTTACTTTTCAACTATAGAAAATATAACTATATATACACATTTAAATTTTTGAAAACAAACAAATTAACAAAAATACTAATTTATTCAGGTAACCCACCCATAATGCACCTGAGATAATAATGTAAATAGGTAAAACTAAAAACCTCAGGAAATAAATTTACAAAAAGTTAATACAGATTAATCATTTCTTAGTTTTAGATTCCCATTTGAAGAATTTCACTTTTTAGAGGAAATGTATTCTTTAAAATGGCACCAGGTGATGGAGCTTGCTTTAGCTCTGAAAATCTTCAAAGAAGGTGTTCCAGGTTAGCAGAGAGGCACTGAAATCCAGTTGAAAAAGAGTGACTGTCTAATGTTTCTCCAAACTTTGAAACCTAAGTAAACAAAAAAAAACTATAAAATAAAAGAACAATGTTTCTACACTTTCTTAATACAAAATAGATTATAGGTACTATATTGTTACTGCATGTGAAATATCTCAATGGCACCGGATCATATAAATAAAAAAAACCTTAACCAACATGTGACAGAGCTGGAATATGAGCAACAGAAAACTCCAAAGTTAAAAAAGTTCTTCTTTAACGAAATTAGAACATCTTGTGACTGTAATAATGTTGGTATATATTGCAAAGACAATAACAGGGGAGATATATGACCGTTTTATTCTTTCCTCCGTTTCTCATAGGGACGTCCTCCACTCTCTGACCTTTAGCATTTTAGGCAATGTCATTTATGTCCTGTGTGAGCGTCTGCTGCTGTGAGACCCTGTCCAGCTGGCTAAATACTACATTAGCATAAAAAAAATGCAAGTTTATGTCGCTCGAATATATTAGCCCACAATTATTGCACAAGCAGTGAGTGAATCCTTTCAGCTGTTCCCTCATTCAGGGGTCGCCACAGCAAGTCCTTACAACTTGCACACACACTTGGCAGAGTTATAAGAGTTAATAGATTAAGTCTTACTCGCTCAGAAAAGTTTTACGCTGAAGATATGTTGCTACCTGTGTGAAAGGATGCTTTTGAATTAATTTTTGAGAAAATATAGTTTATAAAAAAAAAAAAATCAAAGCTGAAGCATTCAGCTTCAAATATTTTGATTAATTATAAAATAAGGGGCGACGTGACAGTAGTCGTACTGCAGAGCAGAGTATGATTCAATAAAATACCTACTATAATATTCAAAAAAATTTAGGAAACAAACCAACCGAGGAGAACTTCATCTGCAGAGATTGAGCCAATGAAGCACAGATGACCGCATCTGTTAAAGTGGATGTAACATCATCCACAGTCAACAGATCGTCTAAGATCCAGTTACATGGGAATTAGTTGGTGAGGAAGAAATTGGCATCTTCCAGACCTCAAGTTCAACTGGCATTATTTTTGTGCTGATGATAGGAAATGAGGTCCGACATGATTTAGTTGTTTAGCTAAAGCCAGCAAAAAAGGGCAAGACTATTAATAGCATTCACAAACAGTAATCCGCCAAGCAGGAAAACATGTGCTGCAAACAGGTCCAAATACATCAGCCTTCCCTCGTCTGGCAATGGAAAATGATGCAGTGATAAAACCCATGTGAGAAAGGAGATATCTGCAAACTTAAAGGCACAGTGGCACCGCTCAGCATGCTAATGACATGCCGTTTTCAGTAGGTGGCTCTCTATCCCAGCAAAACCTACGAGTATGAGGCGATGTTTTTAAAAAGCACGGGTCTCCTTTGTGATTAGGAGAAGAAGCACAGAGTGTGTAGTGTTCTTTACTAACCCTGTATCCAACACGCTGTTTTTACCCATGACTCCATCACTTGGCACTCAGATTCACAAACATCTGCCAGCTTTTTTGTAAGATGAGGAAGTAACGCCAGTTATTTTTGCTGGAGTCATCAACTTCATCCCATCACTGTTGTCTTGCATTTATTACTATGGTAACCAAGGACACTTTAGGCTGCAGCACACTAAATATAAATGAGTGCAGTTGGTGTTTTCACTGCAGCATGTAGTGCAAAGTCACCTCCGCTAGAGTTGCTGAGGTGGCAGCAAGAGCAGGAAACATCCATCAAAAATCATTTTAGTCATAAAAATTAATCACGACTCAAGTCAAGCACATTTTGTCAACCTTTCACCTGTCTTACAAACTACTTTTTCTCACTCAGCCAAACTTTTAACTTAGTTTTATCATGAGTAAATTTAGTCATTACTTTTAGTTGGTTTTGTCTCTCAATAAACCAAATAAGTGACAGATCACAAATCAAAATCAGACCACCAGTAATCAATCTGATAGTTTAAAATAAACAAAAGTACAGTTGAAACTATAATAAATGCAGAAAGCTCTTTTTATTGATAGGAAAAAAAACATGGAGGTAGGTGATTTGATCATAACATCTAGAAGATCTGTGTCAGAAACTGCAAATGACGTGAGCAATAAATACTAGTAGAGTAAAGCAGCAATTAAAATTGCAAAAAGAATTACAAGTGAAGGTGAAAACTCAGCTGCAGAGTATCTGAAAAACTTTCAGGTCAAATCCAAATAAGTTATAAACTCTGCTTGGTTCCGTTTCAGGCATCAGAGGAAAGGAGGGGAGAGAAAGCAAACGCAAGCAACACTTTCAAATATCTATTAGCAAAAGCAAATAATTTAAAAAAAGACCTTGTCCATGTTAAAATACTTTGATGTGTGTTTGTAAAATGAGGGGAAAAAAAGGAAATTCAAGGGGTATGAATACTTTAGCAATTCAACATACCAAGTGAAACAGCAATACCCCATGACAGTTTAATGATGCATTTTTCTAAAAGTCCCTGCAATTAAATACGTCTCCAATAGACCCTTCCCTGTTAAGTTTAGTTTTAATTCAGCTCTGATCACTCACTGAGCTGTGATGCTACACCTGGAAGCAGATCTGTCTGGCCATAAGACCCCGTAAAAGCTGGATTTGACTGCTTTCATTTCATCTTATATTATAATGTGCATAAAATTTAATGTGAGTGTTCTAAAAAAAAAAAATGTGTGGAGCTGTGATCGAAGTCACATAATGCAAGTCAAGGTTCAAATAGAGGAGGTGAGAAGGTGTTCAACACGCCCAAGCAACTGGATATAACCCAGAGATGTCTTTTTAAGACGGTCATAATGGTACTTACAAACTTCCTCTTCTGGGAAGACTCAGCTCCTTCTGCAAACAAACAAAGAAACAAAACAACAACAGATGCATTAGTAAATGAAACAGATGCTTTCTTTTTGTTTGTCAGTTCAAAGACCAGAAAGACTGAAACAATAAATGACAATAAATGACATTCCTGAAAAACCAGGGACAGGTCAAGCCAGCGGCCTTTAACGTAATCCTTCCATTTAGTATTTGACTTTCATAACAAAGTTTGGCAAATGATATTTCCATCAGTGCAGCTCCTTATCATGCTCTGTTTAAGTTACCTATAGTATACCCAGGCAACTGGGGAAACTGTTTAAACCAGCTCCATCTGGATTTCAAACCGTGTCCTCTTTAATGCAGCTGCTGAAGAAACATTTATTCTCATGTGTTATAATGTTTTTACATTTTCACCTAATAGACTTAATGCGATAGCAATTAGTTTAAATCTGGTGCGTGTTTGTCAGATAAATGCCCAGATATGCGCTGGTTGAGTTAAGGCCGCTTTTCAAATCACTCAAAGTAAAGCTTGTGAATATGCAGCCGGCTGCAGAATAATGAGATCAGATCTAAAACTGCTCTGGAAGCAACAACGCTTTTATTGTTTTCTGGGGGATTATACATTCTCACCAGCTTGTTGCATAAAGTCTAATACTATTAACCATCTGTAGAAGCCAAAGGTCTATAGTAGATTGTTTTTTCCTGAAGTTTACGGTGAACTTGTGTGTACAGATTAGCAGACATTAATCATCAGGAAAACCACAGGCTGAAAATTGTTGGGTTTTATTCCATATTTTTTTTAATCTGTCTTGTGGTGAAAGTCAGACTGTATTTGAAAACAAACTGATTCATATTACTTGATAAAGCCTAAATGCACCGAGTGTATCCCTGTTCAGGTTCAATACTAAAAATCCTGATTGTTTTTACTCTCATGCTCATGGTGGTCTTTATCATGCACCATTTATTATTTTCAAGTTCTTGATTGGATATTTTAAAACGCCCTTAATAAGAAACTGGCTTGTTCACCACCAGGCATGGGACGGTTTGCGCTACCAAGGTGTACCACGGTTCAGTTTCAACACAGACTTTCCTACTTGTTATGTGGTTTAAACTCGTTTTAATTAGAAAACAAAGTCTCCAGACTTCTCTCCACTGTTTCAAACATACAGCATTGCATCAATCCCCCTATAAGCCTGCAGCAGCACCCTGCTTGTTAGCTGGTTAAAAAAAAAAAAGCTACTTCATTTTTTATTCATGCACTATAAAACCAAATTACATTGTTTAGAAATAAAGGAGCACCATCAATTACTTAATCCATAATTGCTTAATCCATATAACAATTTTTTTTTATTATTTAATTCTGTTTTACACGCAACCAGTGTCATTCAGTCAAAACACACATGAATTTAAGCTGTACCAACAACTCATTAAAATGTATCAGAGAACATATTTTAATTATAAGATGTCAGATGACAAATATGTAAACTACATTACACCATTAATGATACTGCTGCTGCAGCATCTGTTGGCATCCCTGCAAGTCAATGACTACATGAATCACAAGGACAGACAAAATGCTAATCCCTTCAGACTCAACAGTTCTGGCTTATTACAACTGATTTTGACCATGAATGAAGCGTTTCTGCTGCCACAGCATCTTTTCTTTAAGTTCCTTAGCGTCACATGAGAAACAGATACCCAATCTTTGGAGCCGTTTACCTTGATTACTACAAATACCACTGATTAGATCACCGTGCATTACAACATCCATTAATAGGCTGATAAGAACGGCTTCCTTTGTGTTTAACATTGCAGGGCATTAAGGTATGCTGTTCCTACAGTCAGCAGAAACAGTCTTCTCCCTTTAGCATCATTAGGATGTAATGTCTGATTTTCATTGCTTCCTGGATAAGACCAAGGGCAAAGAGTTTCCTTCATAGACATGACCACAGCCAACACAATATTAAAAACGTCCAGAAGGTGCCTTTGGAGAGGTACTCCAATCGCAGTAGTCAGAGGGGCTGCTATGTGATATAAACATATATATTAGTGAGAAAATAACCTGTTAGGAAACTATTTACAGATTTTTAAAGACATTTTTGGAATGCCTTCAGCATTTCTCATTCTGATGCTTGACATTTTTCACACTTTTCAGAAAATGCAAAGCTTGAGAAAAGACACTAACAATGGAAAATGTATTAATTTCAAACAGTGTTGTAGTACTCGAGTCCGAGACTCGAACTCGAGTCCGAGTCATTAGCTAAATTTAGAGACTCGTGACTTGACTTGGACTTGAGCACTGATGACTCGAACTTGGACTCTGACTCCTACATTCAGATCATTCTGACTCGGAAATTGAGAAAAAGACTTGACTTTTTTTTATATCATTAGGCTATAATTTTAATATGTCATTAGAATATTATTTGGTGCATGATTTTAATATCTAAATTATTAGTGCAATGGAATGTTACTGCTTCATGTCATACATCACACGTCACGACATGTTCCTACAACGAACATGGATCAATAGTGACTCGACTCGGACTTGACTCGGATGAGTAGTGGACTTGACTCGGACTTGAACACTGGAGACTCGAACCTGGACTCGGACTCGAGGCATAGTGACTTGACTACAACACTGATTTCAAAGCACCATTTCTGCTTCAACGTACAGAGAGAAAACTAAAGATAGCTTCACGAAACCAATTTTGAATTTTATTTTCAAATCCACACTTTTGATATTATCAGTCATATCGACAGCTTTGGGGTATTAAAACATAAAAAGCTGCAAATTTGTTATTTATTTCCAAATTTAAGATCTCACTTGTGTATGCAACAGCTTCAAGTTGTCTTTAAAAGCTACAGGATGCAGATTTTAGATTTTATGATTCTGTAGGTTTTGCAGAGCCATCAAAAAGCCAGTACAGAATTTGAATAATTGCACGACAACCTTTCATGTCTGAAAATGTCAAACAGCGTAACAAACTAGCAATGACAGTACTTGTGTGCACTCAATCATCTGTGTTCCTGGTAATCTGTATTACACAACAGCTCATACGCTCATAACCTTAAAGAGTGCTCTGTTCCATGGGGTAAATGTCAATGAATGCCTTCCAGCAACAGCATTTCATCTGCAAGGTTCCACATCAAAGTGGTGCTACGGCGGCTGTAAAAGACCTACAAGTAACACTTCATTAATAATTCTCCTTGATTTAGTTTCGATTCTATAACTCAAGATCAAAAGGGTAGTTAATTTTATTTTCCTTGCAGCTGACACGAGAGGAAAAGCCCATTCTCATCATATCATCACCTTAAATGACAGAAGGTACAGAAAGTCGATCCCCTCTAAGTTTGTCACATTTAAATGATGGTCCTAAACATCCAGGAGACATCGAGCCAGAGAGGGTTACTAATCTACAGTCAACTTAACTTTCACTTTTCTGGACTGAGCACAACACTGGAGAACCAGGAAAACTGACAGCAGGGACAGAACAGAGATGGAGAGATTATGTACACTACACAGAACAGGCTGGGGTTCACATTGCCAACCATTGTTCCACCTGTTACATTGCTATGTTTTTATTGGATTTTCTGTTTTTTACTCACAACCTAGGAAATCACAGTTTTAACCAAGATCCAAAGAAATCAGGAGACTGCTTGGGTCCACCCACGAAAACATCCTTAAAGAAACAATAACAAATCCTACTTTTATGGAAGAGGGGCAAAACAGAAAGGAAATGCTGAATGAAAGCCATGAACTCTGGTCAGATGAAACCCAAATGTAACTTGATCCAACATGAAAGATGGTGAGACTGAAAATTACAATGAACATCACCCTGAACACATTTCCTCAGTGGAACATGGGGATGGCAGCATCATGCTGTGATAATCCTTTTCTTTAGCAGCAACAGGGAAGCTGGTTAGAGGATGGAGCTAAACACAGGACAATCCTGAAAGAATTTTTTTTCCCAAGACTCTAAAGACAACGACCCTGAACATAAAGCCAATGGACATAAGACTTTACAGCAAACACATTCATATGTTAGAATGGCCCAGTCAAAGTCCAGACCTAAATCGAACTGAGAATATTCGAAATATTAGGTTTCTAAATATTTAGCAACCTAAAAGACTTGCAGCCATGATTGCAGCAAAATGTGTTGAAGTATTGACTTCACAATTATGCCTTATTGTTGTGTTGTTCTATCAGATAATATTCCAATAAACCTTTACTTAGGCATCAACACAGCAGTGTATTACGATTAATCCACATTCTGACACACCAACACAACCCTCCATTTTCATGTTTTGCAGGTCTTGATGCTCAATTCCCATATTTGTTGAAATCAGATTTTTTGAGGCTGTTCATACTGGTTCATATTGAAGCCGTTCATACTAATAAATGCGACCATCATCAGACTTCTGTCTGAACGGTTCAAGACCGCAAAGCAACCCACATGCATGGATAACAGAAGGAGACGTCAGACACCAGCTCACTATTTACGGAAGTAATGGTAAATGCAGTTGTCTCTAGAAGTGTTCAATAAAGTTTCGGGGAGAAAAAAAAAGGGAAAAAATTGGAAAAACCGCAGATACCAGCCAGTGTCTCATTATTCGAAAGCTTTTGCACAATATTAAGACCACATCATAGCAAGACGACGTAAGGTAAGAAGAAAGCAGCACAGCTATCGACAGCGGTGTTTTATTTAGCGCTAACTTCTGCTACTGTGTGTTGATGTGTAGTTGGAGCAAGGAGAGTCATATCAAAGACGAATAAAATGCGACACGATTGTTCAGACTACAGACACTTTGAAAAATATCCGATACCTATCCAAATTAGTACCCCATATTGAAGTGCCACAAATTGGGATTTTTCTTTTCTTTTTTGGGTGAAAAAATTGAGCCATTCACACTGCCATGAAAAAGACAAATATGGGTCGCATTTGGCCAAAAAGGTTGGATTTAGGTCATATTTACCTGCAGTGTGAACGCAGCCTTAGATTAAATGGGGAGATGAAGAGGATTTTTTTATCCTAATGATGTAGTTACATAAAATTAAACAAAGGTTTTTATTTTAGGCTGCGTCTACAGGGAATTTACAGCAATATGAAGTCATTACACGTTCTCTTCATTTATCATCTTCTCTATCCCTCTGCTCTGTGACTTGGAGAGCCATCCCAGGAAAACATCTTAAATTATATTGAAAGTCTCTAAAGGCTCCTATAAGATGGGGGAGAAATCTCTCCCACAAAATGTTGTTATAGTCACTGTTACGCTCATTGACAGATCATAAATACACCAAATGGGCTGTAACAAAACAAAGAGATGACGCACCTGGTCCACGGGCCCACCAGGATGTCTTATATTGTTAGATGGCTCAATTGAGATGCACTCAAGTCTTTCTCTATAGGCTCCTTTGCTTGCATCATATGAGTGAGTCAGACCTCAAGCAGACAAAGCCCCAACACATGTCCTGCCTCAAATTAACAACTGATTTGCTGGTTTCCTTTTGCATGGTAACATTCTCATTTAAGAACAAGTATTTCAACATTTAACTTTTTTTTTTACTTTACTTTAAAAACCTGAACAGCTTAGTTATTTTTTAGCAGGTGAATGAAATTTAAAACAGTAAAATTACTTATTTTAAGTTGTATTGACATATTGTCAACATCAAGTAATCAGATTTAAAATAAGCATGTATATTTTCAATCTTTGCATTGACAAAAGAAAAGATCATTGAGAAAAGCTAAAGTAGCTTTTCTGCATGACTAAAGTGATGTATTTGATTTAAAGCAACATAAGTACCAAAGTGGTGAAGACATTTAAAATAGCTGATGATCAGACTCTTTTCTTAAAATCAGTGACAACCACCTAAACACTCTAACCTATAGCCTGAAGTTATATTTTTCAAAAGGTTGAAGAATATTTCTTATCCCCTAAGGGCAATTTAATTCACAGCAACAGTTTTAAAACAAAACAAACTAAAGAAACATCCAACAACAACGCGCTAAAAAAAATAATGACAACTCAGTTAAGAATGTAAGACCTGCAGGAATAAAAACATTTTTTACTCTATTAGTCCTACTTGGCTGCAGATTATGCACCCAGATTTAAGCAGCTTGAACTCTGCACAGAGGCACGAGACAGGGATGGACCGTCTGATTGCATCATATCCCCCTTCCAGCGACACTATGAGGAAACTAAATTAATCGGTACAATACAAAACCCATCAACAACATATCACTTTATGCAGATGATATTTTTATGTATATAACAAGACCACAGACTTTTATGCCAGCTTTACTAGAGACAATTAAGACATTTAGCTCTTTTTCAGGATACAAGGTAAACTTTTACAACATACCAATGTTCCCCCTAAGAGGGAAAGTCAAGGCATGCAGTAAATCATTATACGTCTCTATGTGTTCACGGTTAATTTTAATAAAATTACCCTTTCTAAGTAGCTCCAGACCGCATCCTGAGCTACAGTATTTTTCGGACCATAAGGTGCAGCGGATTAAAAAGGTATATTATTATTCTTCCCAAGTGTGTAATATCACTCCGCCCCTACCCTGTACACCGCTCTCTCCTTAGAGGGAGAGCTATCCATCTCTGTCGGGATGACGGAGTAGTTGGACTACACTTCCCCGTTTCCAACATAAGGCCAAAATAAACATATCTTTTATTTTGAATTAACTTACTTAGTTTATTGCTGCTGCTTTATTGCATACTCCGGGCACGAGCTGCCTTACATGAATGACTTTCTAGTTTCGACATTACAGTCAGGCAGTCTTGTAGACAGCTCAGGGGGCCGATCAGGTAGTGACGCACTGTACCGTAATGCTCCATTAAGAAGAGCAGCTTTGTTGCTAACCAAATCAAACTTACACATTTTAACAGATTTTTGAGCTCATCGTACCACATAAAATCAGTCAGAAAGCACAACATTAATCATATATAATGGTGCACCGGATTATAAGGCACACAATCAATTTTTGAGAAAATGTAAGGATTTTAAGTGTGCCATATAGTCCGAAAAATACAGTAGTATAAAGAAACATCGCTCTTCAGAGTAAGTAACTTGTTTGTAAGTTGATAGGTAATTATCTTACTAGGTTAGAAATGTTTCTGTTCACATGTTGCTTTATGTGTAATCTGAGATCTTATGTGTCAATCCTCATATGTAATAAGTGCTGTTTTATTCAACATTGAGACACGTTTATACAAGCATGTTACCATGTTTCACTACAGTTGAATGCTACCATACTTTATCATTAAATTTTCCTTCATAATGAGGTTGTGATCAAGTAAATGAGAATTCATTTTGTTTTAGCAGTAAGATGCATTTCTTTTTAAGTGCTCACTGTTAACTGAATGGTTGGCTGAATGTTTGATGGGACAAAATGCTAATGAGAGAATTGATGCACTAATTCAGACGACAGACGGCACGAGCAGCTGGAGATGAAAGAAGAATGGGGAAGAGAACTACGAACGACATCGATAAACAGTTTGAACATGAGCTATAGCACAGAGCTCAGACACATTAAGTCAAGATAAGAGGAGACACAGACACTAACAAAACTACTGACAAGTTAATTAAAATATTTACAGGTTAAAGGAAAAAACATCCGTGCTCATAGTCAGTAATCCAAGAGCATCTCATTTGTATTTATCCATCTGTAGACAGTTGGGGAAAAAAAAAAGACTTTTGACGAAAAGAAAACTTTGGCACTACATTTTACTTTTTAATCAAAGTTTATTTATATAGCCCTTTTCAACAACCCATATGGTGCACTAAGTGCTTTACAAGCTGAAATACAAACAAAAAGATGCCGAGACAAAATAAATAAAAAATAGAAAAACTTATAGAAAAACGCTCCAACATCAAGGACTAATATTTAATATGACCAGTGGCCTCACAAATTAAAATTCTGGGCAGATCTGATCGAGCCTTTCCAAAAGTAAAATATATCAGTAGTGAGGCAGTTCCTGACATTCTCACTAGAGGGTGTTATTGTACGCAACTTTAACCCCCTAACTCTATATGGTCCCGCATGCAATTTTTTTGATGCATCTTAGCAAACATTAAGGTACCAGTCCTTTTGATTTACACAAACAAGGACAATGTAGTTATGAATAGTTATGAGTCGATTTGAACTATAACAATACTAATGAACCCTTAATTTTCCTGAATCTAAATAGCTTAATGAGATATGTTACCAAAAAATATGTTTAGTAAAAAAAAAAAAAAAAAAAATCCTTTTACCCTAAACGGACGTACCATGAAATGCTGCTTATGCTGATAGAAAGTCAACACTTATCACAAAAGCACTTCAGCAGAAAAGCTGTGTTCCTCTTCAAACTACAGAGACCCATTTCCTTCTACTGACCTCTTCATTTGTCTTTTTCTTTGTCTTTTGTCAGATAAGGCCATAAAACAAAATCTCACTGCCTTCTAACCTCATGTGAATACCACTATAATAACAGGAACAAATTTATGTACTGCCACACTGTGTCTCACATTTGTTCTCATCCACGCTGCTCTTCGAGTTCCTGTGTAGCAGCTCTAATTTGCATCTTTTTTTTCTTCCTTTTTTTTAGGAGATAGTGTTTGATTGATGTCCAGAGTAAAGTAAAGCTCAAAGCAGAACAGGAGCAGCTCATGGGAATTTATAATTAAGATGAAGGACATGCTTGGACGCCTTTTGACATTCAAATCCATATAAATCCTAAAATGTTTATGAAATGTGCAATTGTCTCGGAGGAGACAATATGGAAAATCAATTGCAATCGCAAAGCAAAGGTAAAAAGTCAAATGCTTTAAAAGAGTGTTATATTACACCAACCTTAAAACATAGCGTTAATATGTTTACATAAATAGAACTGAACACCATATTTTGGTTAAGTAATTTACTTTGACAATTCACAGAGTCAAAATCAGACATCATTGTGCTTACTTGAAGAAAATCTAAATACAAACTTTGCATGCTGATTAAACATAAACATGATTGTTTTTTTTCTACTTTTTCTAGGTCTACAGATATATGGAACAAGATTCAAAGCGCATGTCTAATATCTAATAAATTTTGTAAATCATCCATTAAAACTAGAGATGCTTGACATTAATCAATAACATCTGCACTAACAGTGGTAACTGCAGTTGGCAGATGAGTCTGATGACTGAAAAGAATATTTAGTTTTGCACTGACATTCACTTGAACCTTGATTTTTTTTCTTCTTTTTTTACCTTTTACAGCTCAATAAAATTACTTCTAAACCTTTTAAACATTTTTGACAGTAAATATTTGTATGTAAAATGTTAACAGATATTTTAGAAAGCAAGAAACTGCGTTCAAGGAAAGAATGGTGAAGTCCTGAAATATGTATGTGTTATTATAAATAACTTTTCCTCCTGCATTAACAGAAAAAAAACATGGCACAAAGCCATTTTTTAAGCCGTTTGGGGAAAGGAGGGACATTCAGCTGAACTCTCTAAGCTGATTGGGCGAAGCGACACCTAGCGCCCGCCTACCAAAGGCTGGTGTTAGCCAATCATGGTATCAACTGAAAACATAAGCAGCACAAGAAGCTAAGCTAGTCAAGACACTCCTCGCTGCACTTCTTTCAAAGATAAAATCGTGGATTCATACAAAACAGATGTGATAGCAGCAGCTACGCATGCGTCCTCCTGCGCTGCCGTGTTTATGTTTGTTCAGCTGTGGGCTCAGCCGCTGCTGCTTCCATCACACCGGTATGTCCCACTTTAAAACTCAGTACTGCAACGTGATTGGCCCGAACAGTTTTTGGTTCGGACACAAACTGTTGAAGCCAGAGCGGTACCATTTAATAATGTCTTGATTGGATCACAAGATCCAGAGTCTTAATCTCTAAATTTTTTTTACCATTTCGACCACATTGCAATTTTTTTGTTCTGTTTAAGGCACTGTCAGAACACAACAGAAAAAAAAGATACGAGATGGAAATAAAAAATAAAAAAAATTAAAAAGAGCAGCAGATGAAGCAGGGAAAAAGGACATCTGTGATACCATAGAAATGCGCAGATCATAATGATCCTGTTGCCAACTTAGCTTATCTTAATATTTCTACTAAAAAGAAGGAGAACAGAAAGGTCTGCCTGAAAAATCCAGTTCTGCTTGTTTTTTTCCCCTCAAGCTGAGGAAAAGCAAACCCTCTCTCCTGTAAACAGATCCATTCTTGTAATCTGCTCAGCATAAACAAGGTCTGTTAGGAGTGCAGTCACCCTTTGCCTTTCTAAGAACGGATGGGAAAGTGCGTCGCTGAACCAGCCACATTCATTTGCCAACTTGAGCGTTTCACAGTGAAAGTCAGAGCACGACAGCTGCCTAACCACAGGAGCACCCGTTGTTTCTGGTTCCACTGATGCATGTTAGGAAACATAAAGAAGAGCTGTATGGAAAGAGGCAAGGCCATTAGGAGGAGATTGGACACAAAATTAAGGTTCAGCAGCTTTTGATAAATGCATTAAAAAATACTTTAGTTTCTTTAGAGAAAAAACGTCAAAGGAAATAAATAAGGCATCAGCATTTTTTAAAAAAGAAAAAAAAAAAATCATCAGAGAAACACCCTGAACCTGAATTTAGGAAAAAATATTACTTTATTGTCTGAACGAGAGAAACAGGGAAAAGGTTTTTGTTTTTGGAACTAAATGAAGTTTTACTGGTTAAATTATGCAGGTTTGAAAGGAACGGCTCATTGGGAGTTTGTGATTCCAAACACACGCAGTTGTTTGAGCTGAATTTTAAACAGACTTCCCCTTAAAACATGCTCATCTCTCTGTACGTGGCCCCAAGTAGGGAAAGCAAAATTATAAATCAAGTCCAATTTATGCTCAACTGAAGCAGCAGCAGCAGCAGAGATTGAAGAAGTGGCTGAAGAAAATGATTAATGTCTGACGATGCCTTGATTAAAGATAATATGGGCACTTGTAAAAATTCAGAACACCCTGTCCACTCTTTCCACTTTCATTTACATAATTTGTTTTGTAGATTGATAGCAGCAATAATTTAGTTTAGTAATTTGTTTGCTCTGAGAGCTGCCCTAAACTCAGCTCACATCTAAATCAGGATTACTGACAGCAGAGCAAAAAAGCCTCACTCTGCACTCAATTATCATAAAATGTCAATAAAGCACACGAAAGCCGTCCTCACAAGGCACCGTAATCGATCTTGCTACATGAACGGAGGCTCCGTGCCAGCAGCTAACCCCAAATTAAATGTGAGAAATCATTTAATGTAAAAAAAAAAAAAAAAAAAGCAGATCTGCAGCCGCCTGAACTTTTATGTGGAAATGCTGACAAAGAGCAGCGAGGAGCTCGGTTTGTTAGTGTCAAAGCTGTCTGCCCAGCTCTGCCAGGAGAGTCTCTCTCCTGCAGGACACACACGCAGGCACTCGCACTGCTGCAACTGTGGAGTGTTAATACAAAGTAGGGACTGTGCAGGGATAAAAAGAGACACCACGGCATGAAGCTCCGTGGACCCCGCAGAACGAGACAGACGCCACGACGCGGTTTTATGCCGTCCTACCTGTAGCCCGCGTCTCCTCAGAATGCTCGACTCGTCCATGGTACAGATCCCCGGCTCAACATGCTTCCCCACCGGTGCGTATCCCTGCTGCGCTCAAAACCTCCTGCTCACTTCCTTCCCACCCCTCAGGCTAAGTCTGATTTTAGCAGCCGCTAAACACTTCCATCAGAAGTTATCTGATTGGAGCGGGTCAGTCAGCTGACACCTCCTCTTGTTCTTCTCCTCTGTAACTTCAGGAATGAAAGAGGACAGACATGAAGCCAGAAAAGAGAGAGAGAGAGAGAGAGGGAGAGGGAGAGAATCGGGGAGAAGACAGGCAGGTCTAATTCAGCGTGGCAAAGGGAGGGGGAATGAATAGTAGTGGTGGTGGTGAAGGTGGTAGTGGGGGGGGGGGGGGTGTGAGGCAAGAGGAAGCCCCAAGACTCATTTCTGTCACCAGCCACGCTTTCTGGGCACCATTGATGACCATGACAATGACAGGATATCCTTCCCGGCATTGTTCTGCTCCAAGCTCTTGAATGAGTCTGGCATCCTGCATGCGGGAGGCAACAACCCCGCTCCTGCTGCAGTCTCACTGAACGCAGTGAAACCACACCTGAAGGTTAGGTCAGTGACAGGAACATGATGGCTGACATTAGAGAAGGTATTAAAAGTGAAGGAAAAGGGCAGAGGAAAGGGAAAAATATCAGCCTTTCGTTCTTGCACTTCAAATACATGATTTGGCTTTCAAACCTGCAGTGAAAATTTTCACCTAGCAAATCTAAGCAAGTAATTTGGACTGTATTATTTTTGTGTATATTGTCCAATTCCAAACTGTATACATTTGATTGCTGACTGGGTTTAAGCATATCAGGTGACGCACCCTGACCAGCCACTTTAAAAGTTAAACATGTCCAACTTATTTATACAAATAGTGAATCAGCCCATCACATCGCTGCAACCAATCGCATTTAGGCATCTAGATGTGGTGCAGACCTGCTGAACCCAAGCATGAGAATGGGGAGAGGGGAAATGCATTTAAGAGACTTTTAAAGTGTCATGGTTGCTAGTGCCAAAGAGACCAATTTGAGGATTCAGAAAACTGGTGATCTCTCACACACACACACACTGTGAAACTATCTTTCACGTTTAGAAAGATGCCAGTCAATCTAAAGTCTCAACATGACATCATTTCCAAAGGGCAGCAGTTGTGTGGACAAAAATGTCTTGTTGGTGTAGGAAGCCAGAGCACAACGGTAGACTGGTTAGAGACAGGAGAAAGGCAACAGTAACTAAATCCTCCACTTGTTAAAACCAACGTACGCAAAAAAAACCACACATTTAATCTTGAGCCAAAAGGGCAACAGCAGCAGAAGACCTCCATGGGTGGTGCTTCTGTCAGCTATGAACAGGAAATGAGACCACAGTCTGCGCAGGCACACAAAAAACTGGACAATAATACATTTTGAAAAGGTTGTCTGGCCTGAAAAGTCTTTATCTAAGATTCGACATTTGGATGAGAGGGTCACATTTTGGCATAAACGATATGAAAGCAGGGATCCCTCCTGTCTTGCATCTATGACTCAGGCTGGAGGCGGTGGTGTAACGGTGTGGAGGGTGTTCGCTTGGCACGCTGTAGACCCCATGGTACCAATCCCATCGTGACCATATTTTTCCTTCATTTGAAGGCTACTAGCAGGATGCACAATGTCACCAAATTCTAATCATCTCAAACTGGTATCTCAAACCTGACGATGAGTTCACTGCATTTCAACGGCCTCCAAAATCAACTCCATAATGTTAATATTGGCTGAAATCTCTGGGGAATGTTTCCAACATCTCATTTCTTCTATACCAGAGATAATAAAGATATATCTGAATGCCAAAGAATCTAAATGGGTACAATCAAGGAATAGTTAAAGTGGCTGGTGAGGATATACGGTTTGATAAGGGTTTGTGTGGCTCTAAGAGATAAATAACTTATACACAGCTATGCATAGTTATCACACAGCCTCTTTTCCTTATGCAAAATGGGCAGAAAAAAAAGATTTTACTGGCTCTAGAAAGTCAAAAATCATCAAAAGGTCTTTCAGCAAAATGCAGCACTCTTAAAATGACTAAGATACTGTGGTGTGAAATTGGAACGATCAACCATTTTGTTGCAAAATGGTTAACAGGGTTGCAAGAAACCTGTTAAAGGAAGAAAAGGCCCATTATTTCTCTGTACCACTATATCCCTGAACTGCAGTCAGCCGGGAGTGCCAAGATGTACGAGATGTTGAGAGCACGGCCAAGGTGGGAAAAGCTAAAACGCAACCACCACTGAGTGACAAGTACACACTAGATGACACCTGAATAAAAGGGCACACAACATAAGTAAAAACTGATTTTTCAACTAGTTAGACATAAGGGACCCCTGAACCGAAACTGACAGACTGCATTAATAAAAGGCTTATGACTCATTTTTTTAAAAAAGGTGACAAATTTTAGTACATTGTAAATTTTGACTTACTGTACTTTAAGAAATTAAATAAAACAAGTGTCATAGGAAAACTAATTTTGCTTCACTAACACAATGTGTCTACACACTATGAAATGGTCAATTATTGTGTACACATATATTTGCCTTAAAAAAAACTCACTTATTTTCAAATGTATTAACATTTTGGAATAACCAAGATTACTATTAAAATGAATCCTCCGAACTATAACCATCTAATAAAAGGTGCAAATAATGCAATATTAATATGGAAATCAGTCTGTAGATAGGACATGCATCCAGTATTAAAAATCCTCCAACACTGAGACATTGCCATAATGAAATCAACCAGCATAACCTGCTATATATACACAATTGCATATCCTGTGTCAATTTCCAACAATTTCATGCACCGTTGCAGTTGCACAGGGCTGGGCTTCGAGGCTGTGAAAAAGGGACTACAGACCTTCACAGTAACTCTGCATCTCCATGCTATCCTGGGTTATTAGCACTTGTAAAATAAGTTGTTTCACTGTGACTCGGCGCCGGTACTATCCTGCAATTTCACATTCTGTCTCAGTCTCCGTTTTCATTGCCCCCACCTCCTCCTTCCCCTTTTTCTCAACCTCTCACTCATTTCCATTCACTGTGCTCCTGCTCTGTGAATATTAAGTAAGCCCCTTCTTTTTCCTACCAAGCTCAAATGATTTCTCTTAGCAAGTACAGCGGCGGATAGGACTCGTGTGCAACCTTGTCAGGCAGGTGACCACAACACCAACTTTTCTCATTTCCAGCCGCATTCAACAGTAAGCTGATGGAGTGTCTTTCCAGCTGGAGTGACAGTCACTTGTGCTGCTGGGCTGATAAGAGAGCTGAGGTCTGTTTTTGAATAAACCCCTTAAGGCTTCAGCGACAAGGATTACAGTAGTCAACTTTTTTTTTTAGCTTTAACAATGCCTTCCAGATTACCTAAGGGAATTAAAGAATCCTGTTATGTTCAACGGACAAGTGTTGAGCCACGGCTTAGCTCTGCCCAGCTCACCGGCTGCTAAGAGGAACAATTAAGAAAATCCCACGCTGGACTCAAAATGAAGATCAGGAGCTACAGAAAAAACATGATTCTCAGCCGTGAAGAGCTAAAATAACCACCATTACCACTACAATGACATTGAAACAGTCTTTTTGCCATAATTATACATATAACTAAGGCAAAGCTATTCAAAAACCTTTTTTTCAGCTTAAGTTTCTGACTTCCCTGAACATTTTCTCATGAGATGCAAGCCATCTTGTTTGGAGACTCACATCATACTGTTTTAATCTTCAGATTAACTAAACATGAACATTCAACAATTATCCTTACCAGAACATTTAACTCAACATAAAGAGAAACCTGACATTGACTTCAGTTAGTCATGCTGGATATTAATATGAAACAGTTAATAGTTCATTATAAATCAAGACAAATAGAACAATGGTAAAAGAAAAATAGAAACAGTTCAACAGCTGGTAAAGTCAAATTTCTGATAGAAACAAAACGGAAGTGCTTTTATTTTGAAGACTCACTTTTTTTGTAGGTACAAAGCTGTTTAACCACACACTCGAACTCTCCACTCGTCTATTATATTGTGCACTATACATAGAGTTCGGAGGCTTTTCTCCTGTTTACTGTCACATATGAATAAATGTGACAATAATATTCATATTGCACATAATATAAATGTTTATATAATGTGCTAGGAACAGTGTAGTAAGTGAATGAAGGGGAATGTTGCATAATTTTAACATTTCATGCTTTTATTCTGAAGAACAAAGTTGTTTTTTTGCGTAATAATGAAATCTTTTTAGCCAAAGAATAAGTTGCAGGCAAGTTATATTGCTCTGAAATTACCAAAGCTAATCTATTAAATATTTTAATTTGAGAGAGCTCAAGACCTGGCCATTACCTTGAAGCTTCAGCTAATGTGATTGGATTTTTATGAACCTTTAATAGCACACAACCTGAGAATATTCCTGCCTGGTAAATGAAACGCACCCTTTCAGAGCAGAATGTCTGTATCGGTGTCATATCTGTGGCTTACATACTACTGTGGGTGCATAGATGCAAATGAATTGCATCTCAATGCAAAAGTGCTTTTAGTGGTCACTATAAGAGCTAGTGCCAGAGCCAGTTCTTAAGCGGTTCTGTTCTATTCCAGAACCGGTTTGCTTTTCCACCAATGAAGAGCCAAGTAGAAACATCATCATGTGATTATAAAGATCTCTGTTTGTTATTTGATCCTCCTGCAGTTTTATTCACCGTTTTTGTTGAAGATCTTTGTGCATGGAGAGAATTTACCAAACCAAAAACACAGTAGTAGGAAAGCTAACCAAAACGTTAGCTTCATAAACTCTAAAAAAAATAAAAAAAAAAAAAAATAATAAATAAATAAATAAATAAATAAATAAATAAATAAATAAATAAATATATATATATATATATATATATATATATATATATATATATATATATATATATATATATATATATATATATATATATATATATATATATATATATAAGCATTAGTTGAACTGATGATAAATATGGAAATTTGAGGAAGCTAATGCTAGCCACTAATCAATAACTCAACGACTGTCAGACAAAACTTTGCCATCGCTGCATGTTTGAGGAGATAGCAGTTTCAGTTCAGCATAAATGACTTTTAAACATTAACTTTTAACGGCAGTGGAAGCATTTGAGAAGAATATTCTATCCCTTTGTGTTCAGACAGCAGCATCTAAAAAGAAATGACTAAATAAAGAATGGTATGCAAAATCACCAGAAAGACAGAAATTGTACTGGGCTGCTGCTGAGTACATTTGCATGGATCAGATCCCCGTTAACAGTGTAAAAATATTGTTTGTATGCACCAGATCCATGTTTGTTTGGAAACCATTTATTTTACATTAGAAAGATCCTTTATTTGTCCCTCAGTAGTAAAATGTATTGCATCAACAGTAAATTGACAGGCACACAGAAGCACACAGTAGCACATTAAAGATCAGCAAATATAGTAAAATAAAAAAAATCCAAGACAGGATCAAAGGTACTTCAACATAGGATATTAACACTTATCTACAGCAATATATCTACGGTTTAGCTAAAATAAGAGGTAACACTTAAATTGTATATTCCTCTAAACGAGGGCTGAATTGTCCCCTACATATTGGTTTTGCCTCTAATAAGAGAAATTAAAGTTAAGTGTGTCATGCTATGAATCATTTCTTGCTCTTAACCAGAAATAACCCTGTGCCATCAAAAGATGTTGCTGCAGTATCAAAAAATATATTGCATTTCAAGTATTTTTAAGTATCAACTTAATACTGTATTTATTTCATTAAAAACTCTAATTATAAAGTAGTCTTATTTGAACACATTAATGCTGCTTTTTTTGGGAGATGAAGAATGTCCTCACTAATATCCAACTGTCATTTTGCACAAAGAGCAAGATTTTAGCATATAACCAAAGAAATGTTGGCAGTGTTTGTGTCGGAATTACAAGAAACAAATCAAAATAAACAAAATGATTTAGATTTTTCTTTTTAAATAAAAACAAAAACGTTATCAGACAAAGTGACATTTTTTTACAGTTTTGAAAAAGCTTTCAAAAACTTTTTAATTTTTTTTAAAAGCTAGCCATTTGAGTCAAAGGAGATAAAACAGCGCATCAGAAGAACTTCAAGGGAACATCTGTGACTCCATTTCTCCCTGCCAGGTGAGCAGGTGAGGTCGTTCCAACTGTGTTAGGAGCAAAAAGCCAAAGCTGGCACTGAAAGCATGCAGAGAGTGATGATGGAGTGACCCGCAGCCTCTGCTTTGCCTGAGCTTATCAGCCCAAAAGGTGACCAGCAGATGTAAGGTAAGCAGAGGAGGGGAATGACCGACAGGGAAAACATAAAAAGGGGAGAAAAAGTAAATTCTCCCCATACAAAAAAGTTCAAAACTATCAGTAAGAAGCTAAAGAAGGATATCCAGGCATGAGAACTCTGCAGTGCCAACCTCCCAATTGATAAGGCCAATCTTTACACCTTGACAACAAGCAAAAACATAGTAGCCAAGAGGAACCAATAGCTGCAATGCTTTGCTCATGGGTCCTTTCTGTATTTTAAATTTAAATAAACTGGAGTTGCAACTGTAAAAGTTTTCACTGATTTGACGAGTTATGTCTTTGGATCCATTTGGGAAATTCTAGCCTGGCCAGCGTCACTGACTTATGCCATCGGTATTCAATACACAGCTTGTCAGTGTGGGCAGGTCTAGACTCTCCAGTCCAAAAATTACTGGACCAATCAAAGCACGGGAGGCGGGATATTACAGTGCGTCACTTTTAGTGCCGAATTACAATGCAAATGCAAACTGGGCTTTGCTTTATAATACAAGATGGTTACGTCCAACAAAGCGATGTGTTAATAGCCATTAATTTCATGAAATAAGCTGGATGAATCTTAAAACCTAAACACAACTGTCTATCAAGGGCTCTAAAACGAGTTGCTCTTAAGTTTGTCGATCCGTATCATCTGATATGGTCTAACCTATTTTTTTCCCGAAACACTGTGGTTCCACCCTGGTCTTTGAAAATCGGGCTCTACCTGACTTACTTTATGGCGTACGTAAGTCTAGCTGGCCAGGCTAGGGAAATCCAGGCTGTTCAAAGGTGAAAGGTAAACTTTATTATCCCTGAGGAGGAATTTGTTGTGCAGAGAGAAGTAACATAAAACAAGCACACAACAGCAACATTAAAAGAAAAAGTCTTCACATTCAATTCACCAATCAGATAGCAGCCGAAATAAAGACGTTTTCAGACTGTGTTCCACAGCATGGCATCCTGTACCCTCCTTCCTGAAGGGAGCAGGGAAGACTGTCCCTATGAAGAATGGCTGCAGTCAGCCAGGAGGAGTTTAGCCTTCATAAGCAGGAATGTTAAAGCAATGGCCTAGTGTTTTGGACTTTGGAAAAGGCACAATTATTGAGTCCTTTCCACAAACAAGGGACATCGTGCAATTGTAGGGACATCCAGAAGACAAACTGAAAATATTTGAATAGTAAATAGTAAAATCATCAGGTCCTTGGTTAAAAAAAAAAGGATCTCTAAAAACAAATCTCTTCTAAAATCATAGATCTTATTCTTACTCATGTGCTTCCCTTTAAAGAAGCAGCCACACTGCTAAGAACACTGCCACATTTGATTTACATGAGAGAAAATTATATGTCAGACAGAGCAGATGGCAGGGCTGAGAGTAAACAGAGACCACTTTATCTACAGCGACAGATCATCTACAATCCACACAAATGTGTACAGGTAAAAATCCCAATCTTCATGTTCTGGAGAATAATGACAAACATCCAAACATGAAGTTTGGAAGATCAAAACAGCGGAGGAAAAAAATATGAAAGCAGTGCAGCTTAAAGAATCGGTCTACTAATGTGATAACTTTATATATATATATATATATATATATATATATATATATATATATATATATATATATATATATATATATATATATATATATATATATATATATATATATATATATATATATATATATATATATATATATATATATTCCAAAAAATGGCATGCTTGCTGTAAATATTTTTTTTGAAGGGCCGAAAAGGAAAATAAGATAAAATTAAATATCTAATTTGTGTGAATTGTTGTGAACCATTTACTGCATGTGGCAAAATGGCAACCAAACTGGTGTTACCTTTTTTCCTGTGAATGCATCAACTAGTTTTTGGTTTTGTAAGATTTGAGATGAAATGTTTTATCATTTAGTTTTTGTAAAGGTAAACCAGTATAGCCAAGAACAGCCTGAAGTGCCGCCAAGAAAGGTGTACTTCAAGTGCTCAGACAATTAAAATTTAAATTCTCTAAATAAAACTCTCAGCAGCAACAGGACTGGTGTTAAGATTATGGAATTGCTTTGAAAAGTCATTCATCTTGTATATTTATCTGGGGGTCTCCTTTGTCCTTTATCTACTTTGTCTCTATTGTGAGTGCCAATCTAAATTATGGACAATTAAAAGACAGTCCATTTTAAAATGAGGTTGTAGGATCTGTCCAAATGTATGCAATAAGGGACGTTATTAACATCATCTTAAAGCTGTGGCCACCCTTAAAAAAGTAAATCCAGTGCAGGATTTCAAATCCTTCCATTACCTCTAAAGAAGTCACTTTACGAAGTGACAAAGAGCTCTCAGCAGTCCTACCAGGATTGAGGGATCCTTTAGGGTTTTCTACACATTTTTCTGGTCAAAATTCCTTCTTTTCCCAAACCTAAATTTAGAGAGTTCTCTGTATAAATACAAAAAAGGACTTTTCCATGAATTTATGTGCCTAAAGTGCTTAGACTTTACAGAGCATGGAAAAGCAACAGGCTTTAGGACAGAAAGAGATGAATGGCAAGATGAATGACTGAGTAAAGGGATGGAGAGTAAACAAGAGGAATTGACTAAATGATGAACAGAGACAGGGAAACTACTGCATAAAAAAAAAAAACAGTACATATATTTTTTTCTTGAACATCAACAGAAGTTTCAAAAGTCTCTTCAATGCTTATGTTGTCTGCCGGGAAGAAAAAAAAGCACTGTTCATTGGCCAACTTTGCAGACAACAGGGAAACTTTAAAATAAGAATCTAATACGTAAATACTGAGTATTGTGCTCACCCTAATATCAGATTATAAGATGCCACATGTTGTACACCCATCACTCGCTCTCCACTGCTACCCTCTCTGAAAGCCCATAATATCTACAGACTGTTGAACAAAAACAAGCATATGAAGCTTTATGCTTCAACATGCCATTATTGTGAGCGTTGCAGTTATTCTAGACAGCATCTTTCCCCACTAGTTTTATTTTCTTAGCACAGTGCCAACACTCTTATATGGGTTAGCTTATGCTCTCGTCTGTGTAAAGTGCAGAGTCCTCTTTTTTTCCTTTGCAACAAGAAATTACCGTGACCACCACGATATCAGTAAAGGACATCACAGAGTGACAATTACCAGGGAAAATGAGAGTCCGCAAAGGCACGACATCAGGATTATGACAATCTTATCTCCATATCATGCCAGAAGTGAATTATTGATTTTCTGCCAGAGAGCATCACGGTCAAGAGGACGGTGCCATGCTTGTGACAGCGCTATGAACACCCAGGGGCAGGAAGGAGGAGTGCAGAGGAGGGAAAAAGACAATAACGGGGGGGCAGACAGGTGAAGGGATAAAGCCTCGCAGACAGAGGATAAGGCTGAAAAGATATTGCAAACAAAACAACAGGAAAGCAGGAAAAAAATGTCCTCAAAAAAACCCATTCGGTTCCAAGTCTCAACATTTACTTTTTTTATTAATAGTGCTCATTTTGGTACATAGCCAATATTTCTATTTTCTTATTTAGATAGCAGAATATAACAATAAATGTTTACTGTCTTTAAATCATGTGTCTCCATATCCTGTGTGACTGCAGCTATTTTAATGATGTGATCCCGCTGTGCCCCTTCCTTCCCCTGAGCTTTAACACAAAGTGAGCTCGCGTCGTCTACCATTTGCCTCCGGGCTAGGCCTGTCACACTCTCACAGGAACCTTTTTACAAGACAGCTAAAGAAAACTAATAGAAAATCAACCGTTTGTACAGCATTGGTCTTTCATGATTTAAGGGCCTCTACTTGTTAATTTCCCAGTATAAACGTGACAATTTTAATGAGGAAAAGGCTTTTCCGTTTTTAGATGCAATAATAAGCATAGAAATGAATCGGCCAATCATTAGGTGTTGAGCTGGGTGGAAATACTTTTTGTTCATCCTAGTCTGTGACGGAGGTTCAAAGGCAAAAAGAGTCAACTCAACACACAAAGTGTTTAAATCCTTTGAGGAACGTAGTTTTTAAAGTGATTTTAAGGTTTTTGTCCTCTGATATACTAGTAAAACCATGAAAATAAAAGGCAATAATAAAGAATAAATACGATTCATATCACCAAATCTAGCTTTTCTGCATGTGATTGAAATTTATCCTATTCTCAAAACGTTAAAAATAACAAAATGAAATGAGCAGCTTTAAAATAGATCAATAAATCATTGCTAATGTGTAGGTGTGGTATATCTCTTGGGACCCGTAATAGAAAAACATAAAAATATTTAAATCTGAGCTTTAGAGTCACCAGGATCCGAGTCGGGTGTGGCCATAAATGACGGCGAGAGTCTGTTCAGGTGGATTAACGTGTTATTAGCAACACATTTGCGATTGTCATACTGAATACATTGAAAACTGTGAATACTACTGCAATTCAATATGCTGTGCAGCTCCATTTCTGAGGATGCTGTAAGCATTGTTTGATTTGCACAATCTCATGCAGTAATACAGCCTGTGTGCTGGCAGGCCTCCACTCAATCAGTTTCAGTGACTAGATTGCTGTGCTTCCAAGTCTCCTAACTATCAGTATGACAGATGCCATTCTGTCGGTGCAATTCAGAGGCATCATTTTGCCTTAATTAAAGCCGCCACTAATGATTCTGTTGCGACACGGTAGCAGAAAATCCATCTCCTCCCAAACACAGAACGACTCATTTTCAAACCAACCATCAAAACTCTGAAAGGAAAAGTACACCAACCAATCACTATCAAGATGCTAAAGCACCTGTGTTTTATGTTTCAGTCCTCTTGTCTAGGCTCAGTGTTAAGGCAGGATGACACGCTGGCTTTAGATGTAGCACTGAAATGGCAAAAATCTCATGAGGATGTAGCGACATGTCAGCTTGTGTCCAAATATAGCCTTATCTGACAAGCAGGTTCAAGATATTCATTTTCTCATGGTGCTGATGATTCAAAGAGGAAACCCTTAATCCCAGTTCTTTGTTGATGAGGACAAATTTATAAAATAAAACCTAAGATGATAAATGTTCAGAGTAGGACAACTTTTTTTCTAGCGTTGGTTCTGTACATCACCACAATGAATTTTAAATGAAAGAGTCGGTGGAAACGCAGACCATCAAGTTAAATTCAGTGTGTTGAATGAAAAGGTTGTCTAGAAATGTGAGGAATTAAAGTATTTTTAAAACACAATCTCTTTATTTCAGGGGTTCTAAAGTTATTAAATCAAATAACTGAACAAATAATGTTCCTTTTTAATACTTGGTTGAAAACCCTTTGCTGGACAGCCTGAAGTCTTGAACTCATTGACATCACCAGACGCTGGGTTTCCTCCTTGTTAAAGCCCAGCCAGGCCTTTACTGCAGCCGCATCAGTCGCTGTTTTGCGTTTCAGAGTTCGCCACGGCTTTGTTTCTTTCTCACGAAGTAGCAAACTGTAGTTTTGCCACTCTTAGTGTAGCAATTTCTTAGTTGTTTTTATTGGCTTGTTTTAGCTGCATGAAGAGCTTCGTTGACCACAGGTTGTCTGTTTACAGCAGAATCTTCCAAATGCAAGCACCACACCTCTAATCAACATCAGACCTTTATCTGCTTAATTGACCACCTAACGAAGGAACTGCCCAGACGTAGCAGTGCCCAACTTTGATTTTTGTGATTAAGAATGGACTTCTGTGTGGCTGGTACTGGGAATACATGATTAAGAGAAAGGACTACATAATGGTGTATGTTCCAGAAACTTTACTGCTTATTTCACTTATTTTTTAAGTTAATTTTTCATCAATTGCCATGCAATGCCGACGTGGCCAAGGAACAGAAAGGCTTTGTCATATTCAAGGGATGAGCTTCTTTCTCTGTGGCATTTTGGGAAGAGACCTGTTGATCCTTACGGATCAGTCCTAGGAAATACACCGGAGGAAATTAAATCCACTCAAAAACGACTCCGGAAAAGAGGCTGGAGAGGAGGCGTCCGACAGCGTTTGCGGAATAGAGGAAGTCGACAGCCTCTACCGTCCATCATTCTGTGTAGCGCAAGGTCACTCCGCAAACAAGATCGATGAACTACGAAATCTGGCGAGAGGATGTTTTGAGGAGGCTTGTATTATGCCGATTATAGAAACATGGGAGCAACCAGACTCTCGACAACTATGTTGAAATAGAGGGATTCTCACAGAGTGCAGAGGGGGCGGGGTCTACATGTATGTCAATGACCGATGGAGCAGGCAGTACACAGAGCGCAGATCTGCAAACCTTACATGGAACTGCTGTGCGTGAGTTTCAGACCTTTTTACCTCCCCCGTTCAGCAACAATATCATTTGTTCCACCTATGTTCCTCCTAGAGTCAGTGGCTCTCAGTCCGCAGCATTGGTAGCAGACTGTGTCCACGAGCAACTGCAGCACACCCCAAATGCTCCCATCTTCATCATGGGAGATTTCAATCACTGCAACTTAAACGTTGCACTACCAGGATTTGAACAATATATTGACTGTGTGCTACTAGGCAAAGTTGCACATTAGATAAGTGTTACGGTAACATAAAACATGCTTATATAGCCACAGCAAGACCACCTTTATCCAACTTTGATCACAACGTTATTCATTTCATCCGCATATACAAAAATGCCCTTAAAAGCAGGAAACCCCAAATTAAAACACAGTTCACATCTGGTCTGATGATAGCATAAAAACATTGAAAGGTTGTTTCTTATCCACAGATTCTATGAGGAGCACAATTTGGACACTGCCACAGATGTAATCCCAGACTTTATTAAATTCTGTGTTGACATTGTGATACCAAGAAAAGAAACCAAGATCTACCCCAATAACAAGCCTTATATCACAAGGGAGGTTAAAGACTGCATTAACAGGAACAAAAACAAGCTTATAACAACAATGATCGCCTACAATTAAAAACTATACAAGCAGAGCTAAATCAGAAGTTAAAAAAAGCAAGAGATCATCATAAGAAGGCTGTTGAGGACAACTTGATATCCATGAACTCAAAACACTTGTGGAATTCTTTGAAATTGGCTGTCAACATAAAACTGTCCCAATAATGTATTAATGCTGTGAACGAACTGGCTAAAGCAAACAACCTGAAAGCCTTTTATGGACAGTTTGATAATCATGACTTTTCTGCTGAAAATGACTCGATACTTTGTGACGTGGTCCCACAGGAATGGGACAGGATTGATTTTGATCATGTTACAGGTCAATGTCAATAAGGCCACAGGTCCAGATGGTATTTCTGCTCTCTTATTAAGAACTTTTGCAGAAGAATTGACACATGCTTGGAGACCATTTTTTTAGAGATCTGTTGATACTCATACAATTAATATACCTGTTGACAAAACGCACTGCCCACAGGAGAACAAAGACTTTAGACCCATCGCTTTTACATCTGTTGTGATTAAATGTCTTGAAAAATTGGTGGTAATGTATCTACGATCGGGTGTGGGTCCACAACTAACAACCAATTTGCTAATAAATGTAACAGGCACTGATGATGCTTGCAATGGCTTAGTGCATCTAGTGGCTAAACACCTAGAAAACCCAAGGCTTATGCTAGACTGCTTTTTGTTGATTTTAGTTCGGCCTTTAATACTCTCCAGTCTCATGTCCTTCAGTCTACAATGAAAAAAAATGAACGTCAATCATCAGATGGTTTCACTCATTCCATATTAGTCGTTCCCAGCAAGTCAGGGTGAACAGGACCTTATCTGATATTAACATCAGTACTGGCGCTCCTCAGGGGTGTGTCAGTTCACCTGTTCTGTTCACCTTATATAACAATTACTGCAGTTGTAATACACCAAACAACTATATGTTCAAATCTTCAGATGACTCAGCTATTCTCTGCCTCATTTCAGGTACATCAGACTTAACTAGTTACAGACAGCAGATTAAAACCTTTGTTCAGTGGCACAAGGAACGCTTTCTGACTCTGAGTACTGATCTTAGACCCCTCCCCAGTGGTCATCCATAATCAATGAATTGCACAGGCAGATTCCTACAAATATCTTCGATTACAAATTGACAATAAATTATCGTGGATTGCTCAGGTTGACTATGACTGCAACAGGGTCCAGCAGCGGCTACATTTTCTGCGCAGGTTGAGGGCCTTTGGTGTCAGTCAGAAAGTCATGCTGCTCTTTTGCCACGCTGTAATAGATAGCGTGATTAGGTACGGCATTTCTGCCAGGTTTGGTAACCTGTCAGTCCAAATGAAGGCCAAACTTTCTTGTCTTACTTAAAGAGCTGAGAAGTTGATGGGAGTCAAGCAGCACCCCTCACTTCAGACAATCGTCAATGAAACAATAACCGGACAGGCCCGGAAAATAATCTCAGACCCCACTTATATTTTTTATTCAGAGTATCAGTTTCTTTCTTCAGCACTTCAGACCAGTAGTAGTTGTGTTTTTATGTGTGAATGTAATGTGACAGCCATGGTTTGGACTATTCAGCAGGCTCTACCCAAGACACATTTCCTTTGGGACAATAAAGTTAATCTAACCCAATACCCTCTGAGTCAACTGTTCAATTACCTTTGGTCCCATTTAAAAGAGGGTGGCACATGTTAAACGGCTGAACCTTTCATCCAATTTGAGTGTGGAAAGCTGGGAATCTCCACGGTATGTCCATGTCCTTTACAGAATGATGATTAGACAATGTTGCAGTAAACGAGTAAAAAAGAAAAAGAAAAAAAATATTGAGTAAGTGTCGATATACACGTGTACCTAAGTTTAAGTGACGGAAGTACTCTGTATAGTGTCTTGCAAAATGATTCATATCCCTTCAACCCTTTTAAAATTTGGAACACTACAACCAGAAATAAATGGGTTCTGCGCTTTGTTAAGAAAAAATATGCAGGTGTGAGTGCATAAGACTAAAATATGTGCAATTGCATCACCCAAAACACAAATTAATAGAGTGTCAACAGGGCCTTTCAAACGACCTAAACATAACCCCTGAAGCAGATTCATGCTACAGTTGCTACCTGAACATCCACAGCAACAATCCTCATGCTAAAAGCGGACAGGGGATGAGAGCCCCTACATTTAGCGGTTTCCATTTTTAGAACTTTTATTTAAATACCAAAGTAATATGGCAATTGTAATAGCAATAATATTTATAGCAACAAACCCCACTACTGACTGGTTTATGCAAAAATGTTTGGAAAATAATGTATCTTCTAAATGACACTAGTCTTTCCTTGGTAAGAGAAAACCAATTGTATTTGGCTACAGGCTCTCATATCTCTCCTGCTGAGGTGTCCTTATCTCACGAGCCGCGACCTTCCTGTGGTGGTTGTCAGATTAATCATCGTGTAAGAGGATCAGTCAAGAAACAATAAAACAAATCTCACAATTC
Organism: Fundulus heteroclitus; assembly: GCF_011125445.2. Taxonomy (NCBI): domain Eukaryota; kingdom Metazoa; phylum Chordata; class Actinopteri; order Cyprinodontiformes; family Fundulidae; genus Fundulus; species Fundulus heteroclitus. The sequence goes on along the minus strand of NC_046368.1, from coordinate 26,322,009 downwards.
AGGCAAAGTCAATGATGTTAAGGATTCTCCCAGGTTGTCAAGCTGTAAAACCTAAATTAGATCAATGCATGAGGTGCAGCACAATTACATTACAGGGAATTATGCGATCAGTCACACAGCAGGGTCAAAATAACCAAGGGGTTTCAATTGTGCCTGGTACATGAAAGAAATTGCAACTACCTCAGCACTAAGAGAAAAAGCACTAGCGCCCCCATGTGTACAAAAACAGCCTGCCTGCACTGAACTTGACTTTCACTTAGACAAAAATACTCATGTTTAAACTACATACACACACACACATACACACACATTTTCAGGTTTTTCAAAGCTATCTAGATATGTAGTAGAAGCACACATGCATATAGAGATACTTTCAAAAAATTCTGCATCTAAAAAAAAACAAGAACACACTGGACATGAACTGATGTGGAGCAATATTTTACTGCCAGTTCAGGTTACCGTGCTTTTTTCTGGCTCGGCATGCTTCCACCTCTGAGGGCCTATGTGTGGGTCAGTAAAAATAAGTCCCCACAGTTCCTCTAAAAGCACCCTCAAACATACGTGTAGATACACAGACATGAGCCTCACATGCTTTCCTATTAAATTAACCTTTTCTCTAACTGATACAGAGCACACGCGCAGGAACGACTCTCAGCCTAACGTCATTAGGCCCGCCTCTGAATTTGATTGCATCTCCCTCCTCAGACAATAAGATCACAACAGTCCCTCAGTGTGGTATGAGAAAACAGAACAGGAACACAATGAAGGTCATTCTCTGTCCGCTGGTTTGAGAAGTTGGCCGAAACATGGCCAACAGCATTCATGGATATTTTATCTTAGATTTTGTGAATGTCGGCCTTTATGATGCTAATCTGAAACTAGTTCAATAGCAGATCGTAATGAAGTTGTTACTCCGCAGTCCCAGAAAAATAGTCACATTATAAAAATCCATTTTAAGCCACTGAACTGAATCAGATGGCAGCAGAAACTGATAACAGCCATTAAGCAAACACACCATTTCCAGGCACTACACAAAAGCTCAGGAGCAATAAATAAACTAGGAACACAGATGATTACAGCCTGTTCTCACTACACTCGTTTGAAAGCACAGACCATCCTCTGTCATCTACTGTATACAGAGAGCCTGGTTTAAAAAAAAAAAACAAAACAAAAAACGCTGAACTAATCACAAATACTTGTTATATTGCCATTAATCTCCTCTGCTCACAGAATCCCAGGATTAAATGTTTATTATGCTTTTCATCTTCTGTCAGGATTATTTAGAATTGAGTAAACCCCGTCTGGTAAAATAGTTTGAGTATTCTCAAACAGTGAAATGTTGGGTTATCTGAAACAGAAAATATTTAGATGCACTATATTAAGTGTGTAATATATATATATATATATATATATATATATATATATATATATATATATATATATATATAGATAGATAGATAGATAGATAGATAGATAGATAGATTTTTTTTTTTTTTTCTTCTCTCTCAATAGCATTCCATGAGGTGATTTTTTTTTTCATCCGTCCAATGACTTCTGTGGAAAACCAGTAAATTAAGAAATATCCAGCACATGAGGATGTTATGGAAACTTTTAAGCAGGATATTATGGGCTATATAGTTCAATCCAAAATTAACAAGGCCTGTGATAGATTTCGGTTTAAAAGTGATCTTTAAATATTACCAATGTGTTCCTTCTGAGCAGAAGTACAATTTAAAAGGAGCAATAAGTAAGACATTTACTGTAAACCCAACCTACATCATTCTCATTTCTCACCCAGGATGGAAGTAACATTCCCTATAAACAACCAGTCCTCTCCATCAACAATGTCTTGGTCAAGTTTTTCTCCTTTCAAACCTAGGAGGTACGGTCCGAAACTACTTTGGTTCAGAGTATAGCCCGTGTTTACTTCCTGGTTCCTGAGCCAATCATATGAGAGTTCCCAGGGTCCCCAAAACAGAGCTCAGCATTTTGGTATTGTATCTTGGCAAAAGAGCAGCAGCCTGCCAACATGGAACCCAGTAAGAGAAGCAGACCAGTAATAGAACAAAATACAACATCAAAATATGATGTATATTCTGCCCATCCAGTGCAAGTAAAAATTCAGTGCAACAGACCGCTGAGTCCGTGAAAAGCATGTGTATGTGTTGTTTAAATTTTAACCACTAGATGTCATTATTACTTATTGTTCCTTTAAGTTTTCAAGAGGCCCAGCCTAAGATCCAACATAAATCTGAGAGAATCTGTGCAGTGAGCCCAAAATTGGGGCCATGGCAAGGATTCCTTCCAAACTCAAAGGCCTGGAAGTAATCAACAAACTGTCAAAATATGCAGAGAAACGTGCAAAAGGATGGCCAGCACCTTTAAATAAAGTTGTTATGCCAGTAAGTATTTTCTATAAATTACTATGAAGGTAATTTTTTAAAAATTATATAAATCTAAACAAAACAAATTATTGCTTTTCTCTGAAATTGACATTCTCATCTCATTCTACAATATTTTTCTATGTTTTGAAAGATAACAGTCTAATGTATGATAAAGATGTATTATGAATGAAAATAATTTTAAATGTAAATCTGCTAAGGCTATAAATAATTTTGCAGCAAACTGTTATCACACGTGCTGAAAACTTGCTTGTTTTCATATTTCAAAAATAGGGATGAAAGACAAAATTGTATTGTCTTAAATATTGTGAAAAGATCAATTGTGATCAGCTGGTATCTTCTCTCACACATATTGCTCCCTTGTTTTCTACAATTACAATGTTTCCACCACCATACCCAGGTTAGCTTACCTTAATATTATAGTACCCAAGGATTATAGGTACTATAAAATATAGCAAGTCCCAATCAATTAGGAACACAATAAATACTAACTAACATATAAGTAGTCAAAATATTACATTAGCAACAGAACAAATAACAGCTGCTTTTTGGTTTTAGATCATGTTCTAAATCTCTGTTTAAACAGAGTTACCATGTAAAATATATTTTTAGAATCGTTCCATATAAACAATTGCCGGTTTGTAATGTCACAATTTTCACAAAATGCGGTTTAAATGCAGCATTAACATTGTGAGTGATGACATGGAGCAGAACAACCAAAGCAGGACCAGAAAGGGCAAGCACTCACCGAACTAGAGGAGAGTGAAGGGTCTGACTTTCCAAGGTGCAGGGATCGCATGTGGACCAGATTAGAGGTCTCGGATGACGGCTGCAGCACTGTCTGGCTCTGCTGAAAGCTGGGGGGCAGCAACAGGTACTTTCCTGCAAAACATCACAATCAGATCAGCTGAAAGGCGGATTCACAAACAGATGCATCAGAGTTTCATTGAAATACTTTGGGATAGCTTAAAAGTAATTTGCTTCCAAATTGCAATATGTAAGTTGAGGATGTTTTTTTTTTTAAAAAAAAAAAAAAAAAAAAAAAAGAAGAATATTGTTTTCTCTTTTCTATGTCATTAAAGAGTCCTTGTGGAGCCCTCTACTGTAATCAAGTAGATCACCAGGATTAACGATTTTAGATTGTGGCATATAACCATAAAAGGCATTCAACACATTTTAAATGATAGTGAGAATAACAAACCCTGAATACACCTTTTGTTGAAGTTTGAAAGCAAGACTAAATGTACTCGTGTTAAAATGCCACCTGCAGAGAATCAACCAGATTTATTGGCAAAGATTGTGTGCACAAACAAGGAATGTGACATCGGCTTCACACGTTTACAGAGTAAAGACATGAAGTATAAATAAAGAAACTTTTGGGTTAAATTATGAGCAATTAAAACCAAAAGGAGTTTAAAATGAAATTTTTAAATGAGGAAGGGACAGAAATCGTTGAGTGTTTAGTGTTTGTACTTGACCTTTGTCAAGTGCAGGTCAAAGGGTGCAGTGCTACATGCGAAAATCCCCGCAGTCAGCTCTTGTTAGGCTGGTTACGATAAACCTTCTTACTTTGTGCAGACAAACAGGAAGTAAAATGTTTCAATTAGGTCAGGGGAAGGAAAAGCCTATTAAGGGCTCACTTCACACCTAAAAATGACATAATCCTGGAAAAGAAATATTCTGGTGCGGGACGGAAATAGGCCTACACATTTTATAAACATTAGTTATTTGTTTCTTTGTAAAAGCAGCACAGAATCCACTTTTATTTCTTGCAGCTAGATGGCAGTAAAAGCTGTTCATCCCCTTCATCGGTGCCTTGTCTTATGATAGAGCCAAGATAAAAGATTACAAACTGAGAGCAATCTCCAATGACTGTACACCATTTTAATGCATCGCTGTCTCACCGTAATTACTTTTTATCATCCCGAACATTTTGTTTTTATTGCCCTGTAAAAAAATAATAATACAACAAGGCGCGGCTGTAGCCGCTTTTCCCTTCAATCAATGCAAAAAACACTAAGGGGGGGGGGGGGCTCTGCTCTAAATGGCAGGAGGACGTCTGCAGTTCATTTACCCTTCCGCATACTCCACAGTATCTATTTTTATCAGGTATTATAAGCTGCAGGAGGTATGTTTTAAGTTCACCGCCCTGATGACGGCATTCAAATTATGAAAGACAAGGCCTGATATACAGGTCAAAGGGTGTACTTATATTTCAGACAAACCTCTTTCCCTGCAAGTGCTCACGAAGGAACAGATTTCAGACGTTAGGAGATCAAAAAACACGTGCAACAGAGGGTGTAAGTAGGACTTAAGTAAGAAGTTCAACACATTGGAAACATTATGCATATTTGATGCTTCTTTAAGTCCAAGAGGTTGTCAGGTCGAGGTGATAAACTAAACATATATCTACAGCACTCTCAACTATGGCAAAGACGGAAAAAAGCTGTAAAATAAATTCGGTAACATACTCTCACTCTGATGGTGATCTTTAGGAGTTTGAAACCTCCCTTACCGTTCTAGTGGGTGTGCCCAAAGGCCAGCAGCCTTGTTTTGCACAGCTCCAGTTAACATTTTGACTGACTGTTGTCACTAGATATAGGTTTAAAAACTTGACAACACCATATTTATTTTCAACTTGAATGGCAGGTTCTCTTGACTTTCTCATATTGAGGAGTGTGAGAAACAGGCCTCTCCTACATCACAGCTACACCCCAGAGGAACAGAACGCCATGGATGACCTGCTTTTAAGAGTTTCTATACAATCCCATCAGCTTTTATTCAAAAAGTATACATTAGAAAAATTGTTAGGGGTGCCAATAAGTGTGGTTATGCTGACTTTGCAAAGAGAAAAACAAAGAAACTGGATCGGGTCACAGCACCAGTAAAGGGACATGTAATTCACAGCCAATGGTTATGGGTAGCAAATATGCAACAACACAAATTGAGGTTGCTGTAGTTTGCATTTGTAAAATATTGATTTAATCCTGGGTAAGGCCTGCCATACAGCACCTTTAGTGCAGCAAAGATGGAAAACTGTACAGTGATGTTTCAGTGCCATGTCAACAACGCAGAGTTTCCTAAGAGAAACAACAAAAGCAGAAGGTGTCTGGCAGTTCTGGAGCAGCTCCAAAAATATTTAGACCCTATAGGGTTGGAACAGATGCAGATATTCTGCCAGGTCAGAGAACAGCAAAATATTAATCAGAGCATTCATTTCTTCACAGCCCATCTGTGATCAATGCTTTTGAATCCAGGGAAATTAAAATGTGGATAAACAGGACGAGAGGGGGAAAGTGAGGTCTTTCCTTCCTTACCGGCAAATGTTTTCCCTCACAACAGCCCTTCACATCCCGGCATAAAGGAAACCATCACAAACTACTCAACACTTGGAAAGGTGTGGATCAGCACATGTGGGTAAAGGGCTAAGGTTAAATTTACAATAGACAAATTTATGACAAAGGTCAGATCCCAACTTTGAGTAAAGCGTTTCAACTATTGAGAATTCATAATGTGCAAAAATCTATTTAAAGATTGTCTCTGATGAGACCATCAGTGCTTAAGTTAAGCAAGGGTATAAAAGCTGGTGTCCTTTTCACTAATGCGTTCTACCAGTGAAAGGAAAAGCTTGAATTTTAGCTTCTGTAAAAGGTTTTTTTTTTTTTGTTGCAATTTTTTTTGGCTCCTTTGAGGTCATCCTGTCAAAAAAACAGCACCTAATGTTCAAGCCTTTCAGGTGAATAAGTCAGGCCTTTAATTTGCGTTTACCCTCCTGTGTTGTATCTGCTGGATGTGAGGCCTAGCTGTAGAAATTGCAACGGATTCAGCTAAAAGAAAAAAAAAAAAAACCTTGTTTCAATGCTCTGATGCTGTAACTACACAGCTGAAACTCACTGGCTAAAGGTTTGTTTATCCATCCTGTTTTTGTGTACCAGCTACTAAAGGTTAATGCATTTATTCAAGGCTTCATCCATTTTACAACCTTGTAGGTCGACATTTTCTATAAATAGCTAAAAAAAAAAAAAAAAAAAAATCAGGCTTTTAACACCATATATTAGACAGAGCCCTATTGTTTCTAATGCACTGCAATGAGCAAATGAAGCAGACAGACAGAACAAAAGAGCCATTTATTGGTTTCTGTCTGTAGGGAGAATTTATTTTTAAGCCTAAGAATTTTATCCAAAGGAAAAAATAAAACCTGTGATATTCGTTTTTTTCCAATTGCACTTTTACTCTTCAACAATCTGACTGTGATTAAAAAAAACGCTGAATATGTTTGTGTACTCTGGTGAAAATTGTGTCTCACTAATATTGTTGCCTGTGTTGTTGAAGGCAGTCCTGGTAAACGAGATTTTAAATCTTAATTGTTTCGCCTGGTTTAATAAAGGCTAAATAATAAAAAGAAAATAAGAGTCTTAATCTAAAGCTTATTAGATGACATAAAGCATGTTTTTCTTTTGTTTAATAAGCAAAGAACAAAACACTGGTATATAGGATTATCATTTGAATTTATTTAACCCCTAGCTAAACCTCTGCATGCTTTAGCTAAATTAAAAAGAAGAAGAACAAATACTCTGACCAGCTGATTTTTTTTGTTTCTCTGTTTGTTTTTCCTTCTGGTGCTCTAATCCCACCCGATGAACAGCCTCCCCAACTCTCTGAGCAAGGCGTCACTCGGCACCTTCAGAGAGTTTGACACAGACAGAGGATGACAAACCAAAACCACAAAAAGCCATGAGGTCATTAACACTCATAATACTCCTGACAGCTCAGAGTCTGCTTGGCTAAACAGACATAATGAAATATTTAATAGGAATAAAACAGATACATATCTAAGTGAGTTATAGTGAACTATCACCAAGTCACCGATTACCTTCCAAATTTTACTTTTCTCTCTAGTTTGTTTTCAGATTTCTAATCACAACAAGTCCATACAAAAGGCAGAACAATAAAGCGTGAGCAAATAATTAGGAACATGTTGAATTTTGTCATTACTGACATAAAAACATTTTAAAATAAATTATAAAAACAAAGGAAAATGGGCTCAATCATTCAATTATTTCAATAGTTTTTCCAGCTTTGGTGCTGAAACCCCATCAGTTATAAATCTTTACAAGGAATGTCTTCAAGTCTTGACCTGGGATGATACATCATCTCATGGCAAAATAGCTCATAACATTAAAAAGCCATGATATTTTTCACAATAAAATCCATGTAGAAAAGTTCTGATCAGATCCTGTCAACACGACTCCCTCCGGTGAAGCAGGTGTGAGCAGGATGCTCTTGCTTTCAAGTCTAAAAGGAAGTCGTTCTTTAGCCGTTTCCCTGTTGTGCTCACAGAGGTGACTAATAAAGATTCCTCCTCAAGCTGACCGACAAACACTAACAAAAGTAGTTACCCTTTAAAGGTTTGTGTGACAGCATGTTGGGTATTTGACAGAAAGAAACACGCACCAAAATCAGAAGTCTTTATTTTCCCTCAAATAACGCTAGTCTCAACTCGTTCTTGGGAACCTGGTGTCGTGCAACATTACGCCCTGTGAGCTGCTAGTTTTGACTGGTTCCCCGAGGAATGAGATGCAGACTTCTCCCTGTTGTTTTTAACTCTTCAAACCAGTGGGGAGAGCAAAAGCAGGAAGGAAGAGAACAAAAAGGTTTTCAAGTAGCTGCTGAAATCATGCTTACAGCTGGTTAAATGGTACAATCCTGACTAATACTTGTTTTACAACAAGTCTATTTTATTAGCAGCCCACAGCCTGCATCCGCCCTGTTCACTACTTGAATATAGCCCTTTGAACATTTATAAATAGAGTGGCACAATCCTTTCATACTGAAATAATAATTTATCCTTTTGTGTAAGAACTAAATAAAGCCAGGTACTATAAAGACTTCATTCACATAATTAGCCCAATAAAAAGCCTGTTAAACAAACCTGCACTTGAGTTTAGTCAACATTGGATTAATAATCTTATTTTGTAAAACTGTCCCTTCAGTTGCACCCCACCTATATAGCACTGACTTCTTCTGTGTGTGAAACTGCAAAATCTGCAGTTAATCTCCTACAACTTCCCTCTGTGGCAACGTTTATCTTCTCATAAAACAGAAATCAATACAGCAACTAGTTGGGAGAACCTATAATTACTCTACTTTAAAGTGGCTCGCTAGACTTGCCCAGCGAGTTTGAGGACTCTGTCCTCACCTGTGAAGGCCCGGGGCTGGCAGCTGTGCATGTCAACAGATTTTCTACAAGTCAATCTAACGAAAAAGGTAGATTAATGATTTGTTCCCAGCAGACGCTGTTATAAATGGAGACCGGTCTGCACGCAGTGATGTGATTGCAGTTATTGTAATGCGTTTCTCTGCCTGTGAAATCCACCATTACAAGCCATTTCTTAGCTGTGGAAAGAACGATTAGTGAAGCTGGGTTACTGGCAGCATGAATTGATTCAGATGTGTTTTTCTATTGCATGAGTGAGATTAGTTACAGTAAACATGGGCTGTACTGGAATCCAGAGCGTCTCTCCATGTGCTTTGTGCTTTTAAAAACAAAATATGTCATGCATTTGTCCTTTGTATGCCAGGACTATGAGTCACCACGGTGTTGAAGATGTAAAAACGCACGGTGAAATCAGAGTGAAGGAACTTCACAAACAAAAAAAGCTAAGTTTGTTTTCAAAAATTTAAATCTGGTGGTAAAATGCACAGATCAAACACAAAGAGATTACCTGTTAAACCACCGCCCAGGCTTCTTCTACGAAGCTGTTTTCCATCCTCACTGAGCTGCAGCTTGAATTTGATAGCAGGACTTATGCCGTGGGTTAGCTCAGGAATACTGGACTTTCTCAGGAGGGTAGGAGGTGGGTAGAGGATGTGGTCCAACTGCAGGAAAAGTGGGAAAGAAAGTAAGTCCGATGGAAGCTGTAGCACCGCTAGACCAAGACGCCCCGTTTAATGACAGTAAAGGGGTTGCTCAATTGAAGGGACGCCAGGCCCTACTTAAAATATCATGATTGCAGAGCTTGTGTTTGCAAAGACGAATCAAAAAGAAAACACAAAACTTCAAAAACATCTAGAGATGCACAAAACAAATTAACCACTGGCGGGAATTGTTTCACCATTTCAACAACAAAAAATTCATTCAATATTCTTTGTTTTTGTATATGTAGAATGGAATTTGCATACATTTCCAAATTGAGGAAAACAACTATAGCCTCTTTGAAGAATTTATGTAACAAAAATTGAGAATTAAACCTTAAAAGCTAAATACTTCAAGGACACAAGAGGAAATTTCTCTCTCCAATCACTTAGGCTTAATTATCCAGCAGAATAAACACCCCTGAGGCAATTTTCTTGCGTACCATAAATGAAAACCTCTAGTCATCTCAAAATCCGAAATTGAAACAGGAAACCTCATTGTCAGAGGCATCAAGTAAACGATATCCACAGGAACAAACGGATTCCATATTGCATTCTTCGGTGTTGTCTATTACAAGGCTATTGTGCTCTCTGAAGAGGACACCGTGAAGCTCAGACGACATAACAAAGCCCAGTGGTGAGGAAGAGGCCCTCCCTGAGAATACAAAGATACACAGAGCGGAGAGGAGTGTGTGGAAGGAAATGCCCCCGCTTCCCCCAGGGAATGATTCATGATCCAAGGACTGCTAGGAATAAATACAAGCAAGAGCAACAGAGATAGAAACTCACAACAGAGCTCTTTCTAATAGTTTATCATGAAATAAATATATATTTTACCCATAATCAGGAAGAGTTTCATCTATTAAGGTTTATTGGCCTTTACTGAGAGACTAGCATTCTTTAAATCATCTACACTGAAAATATACAATCCTTTTGGGACGCTACAAAATGTGTATTAGTGCTCATTCATCTTTAAAACACTGTATGCTGAAGTTATAAGAAAGGTCTATGACGCAAAACTTACTGAGCTAAACTCATATATAAAGTAAAAGGAAATATAACAGTTACTAAACGAGGTAAAAATGTGGACCCACCACTGCAGCGCAATGTTCATTCTGGCTGCTTTTTTCTTTTTTTGTTTCTTTCTAAAGAAACAAAAAGGTTTCTGCATACTTCCCATTTTAAAAAAGTTCCACACTTTTCCAGACCCAAAGTTTAGCTATATTTTAGTTCATTGTTATGAAGCAAATACTAGAAAACCTTAAATAAATGTTCACATTATAAAAAAATAAATTTGTATGCGATGTTCCGTCTAAAACAATCTGTATATTCTGAATTTGGAAACTTTGGTTGTTTAAAGTATTGAAAAAAAAATATTTTAGAAGGGTAACAGAAGCTCATGTAGACAAGCATTCCAAGATTAAATGTAATTTTTTTTCATACTTATCCTTCTCTGGAAAAGTCAAAAGCCAATTTAGATTTTCAGATCTTAGGTCTGCAGGAAACCTGTTGTGTGTTCTGTTTGTTTTTCTATAAAATCAAACGAGCTGAAAGAACTACGTCCAAGAGGGGTGTGACTGTGTGTGTGTGTGTGTGTGTGTGTGTGTGTGTGTGTGTGTGGGTGGGTGTGTGTGTGTGTGTGTGTGTGTGTGTGTGTGTGTGTGTGTGTGTGTGTGTGTATGTGTGTGTGTGTGTGTGTGCGTGTGTACGTCTGTTTTTACACAAAGTTTGTTTTGCTACTATAAAATTGCCCAGATCCCAGCTCACATTTGTAGAACACTCATATTTTTTGCAACTTTCATTGCCATTTTAAAATTTCAAGCAGTCAGCAAAAACTTTTGAAAAGTTGAATAATAATTTTGGCAACATTAAATAGAAGATTTGATCTTTAGAGACAATGCTAACAGTTAGTCCATCTTGCCCTGCAATAATCAAAGTAAATAAAATGTGGCATATTGCCATAGGTGTTTGAGGACTTAGGAATCCCTATATTGGGAAGTATTTCACCACGTCAACAAAGTGTTTTATAAGAGTATAGGTGAGAAAGGCAAGTCACAGAGGGGGGCTGACTGGTTGGATTACAGATTCATCTGAAATCAAAAAACTAACTCAAAAAGATAGACTACTTTTACAGAGAGTAGGATTAAAAAACACCTTATATTAAACGTCATTCAGAAATAAACAACACTTTCATTAAGTAAATTTGCAATTATCTCACATCTGTATTGGTAAGCCACAAAGCTTAGGACAATAGAGGATGAGCAATATTGTTTTGTTTATGGAGTGGGAAAAACAATTAGCATGAAAACAATTAGTCATTTCAAAATATTAATTATGGACCTCAAATGTTTGCTAATCTCAAGCACTGATCATGTGATTCGAATGATTTCTGCTGTTCATAGAGGCAATAAAGACTGCATGTGTCTCAATATATGATTTGGTTGGAATGTGTGTAGCGTTTAGCAATATAGTTGCACTTCTTAAAATAAGCGGTGTATTGAAGAAGCCTTTTTATTTTAAAAGCAATGGTTGTGCTTGTGAGGATCTAGAATTGAGGCAGTGAAAATTTGCTTTGCCCACCATCCTCAGGTTTATTTTGTAAAGACTTCTCCAAAAGTCTACATCAATTCCCAAATCAGATTTTGTGCCATCACCTTCTACTTATGCAAGCAGTTTTCAAAACGTTGCAGAAAATGACTGCTGGGCTACTATGGCGGTTACATTTTTAATGACGTAACTTTGCTGAGCTTTAGCGACATCTTAATGTACAAAGTAGATCCCCGTTACACACGTCAACACAGACTCAACTATCAGCGTTTTTGGTTTCAGTTTTGACTAAAAAGCCACTACTACCAAGCAGTGACCAGAAAAGGGGAACTCTCACTGTCGGCTTTAAGACAGCTGCTCTGCCTGTACAAAGGGGAAAAGACTACAGAAACATGATCTGCCAGCGGTGCCAAAAAGATCACAGCAAGAGATTTTTATTATAGAATGAAGTCAAAAAGTTGCCTAAATATTCCATAATTATTTTTCAAATTATATTCATTTGTTCAATATTATAGATTTTCTAGTGTAAAACTGGAAAAAAAAAGGCGATCAATAAAGTTCAGACATGTAAATTCCTAAAAGCAAAATGCCTGATGCAATTTAATGCGTGTCAACTGTTGCAACAACAAACATTACAGAGTAAAAAAGATGCACCCTGACTTAGAACACCGCACTGCAGCAAGTGCAGCCAAATGGAAACAAACACCACAGCACACCCACCAGCTAAGATTAAGGAAATAACTTGCGCCGGGGCAAAGATGAACTGCTCAGATAACACAAAATGATTTAGTTTGACTCTTACATCTACAAGAAGCGATCAAATATTTCATCCCGGTTGCCAGGTCAAGAAACGTTGACAGGGTTGCAAAAACAAACAGGATGCCTTTCAGAAATAATGGGCTAATGATTAAAAGGGGTGACTCACTCAATCAGCCCTGACTCACCAAGATAAAAATCAAATGTCTTCAAGTTATCAGCTTTTCAATCAGTGGGGCTGCTAGGTGACAAAAGAAAAACAGACGTGTCTGTTGTGATGAAAAGCGCTTTCAGGTTTCAGAAAACACTTTGAAATGAGCAGAAAACACATAGATCCTATGTTTGAATCCTGTACAAACCTGCTTCTGAAGAGATTCTTTGGAAAATACGAACATCTAATAATCACAATTTAATGTTAATTTAAGTGTCTAGAGAAGAGAAGCTGTACGGGTGATGGGACAAAGAAGATTGATCCTGTTAGCAGCTGGTGTAACAGTGTCCAGGTGTTAAAAGACAAAAAGAATCAGATTATATATAAAAAAAAGCAATAGACAGACTTTTATGTAACATTAAAGCAAGCGCCAAAAAAACCTAACCCTGTAAGCAGCTTTTATTTACGCTGCGAGACCATCACGGGTAATAAGCCGTATTGTTCTAAGCCAGAAAATTCAAGGAGGGTTAATCTGAAATACACCCGTACACATCAGACCATGATGTAATGTGGTCCATGACCTAAACGACATCCCAGAGGTGGGTTTCTACATCAGGGAGCTGGAGAAATTTCAAAGAAGTCCTGCATTTCTCAATACAGTTCAGCTTCCACTGTACTCTTAGAGTCAGGGATGTTTGGACTCAACACATTGATAAATCCCCCCCTTCTCATCTAAAAGGACGACTAGTTATAGAAATCAGCTTCACATTAATGTTCAGTGCTCTGCAAAATGATTTTGACCCCTTGAGCTTTTCCTCATATTTTTGCGTTACAATAAACTTGAACATATATTTAGTATAAATGCGTTTCCATCCAACCTGCTTGACCTATTTTATAAATATTAGGCATGAGTTTCCGTCTCTAGACGTGCAAATCTGATAAACATTCAGTACAGCGAGAGACTTGCAGCTGTATTGGCAGCTAAAAGCGGTTCTAAAAAGTATCGAGTCAAGGCGGCTTAGTGAAAGTTGTGAAAACCATGGATCCTGTCCTAAAGTTATAAAAATCCCAATGATAAACAGTGTGCTTGTACCACGGCAAACTGTAAAAAGAAAAAAGTTCTTCCATAGCACTGCAAAACACCAATATATAGAGAACATAATGCAGAAGTATTTTTTTCCCTTCACTGGGGTCAGATGCTGTTATAAAAATTATTAGTAAAAAAAAACTATTGTGCAAACAGACATTTATAGATTCATCACAAAACAAGTTTAGGTGTCTATGATTTGTGATCCTTGCAACCTTTTGCTTTTATTTTTCTGGTAAACCACGATAAAAAAATGAGAGCCACTAAAACTGTGGAGGCTGCCAAAGCTGCATTTTTTTTTTTTTTTTGCATTAGCTAAACTGTGATTATACGGCACTCATGCCAGCCATGAATCACCGTGATAATCAGTAAGCCTATGCTTCCCACTCTTAACACATCAGCCTTTAAGAGGCTAATATAGGCACACAGCAGACTCGCTTATTAAAGGATATTAGTGTGGTTTCTTTCCATTCAAATCATCTGCGTTGATTTAAGAGTGGGCGTTAGCCTCTTAAATGCCTATTTGGTTACATGGAAAGCCCTGAAGTCAGCCGGTCACAGTTCACTTTATGTGTCCACTCCAAATAGCACACTGGTTTCGGTTCTGGCAGCAGCCGGTGGCCTTTCACCCACCATTCCTCTCCGTTTGCTGCAGGGTCACACAGACCTCCTGAGTTAAACACCTTTCCTCCCTCTCTCACCGCATCCTCTTTCCAGCCTGACCCTCATCCACAGTGGACAGTATCAACAATGTTTTGTTACCAAAGCAGACAGTTAAACGTAAGGTAAGCTGCACAACAGTGACCGTCTGTATACCAACTAAAACATCCCATCCTATTTAGGTCTGATGTCACACATTGATTTGTAGATAATACTAAGACTTTCACAACAGATGATAAATACTAAGACAGTAGAGTAATAACCCCTAACCCAATGTGTTTTAATGTGATTCTGTGTGATTGCCTAATGCAAAGTAGTGCATAACTGGTAAGTGGGAGCAAAATGCAAAGTTTTCTTTCTTTTACAAGACAACATGTAAGTAGTGTAGTGATCTTTGAAATCACTCCATCTAGGCCAGTATGTAATAGAACCACATTTCACTGCAGTTCAAGTTAAAAGTCTTTGTGGATCAGAGGTCACAGAACAAGAGCATCAGTACTCAAATCTTGACAAATATTCCCAGTTGGGTTTAGGTGTGGACTTGTCTGGGCTGTTTAAAACCACTCCATAGTAGTTCTGGCTCTATGTTTAGCGTTACTGACCTGCTGGAAGCATAACCTAGCCAACATGTCTCAAGTCTTTTGCCATTTTCTTCCTGGATTCCCCTGCATTTATTTTGAACATCACATCAGCTCCAACCTGCTCCCTCAGCAGCTGCTCTGGATGAAGAAAATCCTCCCGTACACCACAATGAGAACACCAACATGTATCACAGTGGAGATGGTGCGTTCAGGGTTATATGGGGTATTATGCGGCGCCCACACATGTAGGCCAAAAAGTTTGATTTTGGTCTTGTCTGACCAGAACCCCTTTTGTTACATTTGTGTGCCATACCAGATTTGTAAAAAACTAGAAAGGCAACATCTTACGGTTCTCTTAACAACCTGTCTTCTTTCAAACAGACTTTCTTTTCCCCGACCTATGGATCCCTGCAGTTCCCCCAGAGTTACCAGTGTCGCTTTGTGAACTCTGATACTCCTTGTTCACCCTGTCGATTTAGGTGGACACCCATGTTATGGTAGGTTTGAAAAAAAAAAAATACACATAAAACCCCAGTAAAAACAGATTGACTGTAGTGGATTTAGAGTGAAAAATGTGAAAAGGTTCAAAGGGTATGGACACTTTGGCAAGGGAGTCTAAAGTTTCTTTGCTTCCCTCAAAGGGGTTTGGACGCATTTCTCTAACAACTTAATCCAAGCAATTCTAGAAGCAATGCAGAAAAATATTGATATTCGTCATCAGACACCTGCTAAGCTTACAGGTAACGTTGAATCAGAGAGAGATGTCATTGACCTAAAGTAAAAACTGCTGTCACCCTAATGAGCTAATAAAAAGATTCACAGTACGGTTATCAAAGCTTTGCTTTATTAAGCTTTAATAAGAAATTAAGTATTGAGTCTTGCCTAAGCAACTTTGAACTTGACTGTGCCGTGTTTACTGGTGTTTTGGGTAGCAGGACTTCAATGTTTGCCTTCAGAGTTTTCAAATGGACATAAATCTTACATCTAAGCCAAAAGGAATTATGCCCAAAATCCTGTCAAGTATCCAGTTTTACAACTTTGCTGTTCAAAAGATTTCCGTTGTTTTTTTTCTTGAGCTAGAGTAAAAGGCTTTCAGTGAAACCATTTCTTATGGTTTCAATTCAGATTGGAGGACACTTCAAGGAGCAGGGGCAGAGAAACTAAAAGCCCCCCCCCCCCCTTCAGTTTGAACATGAAGACTAGAGAAAAACAAAATGCCATTTGATTGTAAGGCATAACTGCTTTCAGTTCTCTGAAGAAAAGTGCATAAATAAGTAGAAACCAAGCCAATAACAGGCTTGTAAACCAGAGTCATTCAGTGTGTATATTGCCTTGGATTCAAGGCAGGCATGCCAGCATTAGCATTTAGTTCACAGTGGTGGGTGAGGTGGCTGCAACCAGTGATAAATCTCAGAGCAGGGAGGTACACCAGAGTCAAGGACTGGAGGCAACTGGCTGAAGCACACATACACAGAACTTTAGCATAATCAAGGACAGGCAGAAAAAGGGGCTCTCGTCAGAAGCTTCCTAGCTCAGAAACATGACTGGTTTCTATAATATGTGCCAAATATCTCTTAATTTGGATAACAAATGTTTAAAATGGAATTTAAAAGAAAGCTCTGCATCAATAACTAATCCATTGTACTTGTAACTGGTGAGTAGCTTTAGAGTTTTACCTTAGGCAGTTTTAATTGAGGATTCTTTTTTCTTGGGGAAAAACAGACAAAATTGGAAAAGAGCATTATTTTTGATTTTTCAGCTTTTAAAACTAGCTACAATTGCTCCAGACTAAGCTGCACTGCATCACAGGTAGACAGCGGAAATTAAAGTGCCTGTGCGATTGAGTTTAAGCAGCAATAAATCACAGAATCAGATGCATAAAGATAGAAGTAGGCATCTGAGAATCTCCCACAGCTATTAATGTGAATTGTGAACAGGATCGTTCCCAAGAATGAGCCTTGTGGTGGCCCACACCTTTCATTACCGCAAAAAGAGGTGGAACTAACCTCAGCCAAATTGAACAAACTGCACCCTACTTGCCAAGTAATCTGCAAATGAAGAGATCGCTTGTTTGGAGCTCCCATTTTGAAAATAATTTCTTTTTTGTGTGTCCTGTCAGGCAGTGTAGCATTAAGAATTGCTGTCTTAACCCCAAAGAGAGCCCAAAAGATTTTACTTTCACAAGTGGAGCATTAATGCTTACAATATAATGCTCTGCTGGATTTATATATGAATAAAGCTTTATCAGATTTTATTCTGGGACTATTTCATGTTCAACGGACACAAAACAGTAAAGGTACAAGAGGGAAAAAAAAGAAAAAGAAAAAGACGAGACGAAATGCTAAAAGGGAGTAAAGGTGACAAAAATAGAGGAGCGGAAAGGTGAGAACAATATCCTCAGTCTGCTTCTACAACTGCAAAGAGAGATATAAAAAGAAAAGCAAAACAAACCAATAAAGTATTACAGGTACAAACAACCAACGCCTTGATAACATCACTGAAAAATACACAGTATTATTTAATATGAGATGTAAAAAGTTAAAGCTAAGCTAATAGAGGTTTTCTGTATAGAAGTGAGTCTGTAAGTACCTGAATCAATGGGCCCAGAGACCTGAGGCTCATATGTGCGTTTCCCCTACCATTATTCAAAGGGGATGGCCCACCCTACCAACGACTAACCCTAATAGATGGAAAACTTTTAACTAACTTGAAGAATAAACCTAACTTGATGGCATTGTTCAATCGCTAGAATAGAACCGATTACATGCAAGTGACTTTGAATTAGTCTATATGATTGGATTGACTATATATTTCTTTGGATCTGGGGTTTTTTGCGAAGTCCCTTGAGATGACATTTGTTATGAATTTTATGAATTACATAAAAAAAAAACTGATTTAAACTGTTTATTGTAAATAATTTAATAGTTTGGTAAGAGCACTCAATAAATACTGCCTTCTGATAACTTTAGGATATATGCTACAAACTGCATTAAATATTAGTTATCAGTGCTTCATAGATCAAGTTGAATGGTGTGAACAAACTTTTCGGGGCCTAGAGAGAAAAGCAGCAAGCTGCAGAAAGCAAAACGTGTTAAGCACAGACTGGAAGCCTGGGCTTGGATTTTACCAGCCAAGATTACAGCAACTAAATACCCCGGAGGTGGCAAAAACACTTACTGCGAAGGAGCTAAAGCACTTCTGTACACGACACCAACAAACTGCATGATGAGGCATAGCTTTTCTTCCTGCTCTGTCAGACAAGAATAGGCAGAAATATTTCCAAAGGAATACTTTCGAAATATTTCCAAAGTAATACTTCAAAGCTCAAGCCAATAAAAAAAAAAAAAATCTTTGCAGCACTGACATGCCTTATGAGCTCTCTGCCAAGCTGTACTACAAGGCTGAAAACTAAAAACATCACATGTATGAACAGTTTTGTTTCTGTTTGTTGGTGTGGTTTTTTTTTTTTACCAGCAACTCAAAAAGTCAAATTAAATGTTTGACTGAATAACTGTGTGCAGTGAAGGTGTAAACCTAAAATAAATGTACAGCTTGCAGACATCAGCATGCAGCAGGATACTGCCTCCTTTTTGAAAGCTTTGTGGTGATTTGTTGCTCATTTTTTTTACTGAGATTGATGTCGGGAAATTTTGAAAGGGGGAACAAAATGTTATTAGAAACTTTCATTGGTTGCTAAGACACAATATGCTCAGGTTTACAGTGAAACAGGAAGAGAGACCCCATACATCAAGACAAGTTACGACTGCTTCCAGTCAGTGCCGTCTCGTTTCACCCTCTCCTCTCCCTGCCATTGTTTCTTTGAGACATCCTTCTGGGAATAACGTGTTCACGACAATGAATCATTTTATAGGAAACCGCATTACTAATCTAGGGTTTAACTCTGTGTTTTGTGCCACTGTCGCGGCAAAAGTTCCCCATTGTGGGACAATAAACTTATTTCTTATCTTAAACAGATTCCCAAAATTTTCTTTTCCAAAAAAGTCAACATGCTCAGCCAGAAAATATGCCTCGAATCTATAAGTTTGCATGTTGAGTTTAATTTATAAACCACGAAATGAAAGAATACTGCCTCTTATATAATGTAATTTCATTATTTTGGTGATTACATTGCTACTGACTTATGGCCAGTTTGCATAAGATTTAGAAAATGATTTTTATAGATGAAAGAGTTTCTTGCTTTAATTAGCAAGTCGATGCTCAGTTGTCTGAGAGATTTTAGCCTTTGAAATGCTGAGCTGATCAGTGGGAAACAGCTGTTTGTCAAAAGCATTTTGATAGAAATGGTTCAGCCCTGTTCAAATACAGATTTGCATTTGTTCAACTGAGGAAAATTCGCATTCACAGTTATTTAAGGTCAGAAACTGTTGGCTGGATATTCTTCAACAAGACTCCATCGATTTCAGCATGTTGTCCTGGCCCTGAAGCACAAAGCAGCCTCAGGCCATTACACTACCATTACCATGTCTGACTGCTGGGATTTGTTTTTTTCCTGAAATGCTGTATTAGTTTTATAAAAGATATCAGCACACTTTTAAAAAACGTTCCACTTTTGTTTTATCAGACCACAGAGGATTTTGCCATAAGTCTCAAGAAAGATCCAGATAATATTCAGACGGTCTTTGTTTTCCTTTTTGGCAATAGTGGTTTTTGCCTTTTGACATCTTTTAATGTGCAGCATCCTGTCTAGGCAGGTTTTATTTGAGCGATGCCTTGATGAAACAGCTCCCTCGGTAATCAGGTCGAACAGGTGAAGTTGAACTCCGCTCTCAACAAAAAGTCATTGATCAGTTAATCTGTTTTTTCAGGGGTGTGGCACAGTGTTTTTCCATATGGTGGCAGGTTTGAATACAGTGTTGTTCCTCCAGTAATAAAATCTCTGTTTGAAAACCACTTATTGTATTTTCTAAGGTTGTCTTTGTCTGCAATACAAAATTGATGATCTGAAACACTTGAGTGATTAAAAACCTAAAAAATAAATCTGTAAAAGGGGTGATTTTCTTTTTCAATCACTATATAAAACACTGCCAAATAATTTACACCAGTTCCCATGAAAAGGTCCCTTACTACGCTGTTCTGACTGTCCGCCTCAACTGAAGACAATTCACAATGCAGCATGCTTGAAGTGCCGTCATTTGATAGCTGTTCTACCTACTTTCTGAATAATTTAGCTAATAATTATTTGACGATGCTGACGGCACTCCTTATGCAGTAGATCACTGAGCTCTACGCATTTAGCAAACAAAACCGATGCATATATTCAAAAGATGGAACAGATCTTGATGGTTCACAAAATGTTCTGAATTTCCTCACACCGAGACCCACATAAAATATGTTTTCTGATACAGTGCGAGTATAGTTGCCAAGTTTTTTTTTTTTTATAGTGATTACAGATGAATCATTTTAAAAAGGAGAATACTGTAAAAAAGGACCCCATCAGTAAGAATGAAAGGAACGGTGTACAAGACGGTGGTGAGACCAGTGATGTATGGTTTAGAGACATTGGAGAGAGGACAGACTAGGTGTACAGAGGAGGGATGGTGAGTACATTGGTAGAAGACCATTGAGGCTGGAACTGGCCTAGAGGAAGACCAAAGAGGAGATTTATGGATAGAGTGAAAGAAGACATGAAGGTAGCTGATGTGAGAGAAGAAGATGGCGTTATATGGAGACAGACGACTCGACTTAAACTGTTAGAAACTGAGTTGATTCCATGTTCTTCATACTATGTCCTGTTGCACATTAAATCAAAAAGAATCTAAATGAGAAGACACTCTTTAAACCACATCCGTTCTTATCAAAAAACAAGGATATCCTCAAATTAGGGAATGGGATTAAAACACGAGAGGCCGTGCTTCATCAGGCTAAAGTAAAGACTGTCTACCACCACCGTGTCACGAAACCAAGTCTTCCTTTTTTGGTTTTCTTATTTTGACTTGTTTTTACATTTATTTGCTATGTTGTTGTTTTTTAAGTAGTTCAGTGAATCATGTTACATAAAAATGTCCACGGCCATTAAAAGTGCACATGTTTGTGTAATGCTTCCTTGAACTTTGTAAGAAGTTCATGCGTCCTGTTTCTCAGAGCTGATTGCAACAGGGACAGCCATGTTCAGGCAGACCTCACCACCCCCCCCCCCCCCCCAACATCGGTCTTATTCCACCCTCCGTGAATTCCCTCTCCAGGCTGACTCCCTCTTCGCCTGCTCTCAGCTCCAACTTTCCCAGTGTTTAATCATAGGAGGAACAGCATTCAAATGTTTCACAGTTCAGATCACAGCAATTGCGTAACTGGTATTTCATCATTAAGGCCTAACCCAACAGAATGCTTAAGGGGACTGTCACCGTGTAAAAAGAAAAGAAATCAACAAGTAAAAAGCTGATGTTCCGCATGAATTTTGTATTCTCTCCCTTGAGAATTCAGTTTCCTGTGTTGACAAGAACTTAAGTAAACAAAAGTCCTTCCCTTCTTCAATTTCATACCATCATCCTTGTTAAGATTTATTATTTTCATCTTAAAAACAACTTAACCCAGCACCATTTGTTCAACCAAATAAGTCATTTTTTTCCCCTACAGAAGGACCCAAGAGACTTGACATATACATTCTAGAAAATATGTGCCGGCCAGTTTCAGGGAACAACTCATATTTGATAACGATGTATATTTGGGGTATTTGCCATGAAAAACACTGGAGGAAATCAACTCGTGCACAGTCTAAAAAAAAAAAAAACTTTTACAGAGCTGCTGCATGACCATGTGATCATGAGGTTTGATTGTAAACAGCGATAAGAGTAACTTAATCCCACAGCACCCTTCAAATGTGTTTAGACTTACACTACGCTGTTTAAATGTATGATATAAAACCGTCGTCCTATTTTTGTACGCAGTTATCAGAATAAACGGCAAATAACTCTTACCTTGTTTCCTTCAGAAGAGGACAGCTGAGGAACAGTTAAATTCCTGCCAAGGGGCATTTTGTTTAGACGGCAACAAACTTCAGCCGCATCGCTTTGACTGCGCCACAGAAACTTGGGATTACAACCAGAAACCCTCCAACAAAGGCCAGGAAAGAAGAGTCAAAAATCAATGACAGATTGTGCACAGCCGGCCCCTCGTGGGACCGAACAAAGTCTTAACCAGATTGTGTTAATCCTCTTAGTCTCAAAGTGAACATTGACACGGGATGTTCTTCTCCATCATCCTGCCTGCTTAAATAAACGGCTGCTTAGTTATGGGCACAACACGCGGGCTGAACCAGGCCACCGAAACAGCTAAACATTATCAAACATAGGCAACTGTTGATACCCAAGCAGGGACTGATGCATTGCTTTACCGTTGACCTTCCAAATTCATAGAACAGAGCCTCACCGGCCAAAATAAGGGTTACTGTGTGTCACGATGAAAATCCTGAGGATTAATACGCTGAAGGTGGTAATTAAATTAGGACACCCTGTTGAAATCTGGAAAGAATATAATTCACAAATTAAAACAAAAAGTTTAATTTAAAACATACTTTAACGTTTGGCAAACACATCCATATTTTTTTTTCCATTCAATCTATTTTGGATAGGTTGCGAGTGTGTTTTTACTTCCTCTACGGTTCACTTTCTCAACAACAACTTCTTTATTATTGTCCATATCACATAGATTTAAACTCTAACTGCTTTCTTATTTTTATCTTATTGACATTTAATCTGACTTATTTTATCATTATCTTGGCTTCATTTTATTGCTTGATGCGGGAACTAACACAATCTCGTTGTAATACTGACAACAGCGTGCCATAAAAAAAAAATTCTTATCTTGTCTGCATTCACAGACCAAAACCTAAGTGAATAAACACCTCCCTAAATCTTTTCCATTTTTCATGCATTGCCCTAAAAATGTTTCACTTTAACGTGGGCATTTTTTCAAACTAAAACAATTCTCAGGGTTATTTGAAAAGCCTGCTGGTGGTTTTAATTTCCAGGCTAACATTTGCAGATCCGAGTCTCACACCTGGGTAGTTTGAACAACGTCCCCTAACAATGTTGATTTTGCTTTTAGGGAAGTGATCTTTGTTTGGCCGGGGCAATTCAGTTGTAAATTATTTGACTCAGTCCCAGAGGACATATTTCAGTGCAACAGGCAGGCATGGACAAAGACTAGATCATTATTAAATAAGGGTAAAGAGAACAGTGTCCCAAACTTAAACAACAAATAAAATTATTTATTAAAAACCTAATATCCATTTTAATTTTAACGTTCTGTTGATTTCTTTTCTTGCAAACAGAACAAAAATTTATATTTTCTTGGATTCCATTTTATTGTCAAATGAGCTTCTTTTGTTACTTGTTACCTTCAACATGTAAGTTATGATATTCTCTGACTAAAAGCAAATAAATAAAATAAATAAGAACCGAGGTTATGAAAGAAGGACAAGTTCCTCCTCCGAACATGTGAGGTTGACAAAATAGCCTTTTTCCTAAGAGATACATTTTATCAAAGATACTTCAAAAATAAGAAGTACATATGAAGTAGGAAATATGCTGCACAAACTAGAGCTGGACGATATAGAAAAAAAGGATATCGATAACATAGTAATCATATTGATCGATATCGATAATTATGAACTGATTCAAAATATATATTTTAAGTGCAGCCCTGACCATTTTATGCTGTTGCTTAGCAACTTATCTTTAGATACAGAACACACAAACACTGAATTCAAACTAAACTCTTTATTCTACCAACTTTTTACCAAAACTACAAGTTTTTAAAAAAGGAAAAAAAAGAATGTGTGCTCTATGAACTCTGAAAGGGGCGGAGCTTGGTTCCTGGGTCTGCGTTGTGATTGGTTGGGAGGATGCAATCACTGTAATATTAACCTACATGGTTAGAATGCAAAAAGGAAGGAAAACTGTTATTCTATTGAACTTTTTATTGATCTTTTTTCTTCCATCATTGATATACGTCTATCGATCGATATATATTGTTATTGAATTATCGTCCAGCCCTAGTACAAACTTTATAACACTCCAATTTCTGCTATTTTCCTACAAATGACACTGAAAAGGCTTTTTAGAACCAACGCCTGTATTCACAAAGAATCCTAAGACTAAAAGTAGCTCTTATTGATGTCATTTTAGGAAAAATGCGTGCGGGTCTCCGCTGTAATTGATTCATTAGCAAGAGAACAAGGGCTAATTTCAATATTTATAGGTTTCTTACCTCAGCATAGAGTGACACCTACTCCCAGAACATAGAAGTCACTCCAGGACACAAAACACTGACCTTTCAGTTAGTAAATCCATAATTTCTGTATAGAAAACTAGCCTAATTGTACTGTCTAAATATGTAACAAATTATTTTGCTTGAATAAATGGGAGAGGAGCACCCTTAGCGCGACGTAAATTGACTGAAAAGTTTAGATTTTTTAAGTCAAGCAAAAATTTGCTTTGGTCTATTCGCTGTTTCCGAGTGATTCCGATGGCATCACTCTAAATGTGACCTTCGCATCACGGCCCACTACACCTTTTAAATAGCGATAATATATAAATCACTCGCTCCATATGTCTCGTTTGCGTTTGGTTTGAAAGCACCTTTACTCACAGTCACTCTCAGCAGCATCTGAATCAGTCTTAAGCTAAGACTCCTACAGGTAGGAATCTTTGGGCTAAGATAGGAGTTTTCTGAGAGCACTCTGAGAAGCTTTATGAATACAGACACAGAAGTCTATATAAACTGTGAGCACAGGCAGGTGTTAAGGAATGAAATCAATACAAGTTTCCTAGTTGTTTCAACTGCCTCGTCAGATTCACTTTTCCAGTGCGATTTCTTCATAATTCACCCTCATCTTTTTTATGATTTGTTCTGACTGTTCACCCCATACTCTACTGCTGCATATTATTCACCTTTCCATCAATCACACATAAAAGACCTCCCTCAAACTAAAATTTGGCCTTAGCAAAGACTTTAAATAACTAAGCAGCCTAATGCTGGGAAAATTGCATAAATAAGCTAAGTCCACTACTGTAAAAGCATGTGAAACAAATGCAATCTATGCATTTCTTACTCTCCTCTCTCCCCAGCTGCTGTTATTTAAAAAGTTTACATATTAAGACTAGTACAGAAAACAACATAGAAACTTCGTACATTATTCAATAGGACAACATGAAAAACGTATTTAAAACTCTGCATGGTAACAAGAACCCCAGTCATACAACTGCATAGGTGCTGTTTCAATGAAAGAGAGTTGTGCCGATATAGAGGGGAAAAGACTGCTCTGACATTGCCTTATTGTGTATTAAGACACAGTAGCATAAACAACTCTGCCAACCTGCTTCACATGTTTTTGTACGTGTCAAAAACCTCCATAGTTTCAGTGCACTGCTCTACCCTGCACATGGGAATCAGTGTAACAACTGACGCAAGTGCAGCTGAAACATCAGCACTGACCCAACAATTGCATTATTAACCGCCTTGTTGTACCATTCTCTGCAGTCTTGAAGCCCACTCTGCTAAACACACACCGGATGTTTGAAACTGAAAGTGAAACTGACGGATGAACCTATTTTCTGAGTAATCGAGCCATTAATTGTCTGACCACATGAAGCCACTCATAGCATAGAAATTCATTTTCCTGAAGGTAAGCTGAATGTGAAATGAGAATTTTTAAGACAAATTATAGAAAAATGGTGATCTTTGCAACAAAATGTACCCGTTTCTGACACAGCAGAACGCTATAGTCCACCCTCTTAATCCCAATGCATATGAGCCGTTCAGAGCAGGAACATGTCATGGTTGATGCTCCACAATATCCCAGTATTTACAACTAACAAAAGGGGTTGCCCTGGCCCACTAACCAGAGTTTTATGCGTATCCCAGATGTAACACATGACTTGAAATGAATCTGCGACTGACATAATTCCACAGTGCTTGATGCCATGTGCAGAGCAGATAATGTAATCATTTGAATAAAGGGGCACTAGAGAAGCTGCACATCTGAAAGATGAAGTACATGAGGGCCCTGAGGACCAGGACGGAAAACCACTGACTAGACTAAAGAATAATCTCACATTCACATAAAGGGGTAGGACTAACAGAAAGAAACTGGATTGGGTCATTTTTTTTAAATTGAAGTATGGCAATGTTAACTATAGACGATGATAAGCTCTAAGGATGGCTTACTCCATTTAGATTTTATAAACTTATTTTGCTCCAAGACGGATTGCTGTGTGCATCCAACCATTACAGATAAACAACACAACTTTGCGAGAAATACACTGCTGTTGCACTGTTGTCAAATAGAAAGAACAAAACTACAAAAAAAATGGATTTGTACAAATTGGGCATTAGTTATTCCTATTAGGAGTGTAGGGCCATATAGGGAACAATTGGCATAGCTGACATTTTCCTACTTTATTGTTTATTAGTGATTGGTGGAGTCAGCTCAGATAGCATCAAATTGTAAGACTATGACTTTCTAGACCGTGGCTAGATCCAACCTTGTCTTTAACGTTACCAACAGGCTGCCAACTTTTCAAGGACCAAAATGTTTCAGGACATGCTGTTCCTTTCTCTTACGTGCTGTTACTTGCTGGAGTTTGTCACCATTTGTATAGTAAAGCTTAAATATTCATATTTGGAAAATAAACATGCATGCACTTTATGAGACCAAGGGATAGTCGATATTGGGTTCATAAAAAGGACAACAATTAGGGAAAACTAAGGAACAGTTAAGGTTCACAAAGAGTAAAGGTTTCACAAATCAATGTTTTAGAGGCCAATCAGTGCAAATTATTTCAGAATAGTCCAGGGTTGAATAGAACGGGGGTGGCAATCGTCGGTCCTGTGCAGCTTGCAGCGACTTGACTGAGCTGTCAAAGTTCTCATTCTGCAGTTTGTGGAGTATTTTATTTTGAAAAACTATTTATTTTGAAGAAATGTTAAGTTCCACCTTTGTTTTTGACCATCTTATTCAGCGAGGACACTTTCCACACGTCTGCAGTTCAGCCTCCCTTATTGCTGTTTATTCCACTGATTAACTAGGGGGAGCACAGTTAAAACAGAAAGCTATATCGCTTTATAAGAAAAGCCATTTTCGCTTGTAGGCAAAGCATACACGAATGCCGTGACACTGCCACACCAAAAAAAAAAAAAGGAAAAGGAAAAAAAAAAAAGGGGCATTTGCCGCCTAAAGTGCTCATCTATTAAGATCTACCCATATGTTCTAAAACAAATGTGTGGGAGCAAATATTCAGATTGACTGCAGTAGCTGTGGCTTGGCTTGAAGTCGAGAAAGGAGGCGCTGCCCTACGAGTTCCTGGAGGCATTTTGTGACTTCAGCTTTGTTTATTTCCAAGTAATCAGTTACGAGATAAGAAAATCTTCCATGGAAATGTTTAAGCTTAAAACTGTTCAGGTTAGTGTTATAAGGTGTTTGAGATAATAATAATAATAATAATAATAATAATAATAATAATAATAATAATAATAATAATAATAATAATAATAATAATAATAATAATAAGTGAGCATTTTGTTGTGCGGCTCTTTGCAACATTTATGTTTTGACACATCTATAAAGGGATTTGAATGCCATGCATGGATTGAAAATGCTCTCTTTGTGTTTTCAAATGGCAAATAATTTCCTAAATATCAAACGGTGTTATAGCGAACCTCGGTTTAGTGTAGAAATACCCATTTTAGATCTGATCATTTTAAGTATCTCGGAATTTTGAAAATTTGCAGTCCAGACTCCTCAAAATTTTTGTGTAGTCGTGATTGGACGCTTCAAAGCAGATGCTAACCTAAGTGTTTTTTTAAGAGGCTGACGGTCACAGTATTGTCCCAGTGCTTACAGATTATTTGTTTCTCGCCCGACAGTCTGTTACAGCGTCTTTTTTCCCCCCTAGAGGCCAGAAAATGCTGCTTTTTAAAACAATTGGTGGAGACTTTTTCAATGTTTACGTAACAAGTGGTGTCAGCCCGCCTGAGGAAACCCTTTATTGTCGACTCTTCAACAAAACAGGGCATCACAAGAAGACTTTCATTTCTACTACAAAACAAAAATCTAAGTCATGAATACCACAAGGTGCCCAGCCTAAAACACTAATAAATGTAGTTAAATCTCCGGGGGGTACACTCAGACATAATCACTAACTGACAGAAGAGTGCAGCGCAGACTCAGCACGCCAAGGACTATCTTGCAACTTTAATACCATAAATATCCATTGTCAAATCAGCTCAGATAATGCCTGGGTCAACACAAGCATACAGAGTCAAGTTCAGTGAATATCGGTGGCCAACACCAGTGATGAAGGGTTGGAACTTCAGGAAAAAAAAATACTAAAATTCAAAAAGACAACCTCATTTCTATAATGACTTGAACACTGACCAATATTGCTAGTGCTCCCCTTCCGTGGTCTGAGATTATGTTCCAAAATTCAATTCGATAAGAGACTTCAGTCCTTATCTGGAGAAATTAGTGAAAGCTGCAGGGGACTGTGGATGAAAGCAAAACGACTGAGTCTAAAGAGAATGAAACTACAACACTAAAGCTGAAAGACCAACGGCTGAACAATGACATGAAAATTGCTAGTTATATCTGGGTCAGTACTGTGGGCTGCAGTTTAAGAGAATATTTGGAGCTGCTTTCATAATCACAATGTACATGGGGGCAGCGCCAATAACCATTTCAACAATGTCTTCAATTAAAAGCTTCTGTGCAATGACTTTGCTTGCACCTCAGAGGAAGTATGTTCTTTAAAAAGATGACATGAACTGTTCGTGACTCACGTAAGCTGGCTACTGAGGAAGGCGATCCACCAAGAAACTGCTGCATAAACCTTTTCGGTCTTTATCAGGACAGAATAAGACTGCGAATACAAAGTACAACAGGACAGGAGAGTAGCTTTTCCTGAATATTAAAGCTATTTTTCCTCCTAACGCTCAATGACATGCGAGTATGGCAGCTTTTTTTGGGTTGGTAAACATTCAGTAATGTAGTCCCTGAACAGACGCCTTTCAACTAATTACCTTCGAGTTGAGACGCATCAAAACCGGACTAACATCTGCTTCTTAGTGAGACATTTTTATTCTTCCAAAGTACACAATCTACCGAAATAATTATCCAATAAATAGGCTTGCTTAAATTTTTTGTTTGTTTGTTTGGGATTTTTTTTTTCCTGACTAGATAGATTAACTAAATCCGGGGCTTTTTTGACCCTGGAATCATATTTTGTCAAAGCCCGTTTTAAAAGGAATATGCTGCATATCCGTGCTGAATTCCGATTTTCGCAGGTCATCTTGCTACAGTAAAGGAGTATGCCGAAAATCTCCAAAAGTATGAAGACAAAACATTTTTAAATAGGCAAATGTGATGTCCCAAGCATGACAAGCAGAAGTAGGAAAGCTATGAACCAAGCCACAATAATTCTGAGGGGATATAAAAGCTACGGCACATGCAACAGACCGCCGCCTTAATGATTAACACTGGCAGTTTGTGTAAATAGTGAAGCATTATGTCAAGCCTTGGAGATGCCAAGAACACAGTCGCCTTGCAGTTTTGAACATAAGTGAGGATTAGCGCTGCACTCCACTGGCTTAATGTGAAAAGCCACAGCGATTTCAGTGTGCCTGCCGTTTGGTTTGAAAAGGCCCATTATTGATAGCAAGAGGGGGAAAATGCAGGGCGCAACAATTTATCACACAGGAAAAAAAACCTGAGAGCCATAAACTAGAAAGCTGATAGTGACAGAGGTACACAACATGAAAAAAAAAAAAAACATGCCATTTTACATTACACATGCATCCAATTGAAAATGCATTTTCCAGCAGAATTTGATATTTTTCTTTATGTAGATTTCCACAAAAAACATAGGAAAACACATTGAATATGGAAGTTGTTAAGTTTATATATGTTTTTGGTTTAAACCAGGTGTCTAGATTTGCCTGTAAAAATGCAGCGATAATAAAAAGAAAGAAATATAAATAGTTTACCAAATACAGGTAATCATTAATCATGTATTGTGAATTGGCGCTATATAAATAAAATTGAATTGAAATGAAAATTAACTAATATTTTCATTAACAAAACAAGTAACTAGACTGTTAAAATCCCCAAAAAAATCTAGTCTACTATAAATCTCACGGAAATGCAACACATTTGATTCCACTTAGGGTCTTGGTTTGAAAGAGATCTAAACACATGATTATCTATAGATGCTGTTTACTGCCCGCAACTCCAGACAGATTTATATGCCTTAGACGAAAGCTGCAATCACAAAGACCTGTAAATATAGGTATCAAACGGAGCAGGGTTCTGTGCGCCAGCAAAGCACCGGCATAGTCAGAGCCTCACTACTTAAATCACTGCACACTTCCAAGTTTGGCAAAGGAAGCGTTACCGCGCTGCTCAGAAAGAAGAAGTGATGTCATCTGCTCTCAGAAGACTCAAGTCAAAGGTCAGGATTCCCTGATTAACACTGCAGTAATACCAGCCTGCTTGCCAGCGCCCTGGCTGTTTACTTCAGTTTAACGGGTCAAATTACATCCCGTCTCCTGTGCTCAGCACAAGTGAGGTCACTGGTTTTAGATGAACACGAAGCCGGAGCTTCAAAAAGGCAGAAGGGAGAAAGGACACGGTTCACAGGGCTAGGGTTCAGTGTCAGGGAAAATTCTTGTATCCTTTTAACTCTCCGTCCGCTGAGCAGAAAAGTTGAGAGATGCAAAAGCTGCCCGCACGCTCTTCTGCTCCAGCTTTGGATGTGCTATAACAAGGCAGCGGAGAAAGTGTTTGGTTTCATGCATTTCATATTGTAATTGTGCGGATTAGACCACGCTGACAGGAGATATAATGAGATCAGACTCGGTCCTTTTCTCCTTACCGTTTAAATCTCAGCCCAATTAGAGCAATGGGCTGCCGTTCAGTCAGATCAAATTAGTAAGGCAACACACCGTAAGCAAACATGACACCAACTCAGGGCTGTCATCCAACAAACGTCAGTGTGTGTTACCAAGTTGCTTATGCTTAGAAAAACTACCTTACTAGTCCTACAAACAGAGGCTAATTGCTCTCCGCTTTAGGTCAAAACACCAAATACAAATTGCATCAGGCTTAATCCAGCAGTCTTCAGACAACCCTATGAGAATGAGTTGGAAACAGTGTGGTAAAAGGGAAGACATATTGCACAACATTTTGTACTTCCTATCTGCGTGTACAACACATAAGGGGGGGGGGGGGATTTGTTCCACACCTACACGCAAAACCCATTTAATCTTTAATTATGATTCTTAAGAACTGACATGCTTGGAATTTCAAAAAAAAAAAAAAAAAACACCCCGGAGAGCACAGAGAAAATTACAGCCAGTCAAACCAGTCTGGAGGAGCATGGAGGGTATAAGACTTAAAAAACCGAGGCTCGCTTTTGAGCTTCCTCAAGTTCTCCTTCTGCTTTCTGTGCAAGCGGCAAAATAAATGCCCTTTCTTTTTTTTTTTTTAAGAAAAAAAAAAGCTATCTAGATTAGGGCCTCCCAAGATTCACAATGTTTAGCAATCTAGACGTTAATATTGGTTATATTTCATCTGATAATCTCCATCATCCTTTAGGTTATCTGAAAACAAGAAAATATTCAATTTGTTACATAAACAAGTCTATTTTTCACACGGTTTGGTTTGTTACAAAACGGCCGAGATGTGCCCAACACCAGCACCAATTCCAACGTTACGCACGTTTATGATGGCTTATGATGGCTGACACACATCAGCTTTACTTGAAATCAGGTTGTCCTCTTTTACGTTTTGAAGGCTAGAAAAATCAAAAATAGGCCTCTGTAATGTCATAATTAAAATAACACAGAAGATGAAGTCGTGAATTAGGAAAGATGGTTCTTTGACCTCGATCAATTTAACATAGGTATACAGTTCTAAAAATCTTCAGCTACCTTAATTTGGTACACATTTCTGCCACTCTGAAATCAGATTGTCAAAAATGATTTGATGAAGACAGTTTTTTGCAGGTTTTTACTAGTGTTGCACCGATACCGATACCAGTATCGGCCGGGGCGCCGATACTGGTATCGGTATCGGCGCCCCGGCCGATACCGATACCAGTATCGGCCGGGGCGCCGATACCGCACTAAAATGGTGGTATCTGTATCGGCAAGTACCAACAAATAGGTCACAGAGTTTTTACCACTTAGTCTTCAAATCAAATGCTAAGGTTTTTTTTCTAAAAATCGACCTTGTTTACATTAGTACAATAAAAATATGAACAAAAATTTTTTTATTACACTGTATGTTGTGGATTAAAGCAACGATTACTTTAGGGAATAAAGATTTTATTGTGACATTTTTGTCAAAAGGCACAGGAAAGCTATGGAATGGATTTTTTACCCCCGCCTAAAATAATCTAGAAACGCATTCAGCCGAAGTTCCAGCTAGTAATCTGAACTGTGTCTCCACCAGGTTTCCTGTATGCGTCTGTGTGGCGTCAGGCTAATAACAGCTAGCGCTAACTTTAACGTTGTTCGGGAGGTTTAGAGCTGCGCTGACGCACGTTCGACAGTTTTATTGACTTTCCTATGTTGCTCTCAAACATCCGTGTCGTAATGACCATTACGCTCATTTAATTTCAGCGTAACTTTAACAACTTCAAGACTCAAGTGTGGGTCCATCTTACTCAGTTCAGCACAACCCCTGCTGCAGGCTTAGGTTCAATTTGAATCCGCAGACAGCGCTTTGCATATCGGCCAATCGTCTGACCAGAGCATCTTCTTCCCCATATTTACTGTGTCCCCTAAATAGCTTATGGCTAACTCTAAACTGGATTGCTTGAGTGTCTCTTACAGCAGGGTTTTTTTTTTCCCTCACTCCTTCATAAGCATCAGATTTGTCAAGAGCAGAACTAATTGTTGCGGAGAGACTCCCACCTCAGCTGTACCGCACCTTCCGTTTTGAAATAGATTTCACAATCATCACGAGCCGTGCAAAGCTTTTGTAGTCCAACCGGGCATAAAACCTCTCCGCAACGTTATGTCTCTGTGGCTGTGTTCCTTGTTCTTCACGGTCCAGAACAGCTGGATTTATATAAAGAATAAATCACCTGAATCACTGGTCGAAAGCGGGCGATAAAAACAAACCCATGCCGCACCATTTTAGAAACCACGTCTCATTTTTCTTTCACTTCACAATTAGGCACTAGTTTGTGTTTGTCCACCACATGAGATCCCAATAAAATGCCTCGAGGTTTGTGGTCGTAAAATAAAATTACAAACTGTGGAAAAGTCAAAGGAGCACGTAATGAATTGTGATTGAAACCAACGCTGACTGACTTCAGGACATTAGAACAACCCGATAAACACAAGCTCAGCCGAGGCACGGTCAGTGCTTACAAATATTTTGACAACAGAGCCCAGACTAATGACTCCTGCGAGCTCAGAGGTCCGCTGGTCGACTTCTGTGTGCATGAGAGGGTTTTAAAGACATCCATAAACATACGGAGGTTTATAAACACCACGTACTCAATATGTTTACTTTCTAACCCCCCAGAATGTCGAAGACCTTGTGGGGCCCCTAAATAATTTCACTTCTAAGGCTATTTTATCAGCCAAATTGTTCAGTATGAATAGAAACCGAACACTACATTTCATTTTTGGGCCTTCCGACTACAGTCGTTCTGAGAAGCTCGGAAAATATCGCCTGTAGATCACCCATGTTTGAATGTTTGAGCATTATGCATCTAAGGTCACAAATACTACAGCTTAGAATGGGGAATAACTCAGTAAAACAACTGAATTAACAGTGTAGCTGAATCTGCAGCAGGGTTGCATCACTGCTGATAGGCCTGGGAATAACATGTGGTGGTGGGGTTATTTTAGAGAAATTCAGTTGTGCCTTCAAAAGTTAGGTATGTGTACATCAGCAGGTCTCCAGCTGCTGCATTTGCAGCTATGGCTTGGTTGGTGATTACAGTACTGGCTCACCTCAAAACACAGCTTTTTATCTGGCATTGTAGACTGTATGGAGAATTCCCACTGACGAGGTCAACTGAATATCACACCCATTTAAAAAATATATATATATCTTCTATGACCTAAACAGCAAAAGAAATCCACTTTTGTTGACAGCGTGCTTAAATACCCTGGGCCAGCAAGGTGTGGTTTTACCCAAACCCCATTTTGTTAACTCCGGGACACAATTTATTACACGCTGCAATGCAAACCTGATGGCCGCACAGTAACCCACAATTACAGCTTTTCAGATCCTTTCAGCCGTTTTAATCTTCGGCCTAAACACAAAGAGACATGACGTTCTCCCAATACGCTCCCAGGTGAAATCCTCTCTGTTCAACACACTGACCATCAATACTGGTGGATACAGTCAGTACAATACAGTGGAAGTTATCAAACGATGCTCCTTTTAAATGACTGGCACAGATGCTCATCATAACCTGACTTAATAATAATAATAATAATAATAATAATAATAATAATAATAAGGCAATTAGAGGAGCCTGAGCAGGTAACAGTCAGTTTGCTCATGCCTTGTCTGAAAACAACTCTCTATTGATCAACTGTCATGACTAAAACCAAACAAAACCCTGAAATTATCATATCAAAACAGCTAATGTTTTTTTTTTTTCGGGGGGGGGGGGGGGTTAACTGAAATACTGCCCCCACAACGTGTTCCTGCATGTGGTTTGTGTGTTTACCATTTCGTCTTCCTCCTCCTCCTCTTCATCATCATCATCCTCCTCCTCCTCTGGGGTCTCCTTGCCGTGGTCTGCGTTTCCACCGCCCGCAGCAGCTTTGTCACCACCACAGTCCAGGTGTTCGATGTTATCGCCATCATCGCCGTAAACTTTAATCTCCACGCCAGGCGTCGTCTCTTCTCCCTCGGACGCGACGCTGGAACCGGAGGAGGAGGAGGAAGAAGAAGAAGACAGACTTCTGCCGCTTCCAGACACCGAGAAATGCTGCTGCTGCTCCATTGTGTCAACTTTGTTCTTGAATGCGACGCCACAACAAGCGCAGAATTTTTTTCTCTCTTTTTTTTTAATTTGCAATTAACTCGCCAGCGCACCTGTCCGGTTCATGTTAAGAAGCTACAGAAGTTCACTTCTTCTTTCCTTCCTTAGCATGAGTAAAAAACAAAGGTACGACGCTGACATTGGAAGTCAGTGCTGCTAATTAGAATATCCACTCGCCCCGTCCAGAAGCCCAAGCTGTCAGACAGCTCGGCCCCCCTCTTATGTTGCCGTTGCCTCCTTTTGGATTTTGTCGCTCATGACGTTCCCAGCAGCGCCAGACCATTCTGTCACTGCCCTTCATATCTCACTACCACAGCCTGCTGCCTCGAACCAAGCCACGCCCACAGCGTGCTGGTGTGGACCAATCAGATCGCAGAGGTTGCCGAACCTGCCAAACGCTCTGACTGGATCCGCACTATTCACACGCCGGCTTGTGCGAAACGTCCCGCATAGATGCAGGGAGGGAAGAGCGGTGTCCTGATCAGGCACGCGTGGGGGGGCGTGGACCCTCCTTCCTTGCGCCTTTAGATCAGGACCGACCCAAGGCACAAGCGAACTAAGCGGCTGCTTGAGGCCACATAGCCTTGCAACAAAATGTTGCTCAACTGTACGTTGTGACTGTGCAGTTGAATGACAATAAAGTCTAAGTCAACTTATAAATTATGTGAAACTTCTCCAGAAGCCTTTTTGAAATGCCTTGGAGCCACAGAATCAACCCCAGACTCAACTGTGGGCAATGCACCAGTGAGGGAAAGACTCACCTTACAGTATGCATTTCATTTGTAGCTATGAGAATTACATACGCAGCACTGCTAGGATTTATAATAGGTGTTTAAATGATCGGATCGCCTGACAGCAATCCATATTATTGGCACAAATAGAGGGCTCCAAAATCTAATTTTGCTCAGGGCCCTATGGAGGCTTGGGCCGACGATGTATTAGGCACATGAAGTTTGAATCTGCTAAATGCTTCTTTTTTTTTTTTCTTTTTTTATTTATTGCTAAATTTTTACATGAAAACATGGGAGCATTGCATTGTTTCAAAATAATTTTAATTTTAAAACTTTTATACCTATATATCTTGCCCTAAAGGCTCTGTCTTTTCAATATAATTAAACTCTTTAGATTTTGTCATAGGTGTCGGTGACCCACCCCATAATGGTGCCCACGTGGGCCACCCTTGTTGAAGGAACATAGCCATTTTATACGTTTATTCAAAAATAGATAAAAAAAAAACTGTTTGTTCCTGATAAAATAAGGTTAAATACATCAAGCGCCCATCCTGACTTTTGACAGTCCTTTTTAAATCTAAATAGAACCCCAGCAACAGGCGTGCAGAAATAAACAGACAAGGCCAGTTTGCTGAACTAAAATGTTTTAGATCAAAGCGCATTCATCTGTTAGAATAGTCCAGTCAAGGTCAAGCATAAATCCAAATAAGAATCTGTTAGAAGACCCTTTTCATCCAAATTAACTGAACTTGAGCTACTAAAGAAGTGTTGGCGTAAATTTCTGGCTCTTGATGTGCAACGCTGTTAGAGGCTGAACCCCAAGGCACAAAGAAAACTGTGTTTACATTGTTTCAAGGATGTAGAAGAGTAGCCTTTATTATACAACTTTTAAAGAAAAAGGTCCAAATCACATGATGCTAAATGTTTCCTTAAAGCAAAAGTAAACTTTCAAATGTAATTTTATTTATTTTATTTTTATTTTTTGTTAATGTAAAATATTTCAGTCAATCAACCAAGCAAACTTTACTTCCAAAGCAATTTTCATGTGACTTTTTTTTCAAGGGGTAGAAGGATTGCGAAAATTAAGTCAGCTAAAGTGGAACTCTTAGAAAAGAAGTGTAACCTTCACCCTGCATTACAATTATGAATATTGAACATCTTTTTAAGTTATACTTTGGTATCGGTTTCACAAATAAATACAAAATATTTTAGGTAATCAGAAACAAATCATCTAAGGGCCCCCGACAGGTGTCTCGCCACCCCCCAGAGGTCTCGACCCACACTTTGGGAACCCCTGCTCTATTTAAAGGATTTCTTAATTCTAATAGGTCAGGCAGTAAGTAGGCTTTGATGTGGCTAATGAATCTGAACCAAAAAAAAAAAAAAAATTGGACAATTCCTGTTAATTTGAGATTCAACAAGGGTGCTTTTTTTTCCTCACCCAGGGCCAGTTGGTTTGGAAAGCTTTATTCTCCTTAATAAGTTAAATCATCTTTCTAAAACTGCATTTTATGTACACTTGGGTAACTAAAGCACAAACAGAAACTGCACTGGAGCTAATACTGGACATCCCACATTTTCCTTGGCTGAACTTTACAGTCTGAGCATTGATCGCTGCTCTCTGGCCTTGAATGTTACATTCAAAGGTGGAGGAAAAATACAGCTAAAAATAAATCATCTGAGTAGCAGGATACACTGCAGAGACCTTCTCTGAAAGAATCAAGGCTTCCTTAGAAGAAATTGGAAGTAAACGTCATTGTTCTGAGAAAGGGACCAACAGCCCTTTTTTTTATTATGTCAAAACATATTAGATAAATCATCCGAACGGATGGGAATATAATTTTTAAGAAATTTGATCTTATGAAATGAACATTTTCAGTTTCTTGAAATTAGTGTATTTTGCGCTTGATTTGAGCAGCTAAAGAAGACTATCTGCCAATGAAATGTGTATTAGTACCCCTAAAATAAGATAATTAGATATGCTGCACTTGAAATAAGATGATGGAGATTAATTGTTCCTATTTTAAGTGCAACAATCTTATTCCATTGGCAAATAGTCTTACTTAGCTGCTCAAAGCAAAGAAAAATACACTAATTTAAAGAAAAAATTACTTTTAGTTCCCTTTTTGTGGTGCAGAACTGAAATGTGACCCTACAGGTCCAAAAGGGCTGGAAAAATATCATGATCCAAAAAACAGTCCAGGTTGTGTCGAGTAATCAAAGAGCCGAATGAGGTGTCTGTGCCAGGGCTTAGCAAAACAGGGAAATTCAGAGATAAGAAACTAGGTTAGGATACTAGCAAATGGAAATAAGGAACACGGGGCCGTAATGATGAGACATCTGAAGCCCGGCTTCACGGAGCACAAAGGGAGCTGGTCAGACGAAGCCCCGCTTCATCCCTGTGTTTTCTTGCTAAAAACCACATGGCCGATGACAAGCGATGCCTCGCATTGTATTGGACATGCGACTGCTTCATTTTGTGTGTCGCTTCTCAAAAGAAAAGCGTGACAAAATCTGAGAGCACTTTAAGATGGTCACACAAAATAAGTTTTGTATCATGTGTGCACAATATTATCTTATAATAAACAAATAAACAATTAACTACCCCCAAATACCCAGCCTCCAAAACATTTACAGTTGTAAATTAAAACTGAGAATAAAATAACTCTAATTTAAAATGTTGAAGGACATCTTATTGGATATGGGCTGTGGTGGTGCAAGAGTTATGGAAGGTGTCCTGTAACTGATAGGTTGCTGGTTCAATCCCCTGCTCTGACCGGCTCAGTCGTTGTGCCCTTTGACTGCTGTCAGAGGTCCTGGTGTCGCTGATGTAGGACAGCCTCGCAGCTGTACATAGCTCACTACTGTCAGGGTGTGAATGTGTGCTTGGCTGACTGTGGCATAAAGTGTTTTGGGCTTGTCCCAGTTGATAAAGTGCCGTACAAGCCATTTACCATCTATGTTTTATCCAGTACAGTGGTGATGTCAATTTTGGAATAATAATACGACAAGCACAATACTGCGTCTGCACCCTAAGCATACACCCCCAAGACACCGTTGCACCAAAGACATTTATTGGCAATTTAATCCATGGAACAAAATAAAACACAACCATTAATGCCAACCAACACATTAACTGGATTACTTTGGGTGCAAATCACTTCAGGACCTGAAAGCAGATGTCAGAGTTAAATAAAACAACATATGGTATGGTTACTGAGTATGGGTTGGACACAAACTTTGTGACAACATTGCACACACTGCTATGTTCTGTTGTTTTTTGAAGTGATTTATTTTAGTGACTAGTCGACCACAGTATAACTGCAGCAGCAGACGTCACTAGAGAGGACTGAATGAAACGTTGAGTAATTCATCTTTGGTTCATTGCTTCGTGACGCTTCGTGACGCTTCGTGACGCTTCGTGACGCTTCGTGACGCTTCGTGACGCTTCGTGACGCTTCATTCGGCCATCACTACTGGAGAGCTACTCACTCAAAGGCTTTTGAGAATCTGGCAGAGGCTGGTTGTGAGAGGGAGGATCATAGCTGGGAGGAATGGTGGTGATTAGGAATGAGAGAGGTGTATCTGCTCACTCTAGTTAGCACAGCACAGCAGAGATAGGCAAACAGTTAGCTGGCTCAAAATATGACAGGAGAGATGCGTAAAATGAAAACTACATCCAGATGCAGAAATGCAAAACTAATCTTGCTGATCAGTCAGAAGATTTAATTTACTGGTGACCTTTTTTAAACTACATACATGCATCCCTGTTTGCATGGTATGATTTCTTAGTTTTTCAATGGATAGCATCTGTTCATTCAAAGCTTCCTTTCTGAATCACTACTTCCCAGAAATGTGCTTTGCCCTGAATCTTGAAACTCTCCATGAATACCAAGTATTTACAAGTTGCGATACAGGGTGCAGTGTCAACCTTTACATTTTTTATTTATTATATATATTTTTTTGCTCTAGTTCCTGTTCTAAGAATTTCTGCATTGTTTACAGAACCTACAGGATCCTGTGTGCTGAAGGCACCTAAAGCAGAGTGTTAGGCAGCCAACAGAGGGCATAACTGCACAAAAAATGATGGAATGATATACTGCAGTCATCCAGTCAGATTTTATAGCCTCGGTTCATCCTGGCTACACATATTTAGGTCTTTGTAACTTCTGAACTCTTCAGCAGCCAACATTATTAAACAACACAAAGTTGAACATTTGAACTGAAGCAGACATTTTACCATGTTTTTTTTTTTTTTTGGATTTGCATACACAATTCTTGTACTTTATTGACATGCTTAAGTGGATCTACAGTATTTTAGCATCACACCAAATAGACAAGCATCAGTAAAATCTAAAGTCTCTCTTGTAGTCCATAAAGTGAATTGAAAAAGGGCATCCAGAAGAATATAAGAGTTCGCTATCTCAACATCAGTTCCCTGGACGTTAACCTGTGTCGGTGAGGTGGGTCTGCGACTGTGAAAGTCCATCACCAGCTCTTTTGTTTTCCCTGCATTTAACCCGAGAGTCCACTCCTGAAGGCTGCAGCTTGTCCTTCAGGCGTCGTGGTTAGATGGTGTTGAACGCACTGGAGAAATCAAACAACATGATCCTCACAATGCTCCCTGGATTCTCCAAGCGGGCCAGTGTAGCAGAAAGATGATGCCGTCGTCCACCCCAATGAAACTTTATGAGCAGACCAACGTGCTTTGTTTGTTAGCATTTTTGTGAGAATGACATGCTGTTGTAAGTGTGGGATTATAAGTCTCTTTAAAGCTGAAGTGTTTTTAGCCAGAGCCTGATCAGGCTCTGGCTAAATAAAGTCCGGTAATAAAGTTTGCTCAAAATACTTCAAGTGTTGCT
Organism: Fundulus heteroclitus; assembly: GCF_011125445.2. Lineage (NCBI taxonomy): Eukaryota > Metazoa > Chordata > Actinopteri > Cyprinodontiformes > Fundulidae > Fundulus > Fundulus heteroclitus. The sequence goes on along the minus strand of NC_046368.1, from coordinate 26,281,287 downwards.
GAAGTGTTCATTTTACCAGTTCGTTGATCCTCTTTACGCACCCGTCACTCCATCCAAATCCACAGCTCCGAATATTAAGATCAAAACAGGTCAGAACCAGTCAAATGAGAACCAAGCCACGATCCAATTCGTCCGGAGGTCTCAACATGATTTATTTTATTTTTATTTATTTATTCGAACATGATACAAATATAAAAATAAAATAGTGCACAGTAACAAGAAGTGCATAAGAAAGAAGAGAAAATACAGATTTTTGTTTCAGTTAACATATCATGCTCAAAATGATAAGATATGGAGGCTCACAAAAAGCTCACATTTTTTCAAACAAGCTGGGATTTGCTTCAAAGAGGACTTTTGCAGATGGAGCAAGCTGGAGCTGCCAGGAAGAACAGAAGAAGGGTTCTGTTGGATTAGGATACATCGATGGCAGAAGAGTTATTATAAACTTTTAATGAACCCACTCACAGCTCTGGGGGTACAAAGCCTTAAGTTCAATTATAGGATTTATATAACTATTCTATAATAAGAAGATTAAAGTATACTAAACAACACTAATGTTTATATAAGCGAATGTTACAGTTCGCCGGCAACCTTGATTGGATTTGGTGTTTACACCTAAGTTCCTACCTTCTTCTATAGTTCAACTTTGTTTCAGACAACCCTTATAACTCTTGGTTGTTTGCACTACTCAGTACTAGGAATATAGGTTATAGCTTATACCAAAAATCTAATGTTGGTTAAAATGAAGTGGCTAAGTAGGCCAAATTACTCAGGGGCAGATAATGCTTTGTTTACAGTTAGTTAGTTGAAAGTTTAAATTTGCGCTCTTTTTATATTTATTTAGGTTGATTCTATTTTATTTATTTTTATCTATCCTTCATGTTTTCTCTCAGCTCTGACTTCATGTTGTCTGTCTTAATGTAAGGGGTTTGAGAGACTATCAAACAAAAGGCAACATTTTTGTTTGATAGCACAGAAGAACAATTTTGCTCAAACTAGTGAGGCAACATTTGTTGTAGTCATAGCACAAATGGGTCAGCAGAGGTCACTATACTGCTGAATAAACAGTTACCACCAAAAGATTCTTTGTTTTATTGCATAATTTGCGTCTTTGAGATGAATGATAGTTTTTTGATTTTAGGAAATATATACGGATTTAATAATCAATGCCTAAACAAAAACTTAATCACAGAATTGAGTATTGTTTAAAAGAGTTGTCTCAAAGATATTCAAACCACACAGTTATTTTGGGAGACTTTAACATGGTAATAAATTAATGACTTGACAGATGTCCCTCAAAATGTCAACATCATCATTACAATTATGTTTTACGATATTTCTGTGATGATTTTTTTTTTAAAAGTGATATATGGCACTCTCTTCATCCAGATACCCAAACCTTCACCTGGTTTAAGCCAGATGGAAGAGTAAAATCTAGGCTTGACTATTAGTTGATTCCAGAAATTGCACATGATGTACAAACTGACTGTTCTATCTCTGCTGCACCTCTTACAGATCATTGCATCATTAAGCTGTTCTTAATCCTGCAAAAAAAAAAAACAAAAAAAAAAACCCAAAGATGGAATAAGGGATTTTGGAAATTAAGTTCAAATCTCCTTAAACATGATAATTTCTGTCATTATATATATATATATATATATATATATATATATATATATATATATATATATATATATAAATTACATAAGTGAGGACTCATCGCAACCTAATTACAGGAATAAATAGGAATATTTAAAATATAAAATACATCAAATTCGAGACAGTAAACAAAAGGAAGTAGGTATTGTAAGAGACATACACAATATTTTTAATACAACTCTGTTAAACGAAGACGACAAACAAAAATTTACGTCAGATAAGATTAGCAGTAGCCAGACTGTTGGTCAAAGGATCAGGTGCAGGACGCTCCTGATGAGAGGGCTGGAAGCAATCTTCCCCAATCTTCCTGATTTATATTACAACCCAAGTTTCTTTGCCAAACAACTCTCAAGTTATCACATATCCATCCATCCATCCATCCATCCATCCATCCATCCATCCATCCATCCATTTTCTAACCCGCCTATTTCTTGTGGGGTCGCGAAGGGTGCTGGGGCCTTTCTCCAGCTGTTAATGGGCGAGAAGCGGGGTACACCCTGGACAGTTTGTTATCACATATGTCCTTTCTTAAATTATTAAACACTTTATAAAACAGAGCTGCTCTATGTGCTCTGTCAGATAACTTATAATACTCCACCACTGGATTTGTTTCATCAATACTTTTGCTGAGAAATGTTCTCTCAATCTTGCTCATGTTTTCTTTTTGCTTTATCTTTCAGCCTCTGCTATCTTCTATCCATATCTATTCCTGTGTGTGTGATGGAGGTGGAGACGATTGCTGTTGTGCTTCAGTCAACTATAAAAGTTCGGGCCTGATGACTTTTTAAATATCACACTGTCTGTATACAGCTTGTTACCTGATGGACAGTTTGATGTTAGATATGATAAAATATTTAAATATGTGAGCAGAGACCCTGTGTATTGCTGGTCTTTTATATTGAGTTTTTTAGACGTATGGTATATTGCTAAAATGCCATGGGTTTGTTGAGGCTAGGCCCAAAACTGAGAAGAAATATATGTTACAGAACAAACCATGATAAGATTATTGGAATCTTAAGTCTAAAACCTCTCAATTATTTATATTTTTAAGGATCATCTATTGTATATTTACTTTTAAGTATTTATCATGTCAATGTTAAACCCATGAGGCTTGAAGGTAAAAGTGGCTTCATGACACGTTGAGTTTGTCTCATGTGAATTTGATTTAGAACGGCCTTTGTTCTTTTGTTCTCTGTCGTTTCTGTACAATAAAACTATTGATTTATAGATTAATAAATAGATCTATATAAAACTATTACCCTTGTTCTTGTTTCTGTCCCATATTTGTGTAACATTAAGGGGAATGCTGGCACTTGTTTTTTCCAATCAAAGCACTGATTGAGAGGAATGTGCAATGCAAAAATTAAAAAAAATTTACAGCCCAAATTTCCATGAATGGGAAACAGAGAAGGAAGATATTTTGGAAGCAAACCCACCAACAAAGAAATGTTAATCTGGATGAAGAGGATCAACCCTGTGGCCCTCCTTCCACTGCTGCTGAGAATGTTAACTCTCCTAGCAGTGGATTGCTAGTGAATCTTTTTTTGTCAAAAACAGTAAGACTAGAAAATTCAAAGTGTGCGTATTTGTGAATGAGCACTTCCACCTTCTAGTAGAATCCAAATGTTTCACCTAGAAGGGAAGTGTGTCTATATTTATGAAGGGATGAAGGGGGAGTCCTCTTTATGACTTGCTCGCTTGTACTGGTTACTCTGGTGAGGCGATACTTAAAGAGGCCACTAGGGGGCGCATGGCGCCCCGGAGGATCTTCAAGCCCTCAAGACAGCGCGCGCTGCAGAAGAAATACTACAGTTGAGCTGAACGCAAGCTAAAGTTTCTGCCTTATTGTTCCAGCATACAGGTGAGTTATTGGTCTTAAAAATTGTACCCCAGTGTACCGCAGTAATGGATAAGCGTGTTGTGAATCCTCGGTAATAACGCGTAGTGTTTAGAACCGAGTAGTTTTGTCATAATGTGCTGAATTATTAGTGATTTTTAACTGCCGCGCTAAGCTAACGGAGCCGTTCCTAAAGAGCAGTGCTTCTCAATTATTTTCTGTTACGCCCCCCCTAGCAAGAAGAAAACTGTTCGCGCCCCCCACTCCCCACCGTGACTATCCATCCCTGCATAACATTTTATCCTTATTAACATTAAAGAAAAAAAGAAAGACATATGGTCAAACTTACAAAGAATAACTTTATTAAATCGTGTTTTAAGAAATTAAAAATAAATAAATCCTTGTTTAAACTGTAAACATGTTTGACCAACTAATTGCACCATTGCAAAATTAAATCAGATCAATAAATATTTAATTATTATAATAACTAATAAACTACAAAAACTATATACTATATATATAGTATATACTATATACTATAAACTATAAAAATATTAACTAATATATATTCAGTTCAGCAACATTAACTCAGGAGCACAATATATAAAACACTTGAACCTACAAAACCAAACAATTTTGTGCTCATTTTTTCTTTCTTTTTTTGATCAAAATGAGGAGGCAGTATCAGCTCCTCTGCTATGGTGTGGGGCTTTTTGCACTGTGCAATTTGGTACACCATCTTATATGATGCTAACAGCGCTCAATGGTTTACTGAAGTAGCCTTCACAAAGCGGGATGACTGTTGGCAATATTCAGCACGTTTTCGCTGAAAAAAACTCTAGCGGCTTATTGGCGTGATTGGGGTGTAACGTATTTAGGTGACGCGCTAATTTATTTGGCTTCATGCTGTCCGCTGCGAGCATTTTTAGACACCAAACACAGCGGTCTTTCCTCTTCTCCAACTGTAGTCACCGTGAAGCCAAGCGCTAAATACGCTTTGTCGTAATTCCTCGTCTTAGCTTTCGGGTGACTTTCTTTCGTCTCATTATCTTTGTCTCTCTCTGCTTTCCTTTTCATCCCTGTTAAAACTTTTTCATGTTGGGGTTGTTATGTTGAATAACGGAGGCTGTAGACAGAACGCAGACGGAGCTTTCTGTTGACTCAACACTGGTAACCAAGGCAAACCTGTAAGTCGTAAAATGTTGCACTGTCGCAAACGTGACAAAAGTAACAATGAGAGCGCCACTGCCCCTACTGTAGTGGATGCGCAAATACACTTTATACTAGTACGGCCAAAAAAAAAAAAAAAAAAAGGTGGACAGGCAAAAAAAAAAGCCTATTCCCCAGGGTCACACGCGCCCCCCCAGGTATTGCACCGCGCCCCCTAGGGGGGGCGCGCCCCACCATTTGAGAAGCACTGCTAAAGAGCAACCAGCAGTAGAAATGCAAATGGCCTCATTTCATTGTTCACTGATCAGAAACATATTATGTTACAGGCTTTTGCTGTTTATTCAAACGTTGCAGTTGACTTTTAAGGGTCATGAAAATACAATAGTTTGTTAACCTGAATTAATTTGTGAATGAATATATTAAGGTCTAAGGCTCTTCAGCTGACACGTGGCCTCCCATTCCGCGGGGTTTCCCCAACGGACCCATTGACATCTGCCCAAATTGTGGCACTTCTTCCTGCAGCACCCCCTTATGCGGACAGGAACTTCCGGGTAAGGACCACAGATTTCTTTTCTTTTTTTTCATTGTTAGATTGTATGTTGATGGGCAAATGTGATAACCTGACAACAGCCAGATGCATGTCTTGCTCCGCCTATGTGAGTGGAGCTAGGCGGAGCGAGACATGCATCTGGCTGTTGTCAGGTTACAAATGTGATGGAACTGTCTACCACAGGAGAATGTTAAGGCCGGTTCACATGGCAAGATAATTAGCCCGATTTTTGCCCCTTGATAGGACCCCCACTATCATAATCTTAAAGGTGCATAGCCACCTTATTTGACTTTTTTCTAGTTATGTCAGTAGTTCACTCTGGTTGCGCACAAGGTTTTTATGAAAGATAATCATGTTCTGCTGGCGTATTTGGTGTTATTTTGGTGTTTTATGCTTTGTTTTTGTTCAGTTTGTTAGTAGATGACGTCTTTTGTGTTTACAATATTAATGGAGGTACAAACTGCGCATGTGCAGCAGGGGTTAAAACAAGGAAGCGACTAATGGCTATTAGATTCCAAAAAAAAGTAAAAAACAGAGCAACTGGACTTGTTTTCCGTAGTTGAAGACGATTCGCTTCCTCTCCAGGAAGCTTTCTCAATTCAAAAAGTCTGTAATGATGAGTACCAAGCTATATACCACTGCCCAAACAAAGGCCTTGTAATGGCTTAGATAACTTGCAAATTTAACAGAAACAGTTGCTTTGTTTTTTACTTTCTTTTGGAATGACCATGACCTGGATGACTGAGAATCTTTACCAGCAATGGCTATTAGAATATCCCAGCGAAACAATGAAGAATGTTCCAAGATCCAGTGAAAAAAGATATGAGAAAAAAATATGATCCCAAGAGTGAAAATACTGGAAAATGTCAGTGGGAATACATCAAATGTATCAATTTATCCAGAAAAATAACCATCAAAACATTATAAGGATAGAGTCTTGGTGTATGTAACCTAATTTTATCATGATCAAACGTTTTTTGTTATTTTTTATAAGCATATTACGTGGCTATATACTTTTAAGAGATATTCCTGCCGTGTTTTGTGTGTTAATAATAATTCTGAAATGTGTGGAATCTGTGGAACTTGATATAATCAATTATTAATAGTCTGGTTAATCAAGTGTAACTATGAAGTGGTCAATGTCAATTATAAATGCCTCAAATTTACAATTGACACGTTTTTTACGTAAGTTACGCACACGGCATTCAGTAAGCAAGTACGACGTGACCAGGCATAAGTCTAGAAAAACAAAACAAAAAAATGGCGCCCCATCGGGTAAAGCGATCGAAAGTTTGGCTTCATTTTAAAGGAGAAGTCCGGTCAACAAGGAAAAATCAGTGGATCATTAGCTTTACCTAAAACTAATAATTTTGTGGTGATTTAATGAATTTAGCGTTAATCAATAAGAAAATAAAAGCATAAATTGTCGTCATGATCACTGTGATTGGGGGCGGCCATTATAACCCATATTTGGGCAATATTGGCTATCACATCCTGTGACGTAATGTTGCAGTAAGGCACTGCGCTCTACAAGCTAGAGGACTTCACCATTGAAATTCGCGAGAGCTATTGTTGAAGCAACAATGCTCACGTGCATGGCAGTTGGATGTTCCAATACGTCGGGTAAAATTGGAAAAAAAACATTTGTTTTTTCACCTTTCCGATTAATGATCCACCACGGGCTCTTTTGTTGGATTGCCAACTTGCCATTGTGCTTTTGGCCAGATAGAAAACACGTCGTCTGTAGCCAACATTTCAAAGAAGAATGTCTTCAAGATGACATGAGAGCAAGACTTTTTCTTTTATATAATGTATATCATTTTATATAATGTAGAATTTGCCAGAACATTTGTGTACCGATCAGAGCGGTGGAGGGATACGACACACTTAGAAAGCATGCTCACTGTTGCAAAGCTCACTTATTTTATGCAACTTTGGTTTTATTTTTTCTAAAGTCGCTTGTAACTTTCATGAGTTGGAGGTTGCAGTTTTTTTGGGCTTGTTTCTGAAAGTGAAGTCGCTTGTTTTGGCTCTAAACTAAGTGACGCTGAAATATCCCTCCGCCTCATAACGCACTGCAGCTCATCCTGACAGGAGCAGAGTAAACTCAGAAAGAGCAGCTCTGCCTGTATTTTCTGCAGTTTACAGCTGCAATAACTGATGATAACTGCTGGAAGTAGATTAGGCGGTGCAAATCACCATTTTGAGCAGAGATAGGTTTTAAAGATGAGTTTTATACTCATAACATTGCAGAACCCAACCTATAAACCGTACTTTAATGTTTATCTGTTCTCTTTTTATGTCTCTAAAATGTTAAATTAGTATTACTTTAAATTTAAATGATTAATACCATGTCTAACGTTTTTGTTTAAGAGGTTAAACATTTTTCCCAAATTGGAATCGATAGGAGAATCTATAAGGAATCGAATCGTTTCACAGAATCGATAAGGGAATCGGAATTGTGAAAATCTTATCAATTCCCAACCCTATGGACTGGCAAGACTTGCCACATTCACCAGTCCATCTAAAAATGTTGCTTTGAATAAGTCTGAAAATTGTGGAAATATTTGAATTGGTGGAAATATTTTGTAGAACCAAGTCAAGTCCGATTGGGATGAGAGCATCCGTAAACATCAGTTTCCAAGTCTTGCCAAAGATTCTCAATTCAGTTTAGGTCTTTAGTTTGGCTAGGCCATTTTAAGTCATGCTTACGCTTTGTTCTTTAAGTTTGGGTATATATGTGGGTTGGTTGCCCTGCTGGAAGGCCGGGTTCTATGTTGTGTTCAGGGTGGAAACTGTCAGATCTGGGAACAAAGTGTAGTGATGTGTCCATTCCATTAACTCAAAAGTCAAGAATAAGTAAAAACAGATGCTTTGATTAACACAATCAGGGATGTCAGTCAGTCTGAACACTGAAGTAAACATTCACACTAAGAAAGTTAACTACAGCAGCTAGGAAGCACAAGGATCAGAACAAAGCAGTGTTCCCTTCTGCCTGCAGGTAACCAAGTTTCTTTCATTTGGCTGACTGTTTTAGTTCTGTTCCTCATGCCCCCTAGCTGCCATAGCTAATCCTCCCAGCAATGAATGTTGACTCCAGTGTTGATGTTTCCAACAGAAATTAATGGCGCTGCTTCCTGCTCGCTCTTGTTTGCTCAGTTGCCACTTCTTGTATTTTCTCCATTGGTTGGGGGGTGACCCACCTCCCAACCCTGTCAGTAGTTGGCTAGCATGTTGCTTTCTGTGCTGTTTTGATTGGTTGAATTGTAGGATTAACAAATCGAGATATGAATAACAGAAAACTGGACCCTGAGTTAAAAATAACAAATAACACCTTTCAGAGCCGGGTAAAATTCTGATTACACATTTTTCAGGGTAAATAAGTATCACGGGAAATGTGAGATTCCCAGTACGAGGCATGTCTGATTTTGAGACTGGCACCATGCTACACCGCACTGCCCACCACCACAAGTATATTCTGAACCTATGAGAAACACTGAATATGTTGCATAACTGCACAGTCATGAAATTCAAGTAACAGCTAAAAAATGTTTTTTTTTGCTGTGCTTCCATTTTCATGTATTCACATACATTATTATTACTTAAAGGAGCAATAAGCTACATTTCTTTATTTCAGATGGAGCTAAAAAATAGTAATGTGAAGAACTAAAGGTATCTTTTTAGATGGTATATGGTATGACGTCACACATCATCTCTCCATGTTGTTCTCCAGTTTCTTGTTAACATGCTGGGCTGGCTGCGCGTCAATGTGAACAGCTGCCTCTCAGGGCTTAGCCCATCCCTGCACAGAAAATGCCACCCCAGAGCCAGTGAAGGGTAGGAGCAGAATGGCAGAGAGCATGCCCAGTGGATCCGAACATTCTCTTGTGAACAGCATTATAAAGTTATGAGGTACTTCTTCACTAGACATGTTCCTCCAAAAGGTGATGCAGTTATGCAGTGTTTTTATCTTTCGCAAATATGCACAAACGACACGGTTGGCGAGAAGGGGAGGGGGGGGGGGGGGGGTGCAGCTGGAATGGAGGTAGTAAGAGGCATGGCTTGTCACACATCTTGTTTTAATGTACAGACGGTAATCAACAGCCCACCTACTGGTGAAATTTCACTTATTACTCCTTAAAGACAAATTTTGCAGAACTAAACAAGTTCTCATATATTATCTCATATATTCTCAAATATTAAAATAATTGCATAGTAACATTAAAGAAGCACCCTTAGTTCCACTTTATATAGTTTATCTGCAAAAAAGTTGATTTTGGGGTGAGGCCCCTGCCCACTGAACTTACTTTAGGTAATTTAGCTGAAGATTTGATGATATATTTTCACTTGAAAATACTGTGAAATACCTGATGCTACTACAAGTATTTTGTTTTATTACCTCAGGGAGTCGAAAGTTCATCTCTTTCTTTGTTGAAGTAGAATAAATGCTGCAGTCCAGCTAAACGTAATCTAAAGTTTCTGCCTTATTCTTTCTGCATACAGGATTTAAGAATACCCATCCACTGAACCCACCAGGCCTGAAAGGGTGGCAACAATTGGATTAGCACCTTTCCATAATGGCAGCTAATCACCAATAAATGATCCTGACTTCACGTTCCTGGACCAACATGCTACACCTGCAACTTCTAAAGTGAATAGATGACCGCTCTACAAGAACAACAAAGGGGAATCTAGAGGCAGCTCCACCAGCTGATCAAGTCAGCAGTCCTCCACAAGCTGGCAGCCTTCATCAAGGGTGAGGTGAAGGAAGATCTACCAGGGGATGATGCAACAGAGGTGGAACTGTTACTTCATCATGAACCAAGGCAAGACCCTGCTGCTATACTTCAGCAATCTCATCACGGTACTGCAACAAGCTCCAGCAGCAGCAGAAGAGAAGTGTGAGACAAATGAATTTTTGGCACCTTCAGTAATTAATTTAAGGCATGCAGATGATCAGCTGTAGCCAGCCAGGTAACTGATATGATAAGGTTGACAGATGTTGCTGCTTTAGTGCCTCATAGACATGTCAAGATGCACAGTGGACAGATTTTTGCCTCAGATTCTGGTGTTAGCTTTAGCTCACTGTGTAGGCAGGTTGACAATCTGAGAATATCACAGAGGCAGAAGTAATTCATGCTTTTCTTAAGGTAATCAAGCGTGGTACTTTCATAAATGTGCTGATGACCAAAGATGGGTGAATTGTAGCTGAGCGTTTCCTCAGAGCACACTAAGAGTACTGCAGAGTTATTTCAGGAGCTTAGCAATACAAGACAGAAAACACACAACTGCTCCTGTTTTGGATAATGGGATTTAAACAGAGAATGTTGTTTGATTCTCAGCAAGGTAGCTCAGGATTTCAAGATGAAAACAAACGTGTCAATTGGGTATTTCTTCCCTCGTAGTATTAGGGGTTAAGTGTGAAATGTGCACTTGTGAGGCAAGACCTTAAACCTCTCCTTACCAGTACAAACGTAATGCCTACTTTTATTTTCGAGGTAATGACAAAATCAGTTAATCAGCAGGTGGAGAGAAGGACACACCTAGGTCTGAAACACAAACAGTCAATGGCATACAGTGAGTGTGCCAGGGTCCCATGCTCACATAACACGCCACAACTCCCATTAATTATCAGTCACAGAGTACCAAAAATCTAACGGGCAAAAAACGTATGCTAGCCTGTTCTCTCAATGGTGTGAAGACTGACACGCTACTAGATAGTGGAGCTCAGGTAGGGGTGGTGTACACCTGGACAGGTCGCCAGTCCGTCTAAAAATCTTGTTTTGAATAAGTCTAAAAATTGTGGAAATATTTTAATAAGTGGAAATATTTTGTAGAAACAAGTCCAGTCCGGTTGGGATGAGAGCATCTGTAAGTAAGTAAGTCTTGCCAAAGATTCCCAATGCAATTTAGGTCTTTACTTTGGCTAGGCCATTTTAAGTCATGGTAATGCTTTGTTCTTTAATTTTGGTATATATGTGGGTTGGTTGCCCTGCTGGAAGGTGAACCTCCATTCCAGACCCACATCTTTTGCAGTCTCTAATAGGGTTTCTTTCAGAATTGCTCTGAATTTGGCTCTGTTGATCTTCCCATAAAATATGACTAGCTTTGAAGTTCAGCTGCTGGAGAAAACAAGTCCTACAGCGGGTTATTGAAACTGGCATATTTCATGCTGTGATGATGACTTAAACCTGGTTTATGCTTTACGCATTCTCGCGGCCATATAACGTCATTTTGGCTCCCATGCCCCTCTCTACATGGCCAAAAATGTTCACTCCGCACACCAAGGAAAATTTCCAACTACGTGGACAGTCCTGCGCGGCAAAACATGTCAGAAAAGCAAGCACTCCTTCTGGCGGACGTTTATAGATACAGACATCTTTATGATCTACCCAAAAAGATCACAAAATCAAACAAATTAACAATTCCTGGACAGACATCACTGTCAACCCTGGAAGAAAGTAAGAGGCTTTAAATTATTAGAAACAACTCTGTTTTCGACTACTACGTGTAGTGGGGTGTAGTACATGTGGCGTAGGAGCACAACGCTGCCCCCTAGAGTCTAGGACAGGGGTCACCTTTTCCACTCAAAGAGCCATTTGGACCCGTTTCACACAGTAAATAAAACACTGGGAGTCACAAAACCCTTTTGAAATTTTTAATGAAATAACACTGCAGATAGCAGTTGTTTTTGCCTTTTTGCTATGTATAAACAAACTATACTGTTACATTTATGAAATCAATGAACAACTGGACACGGGAGACAGATCAGAGGCCTAGGCATACCATGACGGGGTATCACTCTGGCGTCTTCAAGCTGTCTCTGAACTCCTTATAAAGCCTGAGGTGAAAGCTCCTTGATGAGCAGCAGGTGTGGGCCACGCCCACCATTCAACTGCAACCACCTGTGAAGCAGAGTTAGAGCACGGAAACACAGAGAACCCTGACACTGTGAGGCGTGAGCAGTGTTTGTTTTTATTAAAGTTCATGTTGGACAACACCTGCTCACATACATATGTGGATCCAAAGTGAGATAGTACTCCAAGTCCATATTTTTTCATGTTGACAAAAATGTCTGGTATAGCATTCCAAGTTTCGAACACAAGTTTGTCTTGTTTGGGGAGGTTTTTAATATCGTGCCATTTGTGATTCTGAGCAAGAACAGCCTTCTGACGTGAAACATCTTCAAGCGCTTGAACTTGGACACCCACATTTCTTTGTCGGCTATGTCAGCCAGGTCTATTTCATCCCTACTGTTCGCCAGAGGCGGTGCTTTAAGCACTGAATGATCATTCTTGCGCATGCGCAGGTCGAGTACTAATGACAACAAAGTCACCTGTGACCTGCCGGGGACCCACGTGACTCTATATAGTCACGTGGCACCCGGCGTTCAATCCCTTCGTTCTTCTCGCGCGCAGGTATGGTCGTGTGAAGCTGACTGCTTCTGTGTTTAGCACGTGCTAAATCTAGCTGCTTGTTGCTGGTAGCCCCGTGACCGGGTTTGGTCGGAGCTGCGGGTAAGTTTCGCCCTCCAGGGGCTGCACAAGCTGCTTTCACTTTACCAGATTTGCGGTCGCCGCGACATGAACTGGTAAGTTTTGTTCTTTTCTCAGCAGTAGTTTACTGCTCGCGCTGAGTTACCACGGTAATTTTGTGGTTCTTTTTACTCACCAGTAGCGTTGCTGCTCGTGTTGAGTTCTCTATAAGTTTATCTGACTCAGCTGTAGCGTTTTCTGCTCGCGTTGAGTTCACTATAAGTTTGTTTATCTGACTCACCAGTAGCGTTTTCTGTTCGCGTTGAGTTCACTATAAGTTTGTTTATCTGACTCACCTGTAGCGTTTTCTGCTCGCGTTGAGTTCACTATAAGTTTGTTTATTTGACTCACCAGTAGCGTTTTCTGCTCGCGTTGAGTTCACTATAAGTTTGTTTATCTGACTCACCAGTGGCGTTTTCTGCTCGCGTTGAGTTCTCTATAAGTTTGTTTATCTGACTCACCAGTAGCGTTTTCTGCTCGCGTTGAGTTCACTATAAGTTTGTTTATCTGACTCACCTGTAGCGTTTTCTGCTCGCGTTGAGTTCATCCTTAGTTAACAAGCGGACTCGCTGGTGGCGTTTCTGCTCACGCTGTGTTCGAAACCTCTAAGGGAGTTTTCCTACAACAGAGTCGCCGGTGGCGTTTCCTGCTCGTGGTGACTTCTTGTTGGTGGCGGGCTGATCACGCCTTTAGCATTATGATGCTGGAAAATTTGTGTTGCTCGACCTGTCTGGCTCCGCTTCAGCCCGACGACGGGCATGATTTGTGTCCCTCCTGTCTTGGTGTGGAACATCTCCGGGAGGCGCTGTCGGATAACGCCTGCCCTAACTGCTCCGTCATGCCCCGGTCGGTCAGACTGAGTCTGTTGGCTGCGCTGCAGCAGCCTACCGACTGGGCGGGCGCTGCGCCGCATAGTCTGTTGCCACCGGGAAAGACGATGTCCAAACGGCCAACTGTGGCTGCACCTTTGGTGCCGGCAAAACGAGCCAGACAGACTGATGCAGGGAGATTGTCCACAAGAGTGGATCATCTCACCTCGGAGCTGGCCGAAATGAAGGCCCTTCTCCAGTCCTTTCAGGCTGGGGGTGATGGCAGCGCAGCTCTCCCTCCCCAGCAGGATGAAGTGTCAGTCATGGATGATGATGATGCTATTTCTGTGGCGGCCTCTGGCACCCACTTCTGTGAGGACCTCCAGGAGCTGGGCTCCGGGGCCTCCGGGTCTGATTCCATTGCCTCCCAGGAGGATGCGGGGGAGTCTGTGACAGCCGCCATCCGAACGGCTCTTGCCCGTTTAAATATTGATGTTCCTCAGACCCAGCCTGCAGCTTCCAGCGCCTTCTTTAAGCGCAGTAGATCAGAGACTGCCTTTGTGGTTCCTCCCTCTGGGGAGTATATACGGGAGCTGCATGTTTGCTGGTCAGACACCAAGGCGCTTTCACGTCTGACAACAGATGGCAGGGTCCTGGCAGCTATGCAGGAGGCACCCAGGGTTGGCTTGGGGCAGATGCCAGCGGTGGAACCTGGCATTGCCTCTCTTATTGTCCCACCTGATGAGGTTTTGCGGCCCAATGCGCGTTGTCCGCGCCCTCAGTGTCGCATTACTGACGACCTTCTCTGCAAGGCCTATGACTCTGGGGCCCGCATGGGCCGGATTGGGAACTCTCTCTCCCATCTTATGTTGGCCCTGTCTTCCTCACTGGAGTCTGTTCCACTGGACCACGCCACGCAAGGCCTGGTTGATGCATCTCTGCAGGCCTTTGCTCTCATGACTAGAGAGCTTGGACGCACACTGTCCACGCTAGTTCATGCTCGCCGCCAGGTCTGGTTGGCGCAGTCGCCTCTTACTGATCCTTGTAGGAGAACCCTTCGGGCCCTGCCTGTCGTTCCGGGGGAACTTTTTGGCTCTGCAGCACTGGAGGCATTGGACCGTACAGCTCAGGCCTCTAGAACAAGGCAGCAGCTGGCAGGCCTTCAAAGACGTGATCGCCAACCTGTCCGCACTTTGGCAGCTGCGGGTCCTTCGCGGAGGCCTTCACGTCCATCTCTTTCCCTTGAGCCACAGGGGCTGGTACCAGCCCAGACATCGGTCCAAAGGCCTGCCCCAGGTCACGGAAACCAGGCTCAAGGCCAAGCTGGGGCAAGGTCATCTCATTCCTTTCGAGCCACGCAGTCTGGTCGGCGTCCTCCCAAGCCTTCAAGGGGCCGGGGGGCCCGCAGATGACGCCTTAGGGCCTGCGGTCGGTTGTTTTACCCCAGGACAGCTCGGCTTCTGGGCTGCCCACACCCCAGATTTGTGGGTGTTGTCCACACTGTCCAGGGGGTACCGTGTTCAATTCCGCCGCAGGCCACCCGTCCCTGGCCGGGTCAGGATGACTGTGATCCGCGACCCGGTAAAGGCACAGGCACTAAACCAGGAAATCTGCACCTTGCTGGCCAAGGGCGCTATAGTGCCTGTGGACCCCCTGCGGGATCCAGGGGGCTTTTATTCAATATATTTTCTGGTTCCGAAGAAGACGGGGGGCCTGCGTCCAGTCTTGGACCTCAGAGGCCTGAATGCGTACCTGAAGGTCATGCCTTTTCATATGCTGACCATCAGGGAAGTGTTGCAGGCAATTTCCCCGGGCGATTGGTTCACTTCAATAGATCTCAAGGATGCCTATTTTCATGTTCCAATCGCTCCGCCACATTGGCGGTTTCTTCGTTTTGCCTTTCAGGGGAGGCACTTCCAGTTCAAGGTCCTCCTGTTCGGACTTTCGCTGTCTCCCAGGGTGTTCACCCGATGTGTCGCAGCGGCCCTCTCTCCTCTGCAGGCACAAGGAATAAGAATCCTCCCTTACCTGGACGACTGGCTCATTTGTGCCGCGACACGGAACCAGGCAGTCCGAGATACCCGGTTAGTGCTCCATCATGTGGGATGTTTGGGCTTGCAGGTAAACATGGAGAAAAGCAGTCTGACTCCCTCACAGCAGACTGTCTTCCTGGGCATTGCCATGGATTCTGTGTCGATGACCGCTTGCCCGTCACCCCAGCGGGTGAACAGCGTATTGAGCATCCTTCCGGAATTCAGGCGTAGCATGGCACCACCTCTTGTGCGGTATCTTCGCCTTTTGGGCATGCTCACAGCCGCATCCGCCGTAGTGCCCTTGGGACTGCTGTCATTGCGGCCCCTCCAGATGTGGTTGAACAGCTTCGGTCTGGACTCCACACGGAACACTCATCGTCTCAGACGACTTCGGGTGGGGCCTCAGTGTCTTCAGTCTCTGTCCCAGTGGAGGGTCAGGGCGTTTATGACGACAGGGGTTCCGCTCGGCTCCCTCCCGTGTCGTCGGGAAGTTGTGTTTACGGATGCATCCTCCACGGGCTGGGGTGCAACCTGGCGGGGCCAAATGGCACAAGGGACATGGTCCCAGCGGCAGTGCAGGGAACACATCAATGTCCTGGAATTGCAGGCTGTACTTCTGGCTCTTCAGAGCTTTCTCCCAGGCTTGCAGGGAAAGCATGTGCTAGTGAGGTCAGACAACACTGCTGTGGTTTTTCACATCAACCACCAAGGGGGTACCAGGTCAAGGAAACAGTTGTGTTTGACTCAACAGCTGCTAACCTGGGCAGCTCCATACTTGGCCAGCCTCAGAGCAGCCTACATCCCCGGGCCAGAGAATGTGCCAGCAGATTTTCTATCCCGCCAGAAGCCGCTTCCAGGAGAGTGGAAGCTTCACCAAGAGGTAGTGAAGGACATCTGGAAGGTCTTCGGCAGGGCAGACGTGGACCTCTTTGCCTCAAGGGACGCATTTCACTGCCCCCTGTGGTTCTCCTTGGACGACAGCAGCCCTCTGGGCCACGATGCGCTGGCACACGACTGGCCCCGGACCCTCCTTTACGCCTTTCCACCGTTCAGTCTGCTTTTTCAGACTCTCCTAAGGGTACGCCAGGAAGGGCACAGGGTTCTGCTGGTAGCACCCTTCTGGCCAGCGAGGACTTGGTTTCCTCTACTGCACGAGCTCTGCTCCGGCTCGCCAATGCGTCTCCCCTGCAGGACGGATCTCCTCTCCCAGCTGGGGGGTCAGATTTTGCACCCCAAACCAGACCGGCTCCAGCTCTGGATTTGGCCCCTGCAAGGCCGGGGTCCACTTTCTCGAGATACACTGGGTCAGTAGGGCATACAATGGCTAATGCATGGGCGCCATCCACACGAGCTGTCTATGATAACAAGTGGGCTCTCTTTGCAACCTGGTGCCGTAATAAAGGGCAGGACCCGGTGCAGTGTTCAGTCTCTGACATACTGACCTTCCTGCAGGAATTGCTGGATCAGGGGCGGTCTCCATCTACCTTAAAAGTATATGTAGCTGCCATTTCCTGTCGGCATGTCGGGCTGAATGGTTGCACAGTGGGCCGAGACAAGGACGTTGTGCTGTTTATGAGAGGTGCTCGGCGTTTGCATCCACCCAACCGCCCTGTGGCACCGGCATGGGACCTTTCTCTGGTGCTTGAAGCTCTTCGATCCCACCCATTTGAGCCCCTGGCATCAGCAGACCTCAAATGGCTCTCACTGAAGACGGCGTTCCTTTTGGCGATGGTTTCAGCAAAGCGTGTGGGTGAATTGCAGGCTCTCTCGGTGGCCGAACCCTGCTGCCGGTGGAATCCTGATGGGTCAGGTGTCACACTGTGGCCTGACGCAGCGTTCATTCCTAAGGTGTCACTGGGGGCGGACGGTAACCAGCCACTCCATCTTGCTCGGTTTGATACGGGATGCCCCTCCGAACCACTGTGCCCTGTTCGTGCCCTTGAGGCATATATCAATGTCACGGCATCCTTTCGAAAGACAAATAGCCTTTTTGTTTGCTACGCCGGCTCACGGAAAGGTCAGGCACTTTCTAAGCAGCGACTGGCACACTGGGTTGTGGATTTGATCTCCAAGGCTTATGCCTTGCAGGACCAGCCTCTGCCGACAGGAGTGAAGTGCCACTCTACAAGGGGCATGTCGACATCGTTTGCTGCCATGACTGGGGTGCCGTTGGATGTTATATGCCGTGCGGCCTCCTGGAAATCACAGAGTACCTTTACTCGGTTTTACAGGGTGAATGTGGCTGCGCCCCATCCCCTTCAAAGAATTCTGGAGCAGCATACATCTACAACACGTTAGGTGAATATTGCTGATTCCTCGTGACCTTGTTGACATAAGTCATCCAGTGCTTAAAGCACCGCCTCTGGCGGTCAGTAGGGATGAAATAGAACGAAAGTTACTGCTGTAACTACGGTTCTATGAATCCCGGATGACCGCCAGAGTGCTTGGTCCCTCGGAATCTCTGCTTTTCACGAGAAGATTGAGGGATTGAACGCCGGGTGCCACGTGACTATATAGAGTCACGTGGGTCCCCGGCAGGTCACAGGTGACTTTGTTGTCATTAGTACTCGACCTGCGCATGCGCAAGAATGATCATTCAGTGCTTAAAGCACCGCCTCTGGCGGTCATCCGGGATTCATAGAACCGTAGTTACAGCAGTAACTTTTGTTCCATCTCAAGATCAGGTGGACTCGCCCCCGGAAATGCTGTCATATTCAACAGGGATGGATCGAGGCTTAGGGGAGTGACAGGGAAGGATCATTGTACTCAAGATCTGTAACATTGTGAAAGTATCTCCGTTCCTCAGGTTGGAGAATGTTCCTACAGTAAGTTGCTACTTCTTTGGTAGCAATGTCGGCTCTGCTAGAATAGGAGACGTGTCTGTTGCTCGCAAACAAGCAATAACCCTCCATATGGCAAGAAGCTGGATAAGAAGATCCAAACAAATGAGTTTCCGTATGCAGAGAATATCGGCCAATCCCAGTTCATGATGGTGCTTCATGTCCTCATAGTGACATATAAGACCTTTGACGTTGTGGTGGATAATTTTCAATGTAGTGTGCTGAGGAATAGGGTGTGGGCGTCATGACGATTGCCTCCTTTACCGCTACTCAGACTACTGCCTATGACTACCACGTACTGTACTCCCTCTCAGCCGTGTTTTAATTTGATTAATTTCACCTTAACTTGATTTCAACCATGGTAAACCGTTGCTGTATTGTGGGCTGTAACAGCGCAACACATGATTGCCATGGGAAAAAGATAGAAAATGGGTTAACTTTCCACCGCTTTCCTACCTGGAGGCGCAACCACGGAGACCAAGTGTCAGAGATAACGAAGAGTCGTCGGCTCGCTTGGATCGCAGTTGTAAGTAAGTTGTAACTTTCCACAATATCCTGATGTCAATGAGAGTGTGTTCCCTGCATTTTCATTCAGGTAAGTTAAAGATGCACAGTTTTATTTTATAGCCTACATTGTTTTTCTTTCCTTCAACCGCGACACCACATACATGCATGAATGCGCGCCCAGAGACGGTTAATATAGCATTTCATCCTCATTTCATTAATGTTATGAGAGTTAAAATATGGGATCTTTTACGGGAAAATACTAAAACGGCAGCGGGAAAAGGCTCAAATACGTGAGAAACCCGGAGGGTTTAGGGAGGGTTGGCAGTTAACGTTACCAACTACACCTTTGAAACACATAGCAGCTAGTTAAAAGTACATTACATGCGTGAGTGGTTGTTAGCACGGTTAGCAGCTACTAAACTAGCAGGTTGGATGAGGCAAAGAGAGCAGGCGGCTCCATAGATGGCCTGCTCCCTATTGCTTCATCCATCAGTGAGTACCACTTCCAAGAAGCAGCGGTGGCTTCACCCCCCTCTGTACTAACACCGGTACGAGGGTTCTTAAGTGCCTGTGGATGAACGTCAAAAAAAAGCTGCACTATTTCACTATGATATGCTAAACACTAACAATGCATTTACATTTCTTACTTACAAATATACACTACCGTTCAAATGTTTAAACTTTCTCAATCACCCTAGGTAAAATTCCCAAACAATCCTAAAGGAGTTTTGCAAAAAGATATGTATGGAACAACCTTGTACTTTTTTTTTTTTTTTTTACAACCTTGTCTGAGCACAGCTTAACTTTGTACGAATTACTGTGTTCCCACTGTTTGCTGGCTTTATGATCTGCAGTTCCTGAACCCATCCATTCGTGAACTGCACATGAGACTCCAAGGATTTGTAGCTTCGGAACTGTTCTGAAGTATAGGCGCTCACACCACAAACAAGGTAGCCGAAGACGTCTGATATGCAAAACAGTGGCAACAAGTCGTCATCGGTGCTCCACTCATTATTTGGAACTTCATATGGATCCAAATTATTAATAATGCTGATTTTGTCAACATACCGGTCCATGGCTTCTCTATTTAATGTGTCCCGGTAAATTCCAGATCCTTTTCTGGATTTTAACATCTTTTTTCTATCTATTTTTTCTCAACTCTACTTCTACGTCTCTTCGTTCAACGTTATGTCAGAGTTATGGTAACGTTCGCGTAGCCATTAACATGGCCGCCACGTCCCACAATGCAACGCGGATCCCACGCCCTATTGATGGGAAGTGCAGCACGGGGCTGGTGTTCAAGAACGATGCTCGCCTCATCGTATCCATGGCTGCTGTGATATTTTCATCAGCGTGGATCTTCTTCTCATCAAAATCGCTGATTTTAAGCCCTTCCAAAAAAGTTGTATGACTTAATGCCACATACGCCATGCCAGGTTCAAAGATACGTTTTAAGGAAACAACTGCCAAATGCATGGTCATCCCCTGTCCTTTGTGTGCAGTACATCCAAAGGCCAATTTCAGTGGAAACTGTCGTCGCACCACTCCTCTTATGCTGCTTTGCTCCTCAAATCTCTCAATGTATACTAAGTCGTCCGGTTTACCACGCATACTTTTGGTCCGTCCAGCCGTGCAATTGTCCAATCACTTTCACAGTTACTGTTCCGTCTTTGGTGTCAGTAATTATGTCTGCTATCGTTCCAAAGGTTCAATTCACAAGCCCATCCTCTACATCCAGGTTCCTCGTTATCATGACTCTGATACCCAATCCAGCTTGTATGTTGTCGCGCAGATCTCGATTTTCGCCTCTAACGCAACTGCCCAAACTCAGCATGTTTCCTGTTTTTGTTTCTCTCCTGTAGTCCTCTGCATGAACATCCATTGTCGCTGTACCTAAAGAGGCAACCACTGCAGCGTTGTGTGCATCCACCTTTTTGTTGGTTTCAAAAATGTACAACAATCCTTGGGATCTGTAATACTTTAGTTCAGCAAAGTTCTGTCCTCTTCACTGAGATCATCAGCTTTCCTTTTGATGCGAAGCCGGTTAAGCAGCTCTGCAAAGACTTTGTCATCCTTCTGCCGCATGATTTCCGTTAGACTTATCAAGCAGAAATTCTCATTCCAGAGATCAAGAACACCATCCTCCATGACACAAAGAGGTCTTGAAGCTCCCAAGGGGGGCAGTTGGTGAAAGTCTCCCACCGCAAGAACACAAACCCCACAAAACGGCCTTGTGTTCCCTTTGATCTGTTGAAATCACTGGAGTGAATGTATGCCAGAAATTCTTTAGAGACCATAGAGATTTCATCAATAATCAAGATTTCCACATTGGAAAGAACTGCTCTGACCTCATCCAATGCATTTACAAGTCCCTTGTAAGGTGGCTTCAAGCTTTTGGGGAGCTTCAAGATGGAATGCAAAGGCTTGCCTGAAATGTTGCATGCCGCAGTCCCAGTGAAACCTGTGAGGAGCACAGTGGGCTGAGACATGTCACTGACATCCCGAAATCTAGGAAGCTGGCGCAAAAATGATGACATGCGATTTACTATACCCGGCTCCTCTCGTGAAGAAATAAAAGAAGGATTCTGGATTCTGACCCCAGACATGCTGCAGGAACCAATGACGAATGGCATAGAATATGGATGACTGAGTCTGATTTAAACTGCGGATTTGTCTCACAAAGTCAGGGCTCAATTTTGGTACTTCAATAGCTGGCAGGGCCACGCTGTTGACATCCATTTGGTAATCGGAAGCCGGGTCTTGCTCTTAATCTTGTTCCACCACTGGTCGCTGCGCAACACATTCCAAACGCTCCACTTCAATCTGAGGCGCAAAATTGTTCCAAGCATTGAGTAGAAGATCCATTCCTGCATCCTCTCTTCAGGTACAGAACATGGGGCAGAGCATGCAGATCCACAGACGTGAACATACGTACCCGTTAAGCACTCAGCCACCACTTTCATGTTCTTTGTATACTTACCCCTGTTACAATGCTTCACTTGACCTGGGAAGAGAACTCTGTGGGACACTGTGCAGACATATGTGGGTCCATGGTGAATTTTCTTCTGGAATTTCTGTATTGCAGCTTTCATTTCTGGGCTGATTTGAGGCTGTGGAGCTTCCTGGTTGTGGCCAAAATTCCTTCTGTATTTCCTTCGGATTTGCAGAGCACACTGCAATTTCCAATCTTTGGAAAGCGCTTCCTTTGACAGAATTAGTTTCTTGTTGACGGTACATTTTTTAACATGTTGAAGCCGGACGCTAACTTGGTGTGATACTTTTCCCTCATATACTTATTAATCTTTTATGCCTGGCTCTAAAGTTGGGATCTGCGTAACTTACCTTGACGTATTTTTTCTGCCGGCTACGGTAGGTGGGAATGTTGCTGTATTGTTCCGTCACATATTTGTTCTGCCGGCTTTGGTAGGCGGGATTCTTGCTGTATTGATCCATCACATATTCTTTCTGTCGGGTGTGGAAGGTGGAATTGTTGCTGTAACGTGTTTTGATATACTCCCTTTTTCAGCTTTGGTACGAAGGATCCTTGTTGTATTTCTCTCTTAGATGCCACCCCATGTACGTTTTCTGTCTTGTCCTGAAGATGCGATCAGTTCTGTATCTTTCCTCTACGTAATGAATATGTCTCCAACGAAACGCAGGTTCATTCTTGTATCTGCTGGTGATCTGGTCCTTCCTGTGCTCTTTTTGGGATGTGCTTTGTTTAATCTTTCTAAGTAAAGTGTGTCCTAGCCAGGGCTTTCAACCGATTTTTTTTCCCAATCAGTTCGTTCCGAACAGAAACGGAATTATAACGTTTCCGGTTATGAGTTCCACCAATAAATTGATGTTCCCGAACCGGTTAGAAAAAAAAATACTGTTAATTTCGGTAATGAAAACGGTTAATTTCGTTCCTTTCATTTGACAAATATAGCTATTGATATTGTGTTTGGAATGAGCGTTTTACTTAACGATGGATCGTAATTTACCTTTTATTTAAGATGTGTAGCTCTAGTGGAGACACCGCTCTCTCTCCATTTAGTCAGCTTTTTCATTTTCTCCGTGATCTTGTCAATTTCTTTCCCTTGTCCTTCATACCTCTTCTGATTAAAGTCTACCCATTGTTTCACACGCCACCTACTGTGAGGTCCATTGTTGTAAAAAGCTTTATATGAAGGGTGTTCATGACTTTTGAGATCCTCGTCGCTCCTGTTTGGCAAGTACAACTTCAGGAGCCGCCTGTAAAATTTTCAGGCTGTTTCTTTTCAGAGAAACGAGTGAATCTAATGACGGCTGGCTTTCCCACTGTTCTCTTCTGGATGTATCCCGCTTCGTTTAAGAGAGGGATTGCATTCGGGCCTCCAATTTGCCTACCGTACAGAACCCTGTATTCAGATACAAATACAGCCAGACACATGTCTTCAAATTCCACGGTTTGAGGTCTGTTGACGTATTTCTCTGGCAATCAGGCAACTGACAGGATATGTACTGGTCAATGAAATTTATGACTCCATCGCAACATGAGGGGTCTTCCATCCCTAATCCATATAACCGTATGTATATGGGGTGACCCCTTGATTGAAAATCCACATGATAAAAGTAATCCTCAACAGGTCCAAGTGGCTAAGCCGGGGACAGAATGAGGTCTGTAAAAAGCGCGTCTACTCTCTTTTCAAACATGCGCATGACAGTGACCAGGTTGCTCTTAAGAATATCGCACTTGACATTCCAGTCAAGTTCGGAAAACTCTACCTGTTCTCCATGCTGAGCTTTGATGGCCTCAACGAACTCTGGCCATCTCATTCCAGTAGCAGAGAAGTTCACAAAGAAGGTAGGTTTTCCAAGCTGCCAGATCAACCACAAAGGCCTTTTCACCAATAAGCAAGAGTTCCTCTTAAGGGTTGCATGAAACGAGTGGCCTCTTTATTCTTGATCAGCGTTTCCACCTCTTCTTTATCCTGGAGCATTTTGCTGGAAATGTTCCGTCCATCTTTAGTCGTCGGTTTGCCTTTTCGTGTCTGAATAGACATGCTGTTGTTGGCCTTGTGGGTCTCAGTGACAAACTGAGCAAAGTAAAGATAACTCTGGTCTGCAGAAAACGTAGTGTCTACCGAGAAAAGCCGTACATCGAAATACATACTCGGAGACAGCTTGACTCGACTGGCTTCATCCGAGGTGTTTTTTCCAGTGGGGAATTGGACAGGGTAAGCCATGGATTCAAGCCTGGGAACACTGAAGAAGGAAACAGGTTGGTTTCCTTGGGCAGGAGCAATGCTGAAAATTCCATCTCCATAAGAAAGGACTTCCTGTGCCAGGCCAGGGGGCTGCATACATGTGTCCTAGATTAAACCAGGCCCAAGTGCCTGATGCTCTTCCCCTATGTGCTGGGGTTGTTGGTCCATTGCCGCATCCAAATCATTGTCAGATTCAGGGATCGACTCCTCAGTTGGCTCATCCTCTTCAAAATCAAAGGCAGCACTTTCATTTACAGTAACATCCCTGTAATGGGGATGGGTCTGTTTAAGTGTGGCCAGACCACCCAGCACATTCTTCATGTTAACTGTGTAAAAGTACTGATGTCCTTTGAATTTTATTTTTCTCTTCAGCTTCACCTGTAATAGCTGGGCTTCTGTGTTGGGCCGTGGAAGACTGTTTACAGTTGTTTCCATCTCAGAAGGTACACATACAACCGCTCTATGTACTGCTTTTTGCTTTCCTTTGGGCAATGAAACAATCTTTGCAAATGGGATAATTTTTGCAATTAGCTGCCTTTCCAGTACATTCAGCTCAGCAAGCTCCGGGGAAATGGCTGATAGATGCAAGCCATTTGCAGCAGCGATTGGTGGCATCCCTCTTCTGAACAAGTAGCTGCATCCTCTCTTCAGGTACAGAACATGGGGCAGAGCATGCAGATCCACAGACGTGAACATCTGTGCCCGTTTAAGCACTCAGCCACCACTTTCATGTTCTTTGTATACTTACCCCTGTTACAATGCTTCACTTGACCTGGGAAGAGAACTCTGTGGCACACTGTGCAGACATATGTGGGTCCATGGTGAATTTTCTTCTGGAATTTCTGTATTGCAGCTTTCATTTCTGGGCTGATTTGAGGCTGTGGGGCTTCCTGGTTGTGGCCAAAATTCCTTCTGTATTTCCTTCGGATTTGCAGAGCACACTGCAATTTCCAATCTTTGGAAAGCGCTTCCTTTGACAGCCTTAGTTTCTTGTTGACGGTACATTTTTTAATATGTTAAAGCCGGAACGCTAACGTGGTGTGATACTTTTCCCTCATATATTTACTCATTAATCTTTTATGCCTGGCTCTAAAGTTGGGATCTGCGTAACTTACCTTGACGTATTTTTTCTGCTGGCTTCGGTAGGTGGGATTGTTGCTGTATTGTTCCATCACATATTTTTTCTGTCGGGAGCGGAAGGTGGAATTGTTGCTGTAACGTGTTCTGATATACTCCCTTTTTCAGCTTTGGTACGAAGGATCCTTGTTGTATTTCTCTCTTAGATGCCGCCCCATGTACGTTTTCTGTCTTGTCCTGAAGATGCGATCAGTTCTGTATCTTTCCTCTACGTAATGAATATGTCTCCAACGAAACGCAGGTTCATTCTTGTATCTGCTGGTGATCTGGTCCTTCCTGTGCTCTTTTTGGGATGTGCTTTGTTTCATCTTTCTAAGTAAAGTGTGTCCTAGCCAGGGCTTTGAACCGATTTTTTTCCCCAATGGGTTCGTTCAGAACAGAAACGGAATTATAATGTTTCCGGTTATGAGTTCCACCAATAAATTGACGTTCCCGAACCGGTTAGAACAAAAAAATACTGTTCCCGGAACGGTTAATTTCGTTCCTTTCGTTTGACAAATATAGCTATTGATATTGTGTTTGGAATGAGCGTTTTACTTAACGATGGATCGTAATTTACCTCTTATTTAGGATGTGTAGCTCTAGTGGAGACACCGCTCTCTCTCCATTCAGTCAGCAAATGTGTGATGTGATGTCACACAGGAAGTGAACCTCAGCCGTCATGGTAACGTGCGCAGGAAAATAATTACTTCTTTTTTTTTAGTTAATTAGGCAACGAAAACTTTGAGGAACGAAATAAAACCGGTATTAACCGGTTACCATTATTTTTAAATAAGTGTTCCAGTTCCAGAACATAAAAAATAATAACGTTTCCGGTTTCGTTTCTGTTCCCTGTAAAATACAAAAAGTTCCCGGTTTTCGTTTTCGTTCCTTGAACCAGTTCAAAGCCCTGGTCCTAGCTGTGCTTTGATTCTTTGCTTTACCTTTTTCCTTCTAGCATGGCCACACTGTTGACATCCATTTGGTAATCAGGAACTGGGTCTTGCTCTTCCTCTTCATCTTGTTCCACCAGTGGTCGCTGCACAACACATTCCAAAGGCTCCACTTCAACCTCAGGCGCAAAATTGTTCCAAGCATTCCAAACTGGTCCTTGCTTTTTCATTTTCTCCGTGATCTTGTCAATTTCTTTCCCTTGTCCTTCATACCTCTTCCGATTAAAGTCTACCCATTGTTTCACACGCCACCTACCGTGAGGTCCAATATTGTAAAAGGCTTCATATGAAGGGTGTTCATGACTTTTGAGATCCTCGTCGCTCCTGTGTGGCAAATACAACTTCAGGAGCCGCCTGTAAAATTTTTCCGGCTGTTTCTTTTCAGAGAAACGAGTGAATCTAATGACGGCTGGCTTCCCCACTGTTCTCTTCTGGATGTATCCCGCTTCGTTTAAGAGAGGGATTGCATTCGGGCCTCCAATTTGCCTACCGTACAGAACCCTGTATTCAGATACAAATACAGCCAGACACATGTCTTCAAATTCCATGGTTTGAGGTCGGTTGACCTATTTCTCTGGCAATCAGGCAACTGACAGGATATGTACTAGTCAATGAAATTTATGACTCCATCGCAACATGAGGGGTCTTCCATCTCCGGTGCATCCCTAATCCATATAACCGTATGTATATGGTGTGACCCCTTGCTTGAAATTCCACATGATAAAAGTAATCCTCAACAGGTCCAAGTGGCTAAGCCGGGGACAGAATGAGGTCTGTAAAAAGCGCGTCTACTCTCTTTTCAAACATGCGCATGACAGTGACCAGGTTGCTCTTAAGAATATCGCACTTGACATTCCAGTCAAGTTCGGAAAACTCTACCTGTTCTCCATGCTGAGCTTTGATGGCCTCAACGAACTCTGGCCATCTCATTCCAGTAGCAGAGAAGTTCACAAAGAAGGTAGGTTTTCCAAGCTGCCAGATCAACCACAAAGGCCTTTTCCCCAATAAGCAAGAGTTCCTCTTAAGGGTTGCATGAAACGAGTGGCCTCTTTATTCTTGATCAGCGTTTCCACCTCTTCTTTATCCTGGAGCATGTTTTGTTTAGGTTTTTACAGCACTAGTGGCTCGTTTTTCAGACAGTGGGCCTCCGTACATGGGTCATGCGTGCTAACCACTGCCCCACCGAAGCACACCCCCTTCCTATAGCATTTTGCTGTAAATGTTCTGTCCATCTTTAGTAGTCGCTTTGCCTTTTCGTGTCTGAATTGACATGCTGTCGTTGGCCGTGTGGGGTTCAGTAACAAACTGAGCAAATAAAAGATAACTCTGGTCTGCAGCAAATCTAGTGTCTACCGAGAAAAGCCGTACATTGAAATACATACTCGGAGACAGCTTGACTCGACTGGCTTCATCCAAGGTGTTCTTCCAGTGGGGAATTGGACAGAGTAAGCCATGGATTCAAGCCTGGGAACACTGAAGAAGGAAACAGGTTGGTTTCCTTGGGCAGGAGCAATGCTGAAAATTCCATCTCCATAAGAAAGGACTTCCTCTGCCAGGTCAGGGGCCTGCATGCATGTGTCCAAGATTAAACCAGGCCAAAGCGCCTGATGCTCTTCCCCTATGTGGTGAGGTTGCTGGTCCATTGCTGCAACCGACTCATTCTGCTGTTCCATTGCCACATCCAAATCGTTCTCAAATTATGGGATTGACTCCTCAGTTGGCTCAATTTCTTGAAAATCAAAGGCAGCAATTTTGTTAACAGTTACATCCCTGTAATCTGGATGGGTCTGTTTAAGTTTAGCCAGACCAGAAAACACATTGTTCATGTTAACTGTGTAAATGTACTGATAACCTTTGAATTTTATTTTTCTCTTCAGCTTCACCTGTAATAGCTGGGCTTCTGTGTTAGGCCATGGGAGACTGTTTACAGTTGTTTCCATCTCAGAAGGTACACATACAACTGCTCTATGTACTTTTTTTTTTGTGCTTTGGGCAATGAAACAATCTTTCCAAATGGTATACTTTTTACAATTAGCTGCCTTCCGAGTACATTCAGTTCAGCGAGCTCCAGGGGAAAGGGTGCTAGATGCAAGCCATTTGCAGCAGCATTTTGGTTGCACTCTCCTCTGATTATGTTGGTTGTCGCATGTGTAGCAGATCAATTTCTTCATCCTCTCTTCAGGTACAGAACATGGGGCAGAGCATGCAGATCCACAGCCATGAACATACGTACCCGTTAAGCACTCAGCCACCACTTTCATGTTCTTTGTATACTTACCCCTGTTACAATGCTTCACTTGACCTGGGAAGAGAGCTTTGTGGCACACTGTGCAGACATATATGGGTCCTTGGCGAATTTTCTCCTGGAATTTCTGTATTGCAGTTCTCATCTCTGGGCTGATCTGACGTTCTGAAGTTTCCTGTTGGTAGCCAAAATTTCTTCTGTATTTCCTTCGGATTCGCAGAGCATACCGTAATTTCCAATCTTTGGAAAGAGCTTCCTTTGACAGCCTTAGTTTCCTGTTGACAGTAAAAAAAAAATTAAAACGTTGAACCGGGATCGCTAACTTGGTGTGATACTTTTCCCTCATATACTTACTCATGAATCTTTTCTGTCTGGCTCTGAAGTTGGGATCTGTGCATCTTACCTTGACATATTTTTTCTGTCCGCTTCGGTTGGTGGGATTGTTGCTGTATCATTTCCTGATAAATTCTCTTTGTGGCTTTGGTAGGAATGATCCTTGTTGTATTTTTCTCTTAGATGCTGTACGTTTTCTGTCTCGTTCTGAAGGTGCCATCAGTTCTGTATATTTTCTTTATGTAAATAATTTGTCTTCATCGAAAGGCAGGTTCATTCTTGTATCTGTTTGTGATCTGGTCCTTCCTCTGCTCTTGTTGAAGGACATGTTTTTTTCAAGGCTTGTAGTCTGCTTAACTTGAATGTTGGACAGGCATCATACCTATCTTTTTCGGTTGTGCTTTGTTTTATCTAAGTACATTGTGTCCTAGCTGTGCTTGGATCCTTTGCTTTACATTTTTTCTTCTGGCTATTGGCATTTTGGACACATCTGGGGCTGTTGGGAAGGTTTCCTCTGTCTTGGCTATATTATGGTGAAATGGACTGAACTTATATAGCACTTTTCCAGTCATGCTGACCACCTAAAGTGCTTTACACTATAGCCACATTCACCCAGTCCCTCTCACTAACACACACACACATTTATACACTGAGACGGAGCTCGGTAAGCAACTTAGGCTTAAGTGCCTTGCCCAGGAGAACATTGACATGTGGCAAGGGGAAGCTGGAATCGAACCCACAACCTTCTGAGTGCCAGACGACTGCTTAACCTCAAGCCCAGTCTTGCATCTGTGTGTCCTAGGGAAATATTCACAGAGTCCAAGGCAGGAGGCGGGGCATCATCAAAATCATTGACAAACCCTACTGGTACAAACTCATAAGTGGCACGGGGGCCACGGTTTTCAAAATGTTTATAAAGATGCTCAACCATGAGTGGTAAGTTGCTAAAAGTCTTCATTACTGCAGTTCCATAAGGCTGGGGCAGGCCTGCTTAATTCTGAGTGTGTGAATCAAAACTCCAAACCTACCATCACGGAAAACCACAATGAACTCTGGAGTCACCACAAGGAAAGCATGGGTGACATTTTCAGATAGGCACCCCAGTTGTGAGGCAAGATCCAAGCCCAACTGTTGTAATGTTTTAGGGCTGTCATTATGACGGAACACAAAACCAACTCTAGTACTTGTTGAGTGAAGAGTGTGTTCCTGTCCGTCAGTACTTGCCTGGGCATCTCTTTCACTGTCAAATGAAGAAATGGTTGATTCTGGGGCTCCACAATTCTATTGCAATGCAAGGGAGAGCCTCCCATGCAGAATAAGAGACCAAACATTATTGAAAACAGCAAAAATTTGCATGTTGCATACATTAACTATTTGGTTGCTACTTCTTCCAGAAGGTGTCGGTCTTGTTTGTCTCACGTGAACATGTTTAAATCTTATGTTGAGCACACCTTTTTGTCATCTTTCACCCTTGAGGCCATTGAACCTGGTGCAGAACTGGGAGCATGCAGTCAGTGAGGACCAACTCCTCACTGACTACAAATTTAGAGGGCAAAACTTGCACATATGTTAGTGTCTCCCCCAGAAAATTGGCTTAGCCCAGTGGTTGGTGTTAGAGCAGCCCAATGTGTTTTTGTCAAAAAAATGACATGAAAATTTGAGTATTTACATCTTATTGTAAGACATTAATGACAAAACTTAAACACCAACTCTAGATCCTTGAAAGTACACTCTTGAAATACTGTTTATATATATTGGAGCTATAAGCAATTTTTCACCACTAAGAGGAGCTTGAGCAGTGTCTGTAGACCAAACAGGATGTGTATCAAACCACGCCTCTCTCTGTCTCTCTGCCCTTGACACCCATTTTCCCTTTTCAACCATTGGCTCGTATGAACCTATTTGCAATGAATAAATACACAGCAAAACAGCATCACCTTTTAAGTGACTCATAACTTTATAATTGCTGTTAGTAGGGCTGGATGATAATTCAATAACAATATATATTGATCAATAGATGGATGTCAATGATATAAAAAGGGTCAATAAAAAGTTCAATAGAATAAAGTTTTACTTCCTTTTGCATTCTAGTCTCATGTAGGTTAATACTACATCCTCCCAACCAATCACAACGCAGACCAAGGAATGCTCCACCTCTTAAGCTCCGCCCCTTCAGAGAGTTCGGAGAGCACGTGTTCTTTTTTAAAACTTACAGTTATGGTAAAAA
This sequence comes from Fundulus heteroclitus, assembly GCF_011125445.2. Taxonomy (NCBI): domain Eukaryota; kingdom Metazoa; phylum Chordata; class Actinopteri; order Cyprinodontiformes; family Fundulidae; genus Fundulus; species Fundulus heteroclitus. The sequence continues at coordinate 26,250,242 of NC_046368.1, read as the reverse complement.
GTCAAGTACATCCCGCTGCAGCCTGCGGGAAGGCATCAAGCCCCACCCACATCAAGGACGGCTGTTGCTCCAAAGTGACAACACTGGCACGGCTTCCTTCAAACGGGCTCTTTAATAAACGCCATAAACGCTGTGAAAACTCGTGACCGCCTGCCACTTCGGAGGTCTTTAACAGATTAATTCTTCATTGTCCACTCTTGACAGCTACAGGAAATACGAGACTGCTACTTGTAGCTCTATTCCAGACTTCTGCTCCTTCTCTCATATGCAAATCTCGCTGCCTTTCTTATATATGTAAATCTCGCGATAACTTTCAACAAATAGTTTGAAAAGAAATAAAATACAATAATTTTACATAAACCTCAAAATGTGAACTAAACAACTTAAAATACATTATCTGAAATAAACATACGTTTTTTCCAAGAAATAAATTATTTCACTGTCACTTACAACGGCCATATTGGATTTCAAGCCCTGCCCACATCAAGGACGGCTATATTGGATTTCCGCCTAATGACCGGTGTAGGCATAGACATTATATACGTAGACGCCCCGTTGTCGGGTGAGAGGCGTGCCGACAGAGTG